>NW_004524764.1:2115223-2134144 GCF_000260255.1 Octodon degus | reverse complement strand
AGTATTTTGACCATATAAGAAACTATTCAACATTGAATCACAACTATATTTCTTATACCAAAAATGACAAAATTCGATTTTGTTTTCCTTTCCCCCTAAGTATAGTAAGATATAATGTTGCTCTGCAACAATTTTAAGAAATAAACATTATAGTTATATTTTTTTCATGGAATCCTACAATAATTTTCCACTGAAATCCTTTGTAAGGCATTTAATGGTTATAGCTCATAAACTACCGCATGCTTAGTTTGTTTGTATGCATGCTTAGTTTAAGTGTATTCATAAACACTTTCTTAATTTAGGTGATACATAAAAACTGCATATAGTCAATGTAAACAATTTGCTAAGTATAGTCATTTGCAAAAACATGTGATCCTATCATAACCATGTAATTAATAGCTATGGTAAACATTCCCAGAGCTTCCTTGTGTCCTTTTGTGTGGTGTGTGTGTGTGTGTGTGTGTGTGTGTGTGTGTGTGTATTTCAATGTATGCATGTCAACAGCACTTGTCATGGAATCTACCCTTTTAAATTTTAAACCAAATGGTACCAAATTACTATCACTATGTACAATGTTATATACCAAATCTCTATAACCTGAAAACTTTTTACTAGTTGAACAATAGCTTCCTATTATGTCTCCTGTGTCAGGCATCTTTCTATTACTATAATACCCACCTGAGACAATCAACTTAAAGAAAGGAATGGTTTATTTTGGATTTGCTCTGGAACTAAGACCCTTGGGTAGGCTGCCTCCAGTTCTTTGACACTTATAGAAGTGTCCTTGCTTACACTGTAATTTGGGAGATATTCAATCCGGTTGTTGTGTGCATCATGGTCATTTTTAAGATTCTCAATAATTTATTTCTGTTTATCATACTGAATACAAGTCATTTATTTTAAAATGCAACATCATATGTTCAGAAATGACTGGTTTCATATGAAGGCAGTTACTACAAACCAGTTACTCGATGGTAAAAAAAACATGCATTTCCCACTCTGTAGCACTCATCTACCAATTCAAATACTCCATTCATTTGCTCAAAAGATAAAGACACCCTCACATGCTGTTTGCTGAAGCAAAAAGTAACAAGAACAACAATCAAACAGCATTTAAGAACCGGATGGCTCCCTCGAGCCAAAAAGCATGCTAAGTGCACTCTATGTGCATTATCTTTAATCTGTCTGATAATCCTTTGGTGTAGGATTATCACTCCTGTTTTATAGAAGAATAATAGAGGTTTAGAGGGATTAAATGATTTTTCTCAACATCTATAAAGCCAGCAAATTATATATTTGAAATTACAACCCCAGCATGCTTTCCAACATCAATAATCTTGATGTCCCACAAATAAAGCAATATTATAAATATGTGAAATTAAAAACTTTCAGAAGTTTTGGTCATTTCATATTCTATCACTTGGCTTAAAAATATTTATTCACCTTAAAGTGGAAACTAAGATTTTGCCAAGTTAAGGTAATATAGAATACCAAATTGCAACCAATGAATCTCCAGATTTCCTTCTGCACTTCCACTGACTGCATGCTACCCGTACATCTATTCTGCTAACCTCTGTCATTGTAGTAGCCTTTTAATATTATTTTGGATCAATCTGCATAGTCCCAGTTGATTCTCCAATTCAGACCTAGGGTCCAGCCAAAGGATTAAATGTCAAAAAGATGGAAATCTGGCCAATGAAATATTCTAGTGTTTCCAATCTAACTGTAATTATCTTGGATTTCTCATTGTTACCAATTGTTATGGACTGAATATTTGTTATCCACCTCCATACAAATTCATATGTTGAAATTTAATCCAAGTATGACTATGTGTAGAGAAGGAGCCTTTGGTAAAAAAATTAGTCCGTGAGACAGAAGTTTCATGAATACACTTGTGAGAAGAAGCTGAGTGCTGGCTTGGTCACTGTTTCTTGTGTGCAAGAAGCCAGTAAATCAGCAGGCTGTAACTTGGGAGAGGATCTTACCCCTCACCAGAACCTCATCATACTGACATTCTGATCTCAGATTCTCAGCCTCTTGAACTGTGAGAAATAATTTCTTTTGCTTATAAGCCATCTAGCCTCTATGGTACTTTGTTATAATAGCTCAGCTGACAAAGACACATAGCTTTGCTCCTTCCATACTAAATGTATTTCCACTTTATCTCATAAATGAAATATTTCAGAAGCACTGCTAGCTCATGTGATTTATTCTTAAATTCCAGCTAGAGACCAAATTCTGCCAATTTTACAAGGTTAAAATTTATGATTCAGCAGCTCTCCTCTCTCACCCATTGTTCCTGTTTCCACTTTGTTTAAAGATTTGCTCTTACCCAGATTGTTCAAAACTTGAATATGTTTTTGTCCGGTCTTGTCCTTTCTCACCTCTGCTCCACCTACAGCTTTTAAACTGAGGTATTTCCTACAGTATAATCATGTGGGGAATAGTTTCAATCATGTTTTTGTCTCCTAATTTCTACCTAGAACAAGCAGCTCTGCGCTATGCATTGTGAAGTCTACATTACTCTATGAGGCTTTAAAATCAGTTTCATTTTCTCCTCATGGCTTTCCTCATGAAGTACCACATAGGCCAACTAATTGCCTCAAGGATGGGTCTTATTCATAGTACTCATGATTAGATTAGCTCAAATTGCGAGGTGAATTTTGAGATGTGACCTTGAGATAGAACTATGATCCTAGAGAATAGCCTGAGCCCAGGATTAATACAAGGGGCCTCAACAGGAAAAAGCAAATAGGAAAAGAAATGTGAGTAAAGAGAAGAACTGGCAAAGATATATAGGAAAGCTTGCAAGTTAGAAAAGGCAAGGTACTAGATTGTCCCATAAAGATTTTCTGGAGAATGTTTTCCTGCCAATAACTTAGTTATAGCTGTGTCAGACCCATGACAGATTTCTAACTTGAAGATCTATTATAGTGGATTTCTAACAGGTAGTCAACTTATTATACCCAGATAAACTGAACAAACATGGCACTGGGTGTGGGAGGCCCACCTGAGGATTGTTGCTACCAGCATAAAAGGCAGAACAGGAAAAGCTGTCAGAATGCTGCTAGGGATGCTGTTTGGGGATGTCATTGGAGCTGTTGGAAGTGGCTAGTCCTCTTGGGCTGTCCTGCTGGAGGGGATTGTCATGCTGGTTTTCCTGATGAACTTTGGAGAAGCTTTGGTATTCATCTAGAGCATCACTTCCTAGCTCCAGAGGAGAAGATGGTGCACTTCTGAACCTCAGGGAAAAGCTTGTCACATGGGCTTTCCTGATGAAAACTCAGCTTTCATCATCATTGGAGGAGCTTGGAGCTTCACTGTTGCTGAGGATGGCTGTGGTGCCTTTGGGGGAGCTCTGGTGCTTGCCCTGAGCATTGCTTCCTGGCTCCAGTTCAGATCCCCCAGCCTGCTAGCACAGGTCCTTCATCTCATTGGCATAGACTTTCTAGCTTCCACCACTGATCTTTGGGCCTTTACAGCACAGATTTATGAAGTGGGCCTGCATAAGACTCTGTTGGGGGCTCTAGGTCTCCCGTTGACCTTTTTATGAGTTCTAGGATTTCAGTTGGACTCATGCAGGGTATTTGGATTCGGGCCCTCAGCTAGACTCCTTAGAATTTAGCCTGTGGACAGATTTCTTGTACTTTTGTATATGATTATTTGGTGATTCCTTATAAAGTAACATTATAAAATGTGTTCTGTGTATATTGATCCCCTTGTAAAAAATCCTATGTTAGGCTTAAACAGTGCACAACTAAAAGATAAGTAAAAAAGTAAAGTGAATTTTTGCAGGGTGGAGAAAACTACAGAAAGGGAGATATGGAATTTCTGCGGGTCTGATGAGGGGGACAAAGGCTATATAGGGTCAAGGTGGAGGTAGAGTTTAGGAGGCAGGCTGAATGACATGGCAGACAGTGATTGGCACATGCCTGGGCAGGAGGTGGAAACAAGGAAACAAAATATCCTGAAAAGGAAGTAGGAGGTTGTGATTTAACTAGGGAGGAGGAAGGTAGAGCATAGCACATGGCCTTCAGGGCAGGTGCCATATTGGCTTGCCTCCAGGATGGCTAATCATAATTTTTATTAAGGAAGAGAAAACCTATGACCCCATGCCATGGCATCTATAAACCGATGACTCTGTTTTAGAGTACTACTTTTTCTTCCCATTTGGTACAGCATTTGTGGAAAACAAATTACTTCCATTTGTTTTCCTACATTTCAAATTGTCTCCTAAAAGTTAGACCATAAAATTCAGGATTACCTCATTCATTATGTGTACTATATATGTTTCTTTGGATTAGCCAGAATTGGGAAGTTTTCTAGGTTTATTTGTGCATACTTTAATTCTCTCACTAATACTTTTTTTGTACTTTTGTATTATTTGAATTATTTTATATCTATCTTATATCCTAGAAAGGAAGATAATCCTGCCAACTTTCTGATAGTAAACTATGCACCTGGTAAAAGGATGTAATTTTGCTTTGTCTAAAAATGCATAAAACATGGGCTGGCCAAATAGGTCAGCAGACTAAAGCACCTGCTTAGGCAGAGCAAAATGTCCTGAGTTCGATTCCTAGCTTGCCTTGCTGGCCCCGTCCCTGGAGAGCGTTGAGACTACAAATTGAGACTAGGCATGGAGATACACACTAGTAATCCCAGCAGTTGGGGGGTTTAAAACAAGAAAATAACTGAATCTGATCTACATAGTGAAACCCTGTAGACCCTATACTAAATACTGTAAAAAAATAAATAATAATAATGACATAAACAAATCAATGATCTTTTTGTCTGAATATTTATTTACTTAAAAATAATTTTATTGATAAACAAATAGCAATGAGAATATTTATTTATTTATTTTTAAAAAAATAATTTTATTGAGAAACAAATAGCAATGAGACTGTTTCAAAACTGATTAGTAGGACAGTTTCAATATTTAATACATTGCATATTATTGTCTTAGTGGTTATTCATTGTGCAAGATGCAGACATGATATCCTGTCCACAAACACTATTAGAACAAATCTTTCCATTCATTGAAATAAGAGAAGGTAGTTGTATATCTATCCGGACTATTTTGAATATAAAACTACAAGATAGTCCTTCATTTGTATGCCCATTTTTGTTTATTTTTGTCATAGAAGGATATTCCTTTGTCAATTAAATATTGTAGGTGCATGAATTCAGCAAATATTCCAATATAGTCCAGTAGTCAATAATAGTGGTAGGTCTTCCACAAGACTGGCAGTGTCAGAAGTTGTTGACTTGAGCCTTTCACAGCTCAGCATATTAATATGGCTTTACTTTTTATACTTTTCTGCTTTATGGTTAGGATTAAGATAAAGCAAGACCTATATAAAAAGAAATGTAACTTCTGCATCAGATAAGGTCAGTCAAATCCCCTCAGGATTTATCCTGAAACCCTGTACTGCAGTTTGTAGATCTTTGTCAGTGTCAGCCAGGTGGATGAGTCATGGTCATTGCTGGACCAATTGGCTCCCTGTGAAAGCCTGAGAGATTGTTTTCTTTCCATGTGCCTCTCAGTAGGCACACTCTACATCATTGATCACTTTCCTCTGTGGCCCCACATCTCCTTGATCAGAAAATTTGGGACACAGCTGAATTATATGATGTTGTAGTCCAAGTTGTCTGATGTCCTGAGTCTTCACTGACCTTGAAAGGCTAGGGCCAAATATTGTCTGAAATTGCAGCCCTTCTTTTTCCTCTAATTTTTGGTCTACAAACATAGTTTGCCCACCCTCTAGAAGAGAAGCTTATTATTATTACACTACAACATAGGCAGTCGAGCTTCACTTCACTATCTGTCTGAATATCAAACATCTTAGGTATAATGTGGAACAGGTATTTTCCATCAAGTATTGCTATGTTAACCATTAAGTCCCTATAGAATATGAAGAAAAAAATAAAAATAAGACAACATTTTAAAATAGGAATAAACAGTTACATATTTTTACACAGAAATTTAGAAATCTGATCATATACAGCATTGTAGCAGGATAGTCCTGTGACATTTTTGCCCTGTCTCTTGTTTTCATTTATTATTCTTTTTTAAAAGAACAAACATTTACTTGAGAGACAGTGTGGTAGTAATTGATATGTGATGACAAGCAGTATGTATTTAGAAGACCAGAATGACAGACATTCCAATCATGACCCTACCATTACACATTGCTATCCTCAGTGCAGTTGCTTAGATCATAGGTATCAGCATAGATGGTTGGTTAGGGTGAGAATCCTACCAATTACTGCTACCTTCGAAAACCTGCTAAAAATTCTCAGGATCATGGCCTTAGCCGTCTTATAAATATAAATGTATGGCTTTGTCCCTGTCATATTTCTTAGCTTATTTCCTTACTCTTTCTTCAGTGTCTAATCCTCAATTTTCCCCTTCCTTTTAATTGTGCTGTACCTTTTTATTTCCTATTTTGAGTTCTTATACTAGGGAGATTATATGATATTTATATATGTGGGTCTGTTTTATTTCATTTATGAGTATATCTTCAAGTGACATCCACTTAAATATTAAGGCTTTGAGTTTATCATACTTTATAGCTGAGTAATACTCCATTGTATAAAGATGCCATATCTTTTCATCCATTTCTCAGGTGACAGGCATCTTTGTTGTTGACAAGATTTGGCTATCACAAATTGTGATAATGTAAACATAGGTACATATATCACTATGATATGATGTTTTCTGCTCCTCTTCATAAATTCCCAGTAGAGGGATTGCTAGTTGGAATGGGATTTCCAGTCCCAGTTTTTTAAGTATTTTCAAAGAATTTTCCACACTGATTTCCATAATGGTTGTCTATTCACTTTATTAGTAATTTCTTTTGACATGCAAAAAATTCTCAATAAGAGAAGGTCCCAGTTGTTTATGAACTCTTTGCCTACCTGTAAGACTTTGAGTTTCTCCTACTTTTTCTTCTAGGAGATTTAGTGATTGTGTTTTAATGTTTATATCTTTAATCCATTTTGACATTAGTTTAGGGCATGGTGATAAACCTGGTTCAAATTTTAGTTTTCAGCTTGTAGAGAGCCAGTTTTTCCAGCACCATTTGTTCAAGAGGCTATCATTCTTCCATTAAGCATGTTTGGCCTCTTTGTCAAAGATAAGGTGGCTGAATGTGTTCCTAGAGGCTTCCACAACTTCTAATCTATTCCATTGATCCTCAGGTCTATTTCTTTGCCAGTACCATGCTGATTTTATCCCAATAACCTTGCAGTATAATTTCAAGTCAGGAATTGTAATGCCTTCTGCCTTGTCTTGGTTGCCCAGTGTTGCCTTTGATATTCTAGGTATTTTCTGGTTCGAAATAAATTTTAGGAACAATTTCTCTAGGTTTTTGAGGTTTGTTGGTGGTGGTTTGATAGGGATACATTAAATCTGTACAGCAATTTTGGGAGTATGGCCATCTTCAAAATGTTGGTTCTTCCCATCCAGGTGCATGGAATATCTTTCCATTTTCTGAAATGTTCCATAATCTCTTTTTTCAGAGTACTATATTTTCCTTGCAAAGTTTGTTGACTTCTTTACTTAGATTAATTCCAAGTTACTTTTTTTTTATCTGTGGTGCTATTGTAAAAGGTGTTATTTCTCTAAGTTCCATCTCAGTGTATTTATTATCTGTGCAGAGGAATGCTATTGACTTTTGGGTACTGACTTTGTATGCTACTGTATTTGTGTATCAATTCTAGTAGCTTTTTGGTGGAGTTTTTTGGCTCTTCCAAGTAAAATATCGTGTCATCTGCAAATAATGATAATTTAACTTCTTCTTTACTTATTCTTATTCCTTTTATTTCCCTCTCTTGTCTAATGGCTCTAGCTAATGATTCTTAAGCTATATTAAAGAGGATTGATGATAGAAGACATGTTTGTGTTGTACCAGATCTGAGAGTAAAATATTTCAGTTTTGCTCCATTTATAATTATGTTAGCCATTGAGTTGTCATAGATTGCTTTTATCATATTGATGTAGAGGCCATTTATCACAGTTTTCAGTAGGAATTTGAGCATGAATTAGGGTTGGACTTTGTCAAAAGCATTTTCTGCATCAATTGAAATGATCATATGTTTTTTAGATTCCACTTCATTGATATAGTGTATTACATTTATAGATTTGCAAATATTGAACCATCTTTGTATCCCTGGGATGATACCTACCTGGTCATGGTGTATAATCTTAATGATTTTCTGTATTTTATTTGGTAAGACTTTATTGAGGATTTTTGCATCTATGTTCATGATGGAGATTGACCTGTAGTTCTCTTTTTGAAGTGTGTCTTTCCCTGGTTTTGTTATCAGTGTAATACTTGTCTCCAGGAATGGTTTTGGGAGGATTGATTACTTTTAAATTTCATTGAAGAGTTTGAGGAGTATAGGGATTACATCTTCTGTAAATTTCTTGTACAATTCAGAAGTGAATCAAACAGTACTTGGACTTTTCTTTATCAGTAGGTTTTTTATTACATCTCATATTTCATTGGCTGTTATTGGGTTATTGAGAGTTGTTATATATTCTTGATTGAGTTTTGGTAAATTGTACCTTTCTAGGAATCTGTCCATCTCTTCTGTGTCTTCTATTCTGTGACAGTAAAGATTCTCAGAGTAGCTATAGATAATCTTCTGAATTTCCACTTGGTCTGTAGTAATTACACGCTTTTCATTCCTTATTGCTTGTGTTTGAATTTTTTTTATTTCCTCTATTTGATGAGGTTATCTAGGAGCTTGTCAATTACCTAATCTTTCAAAGCACCAGTTTTTTGATTTGTTAATTTTTTGAACTGTTTTCTTCCTCTCAATTGAATTAATTTCTGCTCTAATCTTTAAGATTTCTTCCTGTCTTTTGGCTTGGGTTTGGTTTTCTCTTCCTTTTCTATATGTTGAAGGTACAGTACTAGGTTATTTATTTATTCCTGTTTTGTTTTCCTAATGCATGATTTCACAGCTATAAATTTCCCTCTGAAAACTGCTTTCATTGCATCTGATAAATTATGATACATTCTCATTGACTTTTAATTGAATTGTAGACATTGTTAAATTTCTTTTTTAATTTCCTCTGTGACCCATTGGTTGCTGAATAGGATGTTTTTTAATTTCCATGTACTTATGTGTTTTTTTCCTGTTTCTTTTTTTCATTTATTGCCAGTTTCTTTGCACTCTGGCCAGATAATATGCATGGGATAATTTCTGTTTTCTTGCATATAGTTTAGCATTACATATGGACAGGTATGTTGTCTGTTTTAGAAAATGACCCATGTGTAGCTTAAAAAATGTGTATTCAGTTGTAGTTGTGTGGAACACTCTGTATATATCCACTAAGCCCATTTGTTTCAAGCCCTGGTTCAGTTCGGCTACTTTTTTGCTAATTTTTTTTTGTCTGCTTCACTTATCTTTTTGAAATAAGGGGGTGTTAAGTTCTCCTGTTAAGATTGTGGTATTGGATATTAGATTTTTCATGTCCATTAATATTTGTCTTATATAATTGGGTGCTCCTACGTTTGGTGCATACATATTTATGAGTGTTACCTCTTCCCTCTGGAATTTTTCCCCTAACCAGTATATAGTGGCCTTCTTTATTTTGTTTGATCATTCTTGATATGAAGTTGAGACCCTCTGAAAACAGGATCGCTATCCCTGCTTTTTTGTGAAGTTCTAGGGCATGTAGTATTGTTTTCCATCCTTTGACTTTCAGCCTATAAATTTCTTTATCAGTTAAGTGTGTTTCTTGTATACAGCATATTGTTGGATTTTGTTTCCTAATCCACTGTGCCAGTCTATTTCTTTTAATTGAGTCCATTTACATTGTTGGTTATAATTGAGATGTATTGACTTATGATTGACATGTTATTTACCTGCTGATGTTTACTCCTTTTTCGCCTGTGTTTTCTCTTTTGCCATATTTAGTGGGTTCCTTCTGTTCTTGTTCATGGAGTTCTGATCATTCTGGTCCCTCTCTAGAACATCTTTTAGTAGCCTGTATAGGGTTGACCTTGTCCTCATGAAATGCTGTAATTGTTCTTTGTCATGGAAGCATTTCATTTCTCCATCAATCTTGAGAGTTTTTCATGGTGTAGTATTCTGGGCTGGAATTTGTTTTCATAGAGGACATGAAGTACTCTGCTCCATGCTCTTCTTGTCTTCATGGTTTGTGAAGAGATGTCGACTGTTATTTTGATGGGTTTTCCTTTAAATGTGATCTGTTTCTTTTCTCTAGTGGCTGTCAGTATATTGTTCCTTTTACAGATTTCTAGGATCTTGACTATTATATGTCTCGATGTGTTTTTAATTGGGTTGAAGTTACTTGGCGTTCTGTATGCTTCAGTTACCTGAATGTCGGATTGTTTCCTCATATTTGTGAAGTTTTAGGCTATTACTTCTGCACATATTCTTTTTATATCATTTGTACTGACTCCTTTTTTCTCATTGATGCCTATTAGTCTCACATTGTTCATTTTTGCATTGTCTTGTAGGTGTTGAATTACTTTTTCCTGCATCCTAGTTGTGTTTTTATATTTATTTATTTATTTTTATTTTTATTTTATTTTTTTCAAAGTTTTATTGATAAACAGATAGCAATGAGACAGTTTCAAATCAAATCGGAAGTACAGTTTCAACAAATAATACACTGCATATATTCTTCTTAGTGGTTAATTGCTGTACAAGATGCGGACTTGTGATCCTATTTACAAACACCATTAGAACAAATCTTTCTATTCATTAAGAGAATGCAACATCCTACTTGTTTTTAAGAAATCTTTTCTTACCTTTTCACTAGCTACTATGGCGTCTTCAAGATCTGAAACTCTTCACTTTCACTCAAATGGTTTTGCAAGCTTGTGATAGAGATTTTAAGTTCCTGCATATCTCTTTGACACTGCTTCATGTGGTCTATTTCCTTCCTGGATTTCTCATTCAGGGTATCTGTCATTTTTCTAATCTCTGTTTTTTTTTTTTTTAATCAGTATCTTCTTTAGAAGCAGTTATTAATTCTTTTACTACAGATATTTTTTTCTGATTGCTTTTCCTCCATATTTTTCTGCATTTGACTCTTTACTTCAGGTGCTATTAATTCAGATATTTTCTTTTTTATTTCACAGGTTATTTCTGATCTGATTTCCTCTATACCATTCTGATGTTGTTTCTTTATTTCCGACGATATTGATTCAAACATTTCAGCTGTGTGATTCCCAATTTCTTCTGTGCTAGTGTCCCCTGCACTTGTTCTGGGTGGGCTTGGTGTCTGAGATAGCATTTTGCTCCTTCACTTTGTCATTTTGTATGTCACTGTTCTCTTACCTTTGGTGTACAGCTTAGGTGCAGTTATAACCTTAGCACCTACTGATATTCATATGCACATCTACGAAGTTTGAATTCATCCAGTTTTGCCTGGCCTGGGTCTAGCTACTGTGCTCAGCTCCTTCCTGCTGCAGCCTTTGGGAGTGAATCTGTTTTGCCCCTCTGGCAAGATGTTCTGCTCCTGGATTAACTAGGTGGTTCTGGCCCCTACCCTCTTTGCAGGGACTGCAGCTGCAGAGTTTCACTCTAGGCCTCTATGCCAGGTCTGGGCTAGGTCTGGAAAGTACCTTCGGGGACAGGGGAGTGGGGAAGCTCTCCCACACACTCACCAGGCTTTTGGCTTATGCTGACTCCAGAGGGGTAGAGTGATCCAGAGAGCGAGGCAGAAATTCTCACACATGTGGGGGCCTGGTCTGGAACATGGAGGAAGGTCTCACATGGCAGGCCTGTGCTGGATACAGAAGGTCCAGGGGGCGCAGGGGAAAGCTGAAGCTTTTCCACACACTTGCTGGGCCTGGTCTTGAACTGGCTCTGGAGGAGGGGTGGAGTGGTCCCAAGAGCATGGAGGAAGGTCTCACATGGTGGGCCTGGGCTGCATCAAAAAGAGATGATTCTTTGTAATGTTAAAGACCTGTTTACACAGTGAAGTTGACCTGTGTTAATTTTAATGATCACTATACAGTTTGGACTCATAGTGATCCTCTTGTCTCAGGCTCCCCCGCACTAAGATTATAAGTGTTTGTTGCCATGCCCAATTTTGGGGCCACCACAACATGCCCAGGGTTCCATGGCTGGCACAGTGTGTTGTATCAGGGGTGGAACACAGGTCCTTGAGCTGGCCAGGCAGGTGCTGAGACCACTGGGCTATCTCTCCATGCCCATGCTGCTGCTTTTATTCTCTGTAACTGTGCTGTTACAATAATGAAATAAAATAATGAATAAAATAGTCAAAATACTATACCTTTATTAATATTCTATGTTTGTGCCAGAAAGAAAACACAAAACAGATAAAAGCAAGTGAACATGTGTGATCTATTATTGCTATATAGTGCTAGGGTGAAAATAAGGCAAAGGAAATACTTGGGACTGTTGATGTGACAAGAGCAATGATTTCAGTTCATTTAATATTGTAAAGTATTGGAAAACCAAGGAGAAATGCTGCTAATTAGTTCAATTATTTAAAAACTTAACCTCAGTAAATATGAACAATTACTTTAAAAGCTCAGATTTTTATGAAAAATATTTTCCTTAACAAGAGATGTGACTGTCTGGACTAAGATAAACTTTCTTAACATGAAAAACTAAATGAATGGAATTACATAATGTTTGCTGATTTTTGAATACTTACATGTATAAAACTATTACTCTGAATATGATACAGAAAAATAAATTGTTATCCTCATCTTAGTGATATTTTCATAGCATTAAAATAAGTTGGAGGAATTAGAACTTATTAATTCACAAAATATTGTTATAAATAGTTGAACAATTTTGAAAACAGGATTAATTTCCCTACCAGGTATATATCATAAATTTTTAAATAGATAGTAACTTAATACAGATAGTACTTCTGGGTCTATGTATACATAAAAAAAATAAAATGAGAGGTGAAATGCAGATTCAAAAATATGGAAGGCTAATAAGTGGCAAAAATACTCTGATTTTCAGGGAAAAATTCACAGACTTTGCAAAACAGAGTTCAAGCAAATGATTCCTCATGTAGTAAAATAATACACCTTTAGCTATACTATGAAAAAAAATTAAACTGTAGAAGGCTAGGTAGTTCCAGGAGGAGCAAAGCTTACATTTAGACAATGATTGGAGCTATTGCTAGTATTGGAAAGTTAAGGAAGACAAGTTATGGACACACTAGGAAAAAAAAGCCCCAAAGAAAAGTCAAATAAATTTTAATTCTTGTATTATTCACAAGGACTCAAAAACAAAGGTAAAAGTTGAATCCCCTCCAGTCTGTGAGATTTTTCCTGAGCTTTAACAAACATCTACAAATTGTCTAGAATGCACTAAACCTCTTACAGATCAATATCTAAACAATTTAAGTGGGCAAACAATACGAACAACAATTTTGGAGAGGTAATTCTAACTGAAAATTAGTACAAAAATGGTTTTTACTTGTTATCAATGGAAAAATGACAATGAAAGCAAAGTTCAAGGAAAGTTTTACATAAGAAGTACAATGATGCACATTGTTTATAGAAATGCATATGCATACTAACAGTGTAGAAATATGGACATGAAAAATATGTCTTGTATAACCACTGACCTGTAGAGCAAAGAGGGCCTGGACAGCATTAACCATTAAGGTGGGCTATGGTGTTAGTCCTCTAAATATCTTTAAAACATATGAAACAATAATTGATAACTATATATAGCAGATATATTCTTATGTACATATTTGTGTTCATAATTATTTTCTATTTGCTCAAAGAATATAATTCACATGCAAAAACTTAATGAGAACTAATTTTTTAAATGAATGATAAGATTTTTAAATTACTTTTATGGAGAAAGAAGTAGCAATGAGACAGTTTCAAAACAGGTTAATAGGATAGTTACAGTAATTAATACATTGCATATTGTTGTCTTCATAGTAGTTATTCATAGTACAAGATGCAGATACGTTATCTTGTCTAAACACTGTTAGCTCAAAACTTTCTTCTCATTGAACTAAGAGAAAGCAGCAGCATATCTATGCTATTTTGTATAGAGAGATATAAATGTATATATATTTTTTCACTACAAAATGGTCCTTCATTTATATCTCTCTTTTTTGTTTACTTTTGTCAGAGATGGGTAGTCTGTTGATAAAAATGGAATTCAAATGTGGTCCATTTTCTACATAACTGTATTTCAGTTGTAAGTCAAATACTGCAGGTTATTTGCCACCTGGAGTAAAGTCACTCTGCATGACATCCAGGAAGCAGAGAAAGAAGGAATGAGAGAGAAATGAACCATAGATCAAGTTTTTGACCCTAAGTTTATGTACCCTGTGGTTGACTAATTAATGATCAGTTTAACTGGGAATGCTCATCTGAACTGAGCCAGTGTGGTTCTTGGTGTGGGAGAACCACCTGAGGATCTTTGCCCAAATGGTATAGGGGAGAATGGGTGGGGAAGGTTGCATGATTACCAATTTCCCAGGGCATTTGTCAGAGGCTGGGTCCCTGTGTGGCTGGCTGCTACTCTCTGGGAGAGCTTTTGTTTCTGCCTTGTTCTCCAATGTTGCTTCCTCTGGGAATAGAGTCATTGTTGTGAGATCTGACTTTGAAAATTAGCTGCCAACGCTAAATTTTCAGATCCAGGGGAGGGCAGGGCATCTTGCATCCACCAAGGAGAGCAAGGCTCCACCTGTGCAATGACTTTGTGTTCTCTGTGGAGCCCAGCTGCCCACACAGGACCAATGCACATGGAAAGTAAGTCTTCTCCACTCAGTCTACCATGGCAGTCTTTTCCAAAATGTCCTCATAAACATAATCAGAAGTACAGTTTAACCAGCTACATAGTACCACCTAATCCAGTAACACTGAAACCTGAAGTATATCATTACTTACAAAAATAACGCAATTAAAATGATAGTCTGAGAATGAAATTGATGTTACAAAATATAAAGATTCAAAATCTGCAAAACTATTCATTTAGAAATGCATACATATTTTTGAAAATTACATTTTTATATCTGCATGTTAGAACAGATGTAAATCAACAGCAATTTTTTTCCATGAGAGGTATTAGATTGCCACATTTTAGTAAGCCCCTCTCTAAAAAGAAAAGGTGAGAGGTAAAAGGATGATAGAATTTCCCAGTACAAAACTAAAGAGAAATGTAACTTTTTTTTTTTTTTTTTTGTATTTTATGGAAAGGTCGACAGGGTGTTCAAGGTCTCACTATTAGATGGGATTCGTAGTGATTCTCCTGTTTATAGCCTCCCAAGACCTGGAATTACAGTTGCACTCCACCACACCCAGTCTCAATTGCCATCTCAGTGCACCCTGGAGGTGTGCCCAACACAGCAGGCACCTAGGATCAAACTCCTGGCCCCTGCACCTGCTTGCAGACGCTTTAATCGTCTGAGCTATTTGGCCTGGCCAAAAGTTGAGAAAGACTTTTTATTTTCTCTTGGTGGCTCAGGTTGCCTTAAGGCCGGTGCGGGTAGGCAAGTGGAGCTGGGGATCAAACTGTGGTCCCCTGCACCTGTCTGGGTTTACAAAAGCAGGTGCTTAAACAACTGAGCTCTCCTGCAAGCCCCTGAGAAATTTAAAAATTATAGTTTCAGAATGAAATTATGAAAAATTTTCATCTACTACTAACTTTGCAGTAAATGATATAGTAGTATATGTAATTTTTCCTATTTTTATCTGAGTATTGGTTTATATAAAACACTTTATTGATGATTGCTTTAGATAAGGAAAAAAAGAATTTTATGCTTGCAACAGAATACTACGATTCAAAGTTGTTGTTGGAAGATCTTTTTATTACCATTTACTGTACTCTCTCTAGTTAAATTATTTTATAGGATACCCAGATTTTTAAAGCCCTTGCCATTTATGTGCTTTTTTAATACCACATAGAGGTCATCTTACGGCCTGAACACCAGAGGTTTTACATTTATGCAAATAGGTACATTTTATACAACTAGGATTTATGCAAAATTTAAATGATGTAGTACTCAGTATTAATAAATCTTCACCTTAGTCAGAATTCAGAGAAAGTATAAGAACATAAACCATTGAACATTTCTGAAGCTTAAAAGCTAGATAAAATGTAAGCAGGTTGATACAACATCTCAAAGGAGGGTGAGAAGTTTACTTGCAACGAGAAATTACCAACATCATTTTTCAGAATATGTGTAAACCTCCATCTCAAAATATCTCTCATCCATGTTAGAGATATGCTCCTTTATTTTTAAATATATTGCTACCCATGTACCTTATGTTTTATATTCTTAGATCTTAAGAGGAGGTGCTGATTCTAGTGCTAAAAATAAAATAAAATAATAAATTTGCCACGTAATTTAGAAATGAATATCATGAGGAAGGTCAAAATTTTTTTGTTGTTGTTCAGGAATTAAACTCAGACCCTTGCAGTGGCAGGGCAGGCACTGTGCCACTGAGCTATATCCCTAGACCAAGCAAGTGATTTTAAATTCTTATTGTATCTAACTAACAGTAAGAAAAATTCTTCTATGTTAAAATGTAGAGTTTTTCAGGAAACTAAAGATGTGTCAGAATATGGTACCATTTTATCTAAAGTACCTGATTCTCAAGATATAATTTATCATTAATTTTGAGATTCATGCATTTATAAACAAACACTAAATTTTATCATTTAACTACATATTCTTAGAGATAACTACATTTAATGTTTTTGAATTTGAGAGTTCAAATTAGTGTTGTATTCATATAAAAGGTTATCACGACTCATAAGTGAGTTCTGAGAAGTAAGTATGCTGAAGCATTAGATCTCATAACAGACAGTTTCCCTTTTAAAGAGAAAGCTTGCTAGACATCTGTTCAAATTTTCTTGTGTAAAATCTAAAAGTAATAATTTAACACAAAATACTGTATTTTAAGATTCTGTCTGTGTTATGTTATTATTTAATTCTACAGGAGAAATTTTACTCAGACTACAAATTCTTTGGATTTTCTTTTTCATATTTTGATTTTTAACCTGTAAAACCTATTCCTGGAAACAGTCTTTTAGATTAGTCCCAGTATGTGGTTTTCATTAACCCTTCTTATTTATGCTTCATGTTTTATTTATTTTTCTAATTAGAAACTCAGCCAGGTTTAAATGCTGAAATCAGCGAGCAGGCTGAAGGGACTCACATTTTGTCTTCTGGAGTCTTAGGTGTGCATAATCAGTGCCCCTTATAGAAATGCACAACATGAGCTAATTTTTATAAAACTGGAACAAGTCTCTCATATAATTTTATAACACCATAAAACCTAATGTTATGTTAAATTATTTTTTTTTATATCCTACAAGGACATTAGGAGGAGACCTAGTAGTGGAGGGAACAGTTTCAATGTTTCTTTGCATTTCATTCTATAAGGAAGATCCATTAATTTTCTAGATTTATTAAATAGATAATTACAAGGATATAAATTATTACAAAACAATAGATGTAATATTGTAACATTGATAGCTTACAATGTTTTTAAAATTATTTCAGTCTTGTTACATTTTAAGAGTCGATGTATTTCCTGTATAAAAGCAATGTGCACTAGCAAAAAATAAAATAAAATAATGCTCCTTTTTCTTTGGTTCACTTCTGGTTTCAGATGTGAAATATAAAGCAGTTGTTAAACATTAGTAGTGATTCACTACTAAGCTGTGATTTCAACCTTCTTTTCTATTTTACATTTTCTAATTTAGCCAACTAAAATAACTTTTTAAGGAATAATTAGCCATGATAAATCTAAAAACTGCTTCTAAGTGTACAATGAGAAAATACGCACAGAAATTTTAGAAATATTAAGAGTCTTTCAATATTAAGGCATAAGACAAAGACAAAAATAATCATTAAATATGCTGTCACTGTAAATTGAAATTTTTAGGAATACTGTGGTTTATGCAATGTCCCAGTTACAGAAAACCCATTTATGGCTCTAAATCAGATATTTTAAATGTAACTTTTCCTTCCCTGTCTCACTAATCTCATGAAAGCATTCAATAAAATAACAACACCCCGATTCTGACTTTTAACATATTTTAATTACTTTAATGCCCTGGGAAATCTTTATGGTTATTACAATCTTAACCTCTTTATTGTCACCAATTCATTGATTACTCTAATTGCTTAAGTAGAAATTATCCTGTCACCCACTTCTACTTGTCACATTTAAATTATGTCATGGTTTATTACAAATTGTCTTCTGAATTTTATGTGCCTTTCCATTTTTACTATTATTATCCCCTTTTTAGTAGTCCATTGATCAATTATTGAGTAACTAATCTCTTTTCTACTCACATACTTTGTATTCTTCTTTCAATTCTTCTGGCGCTGATGACCAACCAGTCACTGTGGTAGATGGCTGTCACTCTGGCATTACAAAGATAGGGACTGCGTAAATGCTCTGCGTTCTATACACAAGCACAATATGAGCCTGTTATCCAGCTTCGCATCTCAATCTTATATTACACAGTAACCTTTAATCTGCTCGGGTTTTTCCTAGATCCCCTGAATGTATTCTTCACACTTGACACTCTATGTTATTCTCGTCCTTTAATATAGCAACATCTTTGATATTATCAGGTTAGATAAATGTCATCTATTAAGCCACATATATTAATTTTTTTTTTCAGAACCAGGGATTGAACTCAGGCCCCTGTGGTTGCCAGATAAATGCATATTCCACTGAGCCATCTCCCCAGCCCCACACATACTTTAATTTCTTAAAGAACTATTCTAGCAGCGACTTTCTTTATTCTAGTAAAATTGCTACATTCTGATGGCAATAACATTTTCTGAAAATTCTGTCACCATAAAGCAAAAAAGATTAGCATTCCAAGATCAAAAATACTATTTTACTGCTGCAAATGTAGCATTTTAGTATCAGTCACATACATTACATACAT
>NW_004524764.1:2113833-2115028 GCF_000260255.1 Octodon degus | reverse complement strand
AAATATCAGCTATTAACTCTCTTACTCCTATCAACAATATAATCAAGTCAAATTAGAGTGCCTGAACGCTGGAGCTTAGGAAAACTATCACCTAGTAAGTAATATTTATGCAGACAATAAAAGAATACATAGATGCTAATTAGGAAAAGCCATCAGGGAACAGTGAAGAGAAGGAATTCAAGTGCGCTGAAGTATGAAGAACTAAAAGATTTTTATGAAGTTGGCTGCCTGACAGGTAGAAGTGGAAGGGAAAAATAAGAATCTGAGCCCTGAAAGCATCCCTTTGAAAAGTGTGTTAGTAGGCAATGAGATGGACGTAAAGGTTTGTGGATAGAGAGGGAAAGAGGAGCTGAATGGAGGGTAGAGGAATGGGGGGAATTAATCAAGATATGTCATGGATAGGTGCAAAATCCCTATGAATCTGATCCTTATGGATACTTATAATGTGCCAATGACCTTAATTAATTTTTTTAAATGTTAAAGAGAAATCATACAAAAATTTATGCTAAACTGGGGGAACTTAAATTAGATTTCAAGATTGCTGAAGTCTTGAAAAGTGTAATCTTTAACTTAAATTTTTGAAATTGGTTAAAATAATTAAAGGTAAATACAGAAAGAGTGGGTATAGGAAATTGATGCCTGATAATTGGGGTTAGATATGACCATCTCAGTGAAGAGTCTCATGTCACAGGTTTAGAAGAGGAAAATGGAATCCACGGGACAGTTCCTGCTTAAATGATGAAGAATAGGATACTTTCAATTGGGACGTCATTAATTCAACAAGTATCAATTATTTCTCAGTGGCAATTTCTGGAACTATAAAAGGTGACAGAGTTTATTGGTATCTATCTGTTCGTTGCTGAGAAAAGATAGGGAATAATCACGTATTACCTTAGCTTTTGCAGAAAACATGACACATTATGTTTTTCAAAATAAATCCGTAGAATCACAGACCATTTTTGACCATAAAAGTCAGTAGCATTTAGAAATATAAAAGGTTTATGAAATGTTTAAATGCCTATCTCTGCATTTAGACAATGCACAATTTTAATGTATTTTTTGAGAAAATAAATATACAGATGTTATTTTATTCTTTGTCTTTAATCACACTACTCTTTAAAAATAATTTGGAGAAAGAAATAACAATGAGACAGTTTCAAAACTGATTATGAGCACAGTTTCAATAATTAATACA
>NW_004524764.1:2101759-2112805 GCF_000260255.1 Octodon degus | reverse complement strand
TATAAAAGGTAAATCCATATTAATATGCTGAGTTGTAAAATGCTCAAGTCAACAACTTCTGACATTGCCAGTCTTATGGAAAACCCACTACTAATATGGACTCCTGGATATATTCAATATACTGGAATAGTTTGCAAGTTCACCCACCTAATTTTTTAAATTTAATTTAATTTTTTATTTTTTTGGTGGAACCTGGGATTGAACTCATCCCCCTGCACTTGCCAGGCAAGAGCTTATTCTATTGAGCTATTTCCCCAGTCCCTGAATCACACTAATTTTAACATTACTTTTTTTTTTACTATCTTTATGTGAATGATTTATTTTGTAAAATTTTTATATATTGAATACAGGGTCTCACTGTGCAGCTCAGACTCATAGTGATTCTCCTGTCTCAGCCTATCTAGCACTGCGATTTCAGGCTTGTATCAAAATACCTGGTTTAGGGGCAGCACAGGGTTTCAGGGCTGGGCATAGTATATAATACCGGGGATCAAACTCTGGTGCTTGTGATTGCCAGGCAGGCATTTAGACTGCTGAGCTAGTTCCCCAGTCTCTGTACTTTAAGTGTAACACTCGTAAAACTCATATGTCCTCCAATTGCAAATATATAACATTGTATTGCAATGTATTAAACCTAAACAGATGCAATGTTTATAGTAACTAATAGATTTATGGAAGGAAAATGGCCATTTCTAAAAATTGTAATTTACATATAAAATCATACAGTATGTAAATATATTTTGTCATAATTTATAAGTAAAATACATGTAAGACAACATACAAATATGGCATTGTGAATGTATAACTATACATATGCATGCATTCTTTTTGAAAGAGTGAGACTTACGTATTTTGTTAATTCCTGGATTTTTCTCTCCCTATCTCATCTTTTTCTTCTCCTCTCCTCTTGTCCCCTCTCCCCTCCTCCCCATCCTCTGCTCCATTCCCTCTCCTCTCCTCCCCTCCCCTTTCCTTTCTTCTCCTCCCTCTCGCTTTCCTCACCTCCACATGCCTCCACCTTCTTTCCCTTCTTCCTTCTCATCCTCTTCTCTCCTCTTCTTAAAAAATTATTGCAAACACAATTCAATGATATATTAAAAATATCATAAATCAGGATAAAATTGTTTTCAGTCTGGTGATATGAGTATGCTTCAATGTAGGCAAATCAATAAAATAATACACTATACCACATTAATGCAACTTTTCACAGAAATCAATAATCATCACCATAGATCCATAAAATGTTCTTCAAAAGTTGATATGTATTCATTATAAATACTCTAAAGAAATTAGTTTTAGAAAAAGACTAGATATTACAATGCCACAGCCAAGACCATACTGAAAAATGGAATTTTCAAAACATGACCTTTAATATCAAGAATAAATCCAATTGGCCATTGTTATCACTTCAATATATTGCTGAAATTTTAAACAGAGCCATTAGACCAAGAAAAGAAAACAAAAGAAACCTGAAGTGAAAGTGCAGTAGTCAAATTATTCTTCTTGCAGATAATTTTATTCTTTACTTACAAGATGCTAAAATATCAACCACAAGTCTTTTATATTTGACTAAAAAAATCCATCAAAACAACAGAATTGAAAAATCAATGTACAAAGGCATTAGCCTTCCTATAGTAATCTCCTTGATGAGGAAATCAGATAAACCATCCCATTTACAAAAGATTTTATAAATACCTTGGAATTAAGCTAACCAAAATGGCTATATTATCAAAAGTTGTATACCACTGGAATACAGTGTTCATTAAAAACACCTGTAAGAATCTTCCCAGATTAAGAAAATAAAGCAATACTTAAACACTTATAAAAAATTTAAAGACAAGGATATCAAAAGAAATCCTGAAGAGAAAAGAAATTGGGGTGATATAATAATATCTAATTACAAAATATACAAGAAAATCCTATTAACAAAAGTATCAATGATCATACCATAGAGATAGATATACACTCTGGTGGTGTTCAATAGTGCATAGAAACGAACCTACAGAGCTCTAAGCATTTGATTTTGAAAAATTTACCAAACATGTATGTTAGAAAAAAATAATGTCTTCAAAACCTGGTGCTGAAAAATTTTATATCTGCAGATAGAATAAAGCTAGATCTATCTTGTATGCTGCACACACACACACACACACACACACACACACACACACACACCCCAAAACAAAGTAAACCAATGGGCTAAACATATGACCTGAATCTTTGAAACTTCAGGGAGAAAATGTAATGGAAACATTTCAAGATATTGGCACAGGTAACAATTGCCTAGATACGTCTCCAGTAGATCAGGGTATAGTAGCAAGACTCATCAAATGGGATTGGAACATATTTAAGTTATTCTGCACAGTGGAGGAAACAACATTGAAAAGACTTCTTACAGAATGGGGAAGATTCTTGTCGCCTACTCTTCCAACAGAAGGTTAATATTGAGAATATGCAAAGGACTCAAAACTTGATACATGAACAAATGAATGGGACATATATTCCTCAAAAGAAGAAATACAAATACCAATAATCGTATGATTACTAGACAAGAGAAAAATGGGATAAGGGGCCTAGAGACAGCAGGTTGGGTCAGAGCAGGGAGTAGGTTTCTGGCATATTATGAGCAGCTATGAACTTGCCACCATGTGATAGAATATTCTGTATAATTATCAAGCAGTGTTTAAGAAATTTTATTTCTTACATCTGTTGCATCCTGTTGTGTGCTTGGTCATTCCTTCATTTACACTGATTTAGCCAAAAGGCTGAGAAGCGACTTTTCTTGCACTTATTATTTATTTATTTTAGGTATATTTATTTTTCATCATATTATATTTAAATGATAGATTATATATTAAATTTTAGGTTAAAATATATTTAAAGGAAGGCTGACCAGACAGTTTAGTGGATTAAAGTGCCTGCTTAGGCAAACGCAGGCATCCTTTGACATTGCAGCCCTGTCCCCTGGGCATGCTGAGAGTCGGACTGAGACTGTGCATGCTGGAGTGCCTGTAATCCCAGCACTGGGGAGGCTGGAAACAGGAGGGTCACTTTGAGTCCAAGCAGCCTAGTGAGATCCTGTATCAAAATTAAAAAAAAAGGCCAGGAAGATAGCTCAGTAGAATAAGCACTTGCCTGGCAAGTGCAAGGGCCTGAATTCAATCCCCAGTTCCGAAAAAAAAAAAAAAAAAAAAAAAAAACACATTGTTGGGCTGGAGAGATGGCTCAGTGGTCTAAAGCGCCTACTTAGAGCAAGCTTAGCAAAGCATCAGGGACCGCGGTTCGGATCCCCCAGCACCACATGCCAGCCAGCCCCGCCCCCTGGTGGGCTGAGCTGGCCACACACACACACACCACTCTCTCTCTCTCTCTCTCTCTCTCTCTCTCTCTCTCTCTCTCAAATAAAAAAAATTTAAAAAAAACAAAATTTTTAAAAAAAATATATATATGCATTATATATAATGTATGCATGTATAATAGTTTTTGTTTCATGCAAATCTAGTAGACATAATTAATATTTTAATCTTCTTTTGAGATTAGGCATGGTAGTGCAAAAGAAGTTACCATAGTCACAGGAAGACTTAAGAAATAAAATGCTTGGCCTGTATAAATTGGGATACTGCACAATAACCAAATGGATTTTCTAGCACATGAATATTTAGCAATTATTAACCTGATTCTGTAATGCTAAGCAGTTTCCTACATTACAAAATGATAAACACAAAATGATAATGAAATAAATATTACTCATCTATGACATCTAAATACAATTCAAAAACAAATAAATGGTAAATCTTTACAAAAGTGAAAAACGCTTCTGGAGTAAACTTATAAGGAAAAATTAAACGTAGCCTTGGGGGATATAATTTTAAACATATACAGGATAAAATACATCAATTTGTAATGACATTACATGGAAAAATTCTCAACTCATTTATCAATAGAAAATACAAAATACCACAGTGTGATATCATCCCAGGCTTCTCAAAGGATTTAAATAACAAAATAATAAGCCTGTTTAAAAGGACTACAGAGCAACTGCAATGCTATTCTCTGGATTGGAATCTATATCCTTGTCTACAAAAGAAAGGTTCTTGTTTGCTTTCTTATTTATTTAGTTTAATTTAAGCCCATACTTAATTGTTTAGAATTAAAGAATTCCACTGGCATATAACTAAGCTGGAATAAATGAATATTTATTTATGTATTTATTGAGACAATGTCTCAACACATAGCTCAAGCTGGCCTCAAACTCATGGGGATCCTCTTGCCTCAGCACTCCCAGTGTGTGGAATTGCAGGCATGCAATATTGCACTTAGCTCAAAATGAATATTTATGTTAATATAAAACTCCTTATGGAAATTCTTTCAGCAAATATTTTATAATTGTCTACCAAATCAAATATACTCCAGCCAGTAGAGACAATGAAAGGTCTGGAAATACGATAGAATATTAGGCACTACATTAAGAGAGCAAACTACTGTTATGCAAAATGACATGAGTGAATATTAAGTGCTTTAAGCCACTTAAAAATTGTGACTCAGAAGTTTTCATGTTCATTGACTGTATCTATATGACATGATGAACAATGGAAAATTTAAAAATAGAGCATAAATAAAAGGTTGTCCCAGGATAGGCAGGCCTGAATTATTGATTACATCGTGAAATGAGTGAATTTTAAGGAGGGTTCAAAGTGTTATTTTTGTAATGATGGTTATGTCTCTGCATATCTGTTAATCCTTCTAGAATTGTACTTTAAAAGTGTGACCTTGGAACATAAGACAACCTGTACTGTGACGTCCTGTACCTCAGTGGTGTCTCAAATTTTCTGTTCGAAGAGATTATGGGGCCACAGAGGAAAGTGATTAAGGATGTATAGTGTGCCCAAGGAGAGTCACTTAGAGAAAAAAAAATCTCTCAGGCTTTCAAAGAAAGCAAATTGGTCAAGCATTGACTGTAACTCATCCACAAGGCTGACACTGACAAAAGATCTACACGGTGCTGTACATGGCTTCAGAGTAAACCCTGAAGGGATTTGACTGACCTTGTCAGATACAAAAGTTACTTTTTAGTTGTATAGGTCTTGCTTTAACTTGGTCTTAACTATCCAGCATAAAAGTGTAACCATGAGGTATGAAAGGTAAAGCCATATTAATATGCTGAACTGTAAAAGGATCAAGTCAACAATTTCTGACAATTGCCATTTCTGCTTTTAACCCACAACTATTATAGACTATTGGACTACATTGTGTTATTTTCCTGAATTCAAGTATCTACAGTATTTGAACTGGCATCAAGTATGAAAAAGCCCTTTAAGGACTTCTCCAAATACAGCTTCTCTAGCAGCAATGAAACACCCATCTCTGACAAAATAAAACAAAAAAGGGGGATATAAATAAAGGACAATTTTGTAGTGAAAAATATATATGTATATACAAAATAGGATAGATATACAGCTAATTTCTCTCAGTTCAATGAGAAGAAAGGTTTGTACTAATAGTATTCAGACAAGGTATCATGTCTGCATCTTGTCCTTGAATAATCACTATGAAGACTACAATACGCAATGCATTAATAACTGTTCCACTAGCCTGTTTTGAAACTGTTTCAGTGCTGTTTTATTTTCTTATTAAAATAAATAAAAGTGTGACCTTTTCTGTATTTGTATTAAATGCAAATAAAATTTAAATAAGCAGTGTGTGCATCTGGCTTTGGGATTTGAGGCAGGCAGTCTGCACCTCAAGGCCAAGATTAATTATGTCTCTGTGATATATGAAAATTAAGATTAAAACCCATATTAATTGTGAGTTCTGATGGAATTGATTTATATTATGATTTAGGTGATAGTTATAGATAACATATATTTGTAAAGTTTCAACAACCTTACATTAAAATGGCAATATTTAGAGCATTAAACAAAAGTTCAACATATAGAGTAGTACATTTTAAAATAAACTAGTATTTTAAAACCATTGTTTCCAAAAAAGAGAACATGAGAGCTGGCAAGATAGCTCAACAGACTAAAGCGCCTGCTTAGGCAAGCCTAGGTAGGTGCAGGGACTGCGGTTCGATCCCTGGTACCACAGCCGCACCAGCCCTGTGCCAGGGTGAGCTGAGCTGGCTAGTTCCAGGTGTAGTGAGACCTGCAACAACCAAGAACATTAAAATAAATAAATACATATTTTAAAGGCTGACCAAACAGTTTAGCAGAATAAAGCACCTGTTTAGGCAGATGCAAGGGCTGGGAGTTCAATCTCCCTGCCTGTGTGCCTGCTCTGCCCCAGGGCATGCTGAGACAGAGATTGAGACTGGCGTGGTCACGCATGCCTGTAATCCCAGCATTTGGGAGGCTGTAAACAGGAAGATCACTATGAGTCCAATCTACACAGTAAGACCTTGTACACCTTGTATATCCTGTCCTAAAATGCAAATTAAATAAATAAATAAATAAATAAATAAATTAGAAAAATAAGATAAAAATGTTACAAGAGAACATGAAATTGGCACAGGAGAAATAAATATTTATAAGAGAAATAAATATTTAAATTAAGAAAAGTCATAGATATTGTTTGAAGTTATCCCAGTCTTGATTCTTTTTGATAAGGAAAGCTGAGAATTGTTGCACTGATTTAACCAAAGCATTATCTTACATGTTGTATGTATTCACCTTTAATGATTAGCATCACTATTTCTTGAAATTCCTGATCTTAAACAACACTTACATTTTCAAATTATATTTTTTATTATTACACTGATAACTGACATATTGAAGTATAGATCTAATGTCATTACATTAAAATCTATGAGACCCCAATCACAGTTATTACCTCCAATTTGTTATATATTCATCTTCAAAAACTTGCATTATAACCTTTGACTCATATTATACAATATACTGTTCTCATTCATATTCTTTCAACAACAAAGACATCAGCATTGATTTATTAGTATCGTGTTGAGGGCTGTAGCTTTGTTTGCTATTATGTAATGATTGCATATAGTCTTAATGCATTATTATATAATTTCACCATACATATTTTAATTAAATATAAATCTTGAAAGAAAACTATATGACAAATAAAATTCATAGGAAAAAATATGTAGCATTTTTTGAATAAAAATTAAACCCAATAATATATTACATGCACAAAAGTTGGACTTTTTAGTGCAAATCTAATATTATGTACAAAAACTGTTTTATTCATGCTTGAATGATTACCCATACGATTTTATGAACAGTTTTTTTCTCTATTGAAAATTGTCCTTCTAGTGGAAATTGTAGCATAATTCTTCTGTGTCAGCATGACTGTTTTCTAACAGTTCGTAAAGAAAAACCAATTATGATTTTTTATATCAGATATGGAATAAATATGTTTTCCCTATTAAAGAAACCATAAGACACAGATTTCAGATGCTATTTTCATCAATCTCTTGACCTGCTGTAATATCAGGAAATAATAGTGACAACACAAGGAGAAATTAAAAGAAACAACATACAACACTAGTTATTTAGCACATCCATTATAAAACAATGTTTTCCATGAGGAGACTATTTCTTCTAAAACTAAGTCACGATCACACATATATTTTCATTAAAACAGTATATAACAATTTTTCATATATTAATTCATGTTATATAGTATCACCTTCAATTAATACTTATTTGAAAACAGGTCAGTTAAATACAGTTTGGTAATCAAACTCAAATAATTAGTTGTTTTAAAATAGAACAACAGGGCTGGAGTACAGCTGAGTGGTGCAGTGTCTGCCTGGCAAGCTCAAAGTCCTGAGTTCAATTCTTGGTATCAAAAATAAATAACAAGAACATCAACTAATCTTAAATCAGTTCTGAAGCCATCTCACTAATGCATCACGTGTTGGTAACATATTGAGATAATTGAATATATACTTTTGAAAACATTTGTCTAGTGATATTTTTTTTTCCAGGAATTGAATAACGACCTTACGCTTTCTGGCACGGTGCCTCTGAGCTACAGCCCCAGTCCTAAAAATATATTTTATTTACTTTTACTTTTAATAACAGAGATACAAAACAGTTTAGAAAGTGTGTATCTCTTACACCTATGGAGATATTCAAGGCACGGCAAGATAGCTTAATGGACTAAGTGCCTACTTAGGCAAGCAGAGGGATCAGGGTTCGATCCCTGGCACCACATTCAGCACATGCCCTGCCCCCAGGTGTGCTGAGCCAGGACCGAGTCTGGGTGTAGTGGTACACTACTATAATCCTGGCTTTGGGGAGGTTTGAAACAGGAGGCTCACTATGAGTCCGAGCTGCATATTGAAACCCTGTGCAGAAGTACATAAAATAAAATAAAATAGGGCCTGCCAAATAGCTCAGAGGATTAAAGTGTCTGCAAGCAGGAGCAGGGACCTGGGATTCAGCAATTGAAACTGGGCATGGTGGTGGCATGTGCCTGTAATCTCAGCTCTTGGGAGGCTGTAAACAGGCAGATCATTACAAGTCTGGTTTAGTAGTGTGACCCTGAACACCCTGTAGACCCTTCCCTAAAATACAAAAATAAATAAATAAATAATAAAATAAATTAAAGCAAAATAAAAGATATTCAAGAAATTACTATAGTAATTAGAGGTATTGATTATAACAGATTATTCTGATTATTGGAAAACAAGCCAAGAATTGTAAAAAAAAAATTTTGCAAATCTCTTTACTATGTCCTTGTACACATAATAATTCTATAAATAATTTCCTGAAGTCCATAAAGATGTTACTAGGTGGCAAGCATGCAGCAGATTTGAATAGGTGCATTGCAAAATAATATGTTGCAATGTAAACATTGCTGACAATTATTTGTATTGTGAGTATACCTGTAACAACGCTATTTGGAACAAGAAATGAAGCTTCCCAGCCCATTAGAAGGGCTCCAATAAATACCTGGCAGTTACTACTATCTAAGGAAGATCACCATCACTTCGTTTCTTGTTACTTATTTATCCATTTATTTATTTTGTGGTGCTGGGGATCAAACCCGGGGACTTGCATTTGCCAGGCAGGTGCTTATGCTGTTGAGCAATATACCTAGCTCCTTCAGCTTCACTTCAACAAAACTGCCACTACAAAGTTTATCTGGATGCATTCTGTCTTTAACATCTTCTTTCCTGCACCTAACATCATGTTTGTGATTTTAATTCATATTACTACTCAAAGTATGTGCTTGTCCACTGTTCGATGCACACCACTAAATTAATATTTTTTCAAGTTATTCACCCGTTCAATATTTATTGGTATTCCGGTTACTATCATGGTTTACTTTGTATGACTGACATTATTAGGGTTATTCTGGTGCCTCTTTTTTGGTTCTTTGTTTTTGTCTTATTCATTTTTCAAAGATGATATTGCTGAATCATAACATTTATAGTATATATGATTCGATTTGGTAGATAGCGCAAAATGTTTATTTAAAGTGGCTGTATCAATTTATTTATTTCCCATTTATATTTTTATGAGTATATATTTACATTACATAAATATTTCATTCTCTATGGGAACCTATTTAAATTTATGTTAGAGATGTATGAAAAGTCATACATTTTCATATGTATGGTGTTCCCACATATCACTAAAATTTTTCCAACTTTTAAATGCATTTTTTATAGATATGGAGTGTGATTTTATTGTGGTTTCATTTTGCATTGCCTAAATGGCTAATAAGAATGAATGGGGCTAGAGAGACAGCTGGGCCTTCTAAGTGCCTGTCTAGCACAAACAAGTATCTGGGTTCGATCTCCAGTACCACATGCTCTGCTGGCCCCAGAACCCCAGGAATGCCATGTGGGCCACCAAAACCTGGCATGGTGGAGCACTCCTGTAATCCCAACACTGGGGGTGGGGGCTGAGAAAGGAGGATCACTATGAGTCTTAGCTGTGTAGTGAGACCCTGTATCAAATAAATAAATAAATAAACAAAATGTTTTTTTTAAAACAATGAGTATTTTCCTTTTGCTATTGGTTGTGCTTTATTGTGTGGAAAAGCTCTTCTTGTCCTTCTAAACCACTCATTTATTTAAATTAGTATGGGCTTACAGTTCATATGATTTGTTATCATCTATTTCTATATTTATGTTTTAAATGTAATGAAAAAATAGAAAAGCATCATCAAGGCAATATTCACTTATGCATGCTAAGACTTATAAGAAAAGTTAAGAAAAAAAAATACTTTTAAGCACTAGGAAAGGGTGGGCATGCCTGTAATCTTGGCAGTCAGAAGGCTCAGAAGAAGGATGTACAGTTACAGGCCACCATGGCTTACACAGTCTCTGGGCCATCATGGGCTATAGAATAAGAAATGTAAGTAAATGGTAAAATAAAATAATAATATTTGTGTAACAATATATTTCCCCAAGACATCAATACTTACAAAAGGAAATAATAAAGTGGAGAAATCCAATAAACACTAATCAGGGGATTCATTTCAACATAACCTTTGATAAGTCATATGACAATAGTAAATCCCTCAATGGTACAGTAGATGTAAAAAGAAATCAGTTTAAAAGAATGTTTATTTTTACATTAAATGTTTATTTGAAATCAAATGATTTTGTACATAAAGTTCAATAATATAAAAAAATACAACAGTAAGCGCCTCAATACCATGCACTGAGGTAGATCACAATAAAGACAAATGACAGAATAAAGGCCTAGACAAAGGGAAAAATGGCTCTGACCCGCATTGGAAAGCTCTGAAAGGCAGTTGTTATGCCTTCGTTTGGTTACAGCCATAGCCAAACACTGGTCAAAACCTGGCAGATAGTCCTAGCAGGTTAACTTACTTGAAATTTGAAGCCCATATTCAGAATACCACAATGACATTGCCTGTCTTCTAGTTTGCCCCGCTTTTCTAACACCTGTGGGTTAGGCTTCTGGGCCCAGACTGTTGAACACAGAAACATAACAACTCACCTGGAAGTTTCCAAGGTAACCCTACTCTAATATATATAGCAGAGCAAAATTAATCAGGGCCAACACTGGAGTAACTTCTTTATAGGTTCACAAGATATGCTTT
>NW_004524764.1:2057568-2098254 GCF_000260255.1 Octodon degus | reverse complement strand
CAACACCAAAGAACCCACTGGCTGAGTCAAACAGAAAACAATAGCTTATTCTTGATAAATTGGTATGGTAAAATCATGCGATAGACACAAACTAAGAGCCCCTACACACAAAAGATATCTCTATAGAACCAACATTTTTTTAAGGAGGCCTTGCTACTAGTAATAAAGTTTCCTAGTACAAAAACTGAGAAGAATACACACACACACACACACACACACACACACACACACACACACACAAAAATGTTAAAATAGAAAAGGACAAGACCCAGAATCAAAATGCAACCTCAGGGCTCCAAACCACCCAGAACAAGTGCAGGAGAGAATGAGATGGAAGAAAATGGAAAATGTACACTTGAAATTTCTAAAAGACTGGCAAACAATTATAAAAAAAACCCAACAAATTAATGAGGGTATAGAGGAGATCAGTTCAGGAATACTCTCCCAGGTTAAAAAAAAATAAAGACCATAATGGAGGAATTGCTCAGAAAATCTAAAGTAGACACAGACAAAAAAAACAAACAACTACAAAAAAGCATAGGAAATAGATGAAAACCACTAATATCTACCCAATTGACTGAAGGTAGATATTAAGTCCTTGAAGAGAGGACACAAGTTAGCAAAAACACTCACACTCATACACACACACACACACACACACACACACACACACACCCTCTAAACAGTAACACAAGGTCAGGACAAATCTAGTCAGCAGTTCTAACAAAATGCAAAGAAAAACAACACAAAACTAATGGATGTCAAGGAAGAAATCAGGCTTCAACACAAATTATATAAAAAAGGTTATTTGCAGAAATAATTGCAGAAAATTTTCCAAGCATGTGAAAAGAATCTGACATACAGTTAAATGGGGCATGTAGAAATCCAGTGAGCCAGGGTCAAAATTTTTCTATACTCAGGCATAAAGTAATAAAGATGTAGCAATTCAGAACCAGAGCACAATATTAAAAGCCATCTGAAAAAAGAAACGGATTGCCTGTGAGGAAAAACCCACTAAAATCATGGCACACTCCTCACCATTGGGAACCCTTGATTCCATTTTAGAAGAGTTGAATCTATTTTCCATACAGGCCAATACTTAATTTATCATATTCACTCTCTTCATGATGTGATTGAAGTCTATTATTATACTATGCTTCTGTTAAATATAAAATAGGCAAAAAAATGCATTCAAATATTAAAAACCAGTTTGGACTACAAAATTAATTTATTCCTGTTCTGTTACAGAAATTAAAATACCATTTGTATTTTATAATCCTCAAAGAAGATACATTAAATAACTGCATAGGAAAATATTTATACTGATAATTTACACAGATAATTGATAATGATTTAATCAAAATTATGTCTGATAACTACATGAATTTTAAAACTTGAAATTAATATATATTATATATCTTCTGTTTAATATCTAATATTTTTCTGTTCCTCCTAGTAGAATAATAAAAATAATGGACATTTTCGTTCTCTGTGGTCCTCATAATTATTTAAATACCCTTCGCTGTGCTTTTCAGATTGAAGGGCTGAAAAATACAGTAGGACTTAATATAAACTTAATGAACTGTAAAAATTAAAGCTAATTTTACTTGCAGTATCTCAATTAGGTTCACAGGAATCTTATTAGCTCTTCTCGGTCTCTATGAATTATGGTATGGTTGGTATATTTCCTGAGGTAAATTCCTTATCTACACAACTGTATTTCTCACTACTCTACTTACTTGTGTTTCTCTAAACCCCAGAATGAAATATAGCAGGCATTTCACAGTGGACAATTCATAAATTCGGAAATTTATACTCTTACTGAATTTATCTCTGAGCATACACAAAAACTAAATTTCAAAATATAAAAAGACAAAATGAAGTGGTGGAAAAATCTTTTTATCTATACAAATTTAAGGTTTTAAGCCAAATAACATTATTATAGGAAACTTGAAAAAAATTACTGAGGCACGTTTTACTTATGATCTTGTATAAGATACAGTCTGGCTGATTCAGCTAAGAACTATGTTTCTTTAATATACTTTTTAAAAATTGTTGAAGATATAGCTCAGTGGCATAAGTGCCTACCTTGCAAGCGCAAGGTCCTGAGTTTGAATTTTGGTACTTAAAAAATACTTCAGTAAATATTATTAGTATGTCATTAGTATGTACTAATAAATTACAAAAAGAACATAACAATATATATTTAGAATTTTCATTATATGTTGTAAAGCTTGAGAATTGTTTATAGTAATCTTAGAATCATATATTCTGATGAATCTTTGGACTTTAATAAAGCAAGTATCCAGAGAGTGTAGTCAGATAACTCCTTTCTTATTTTTTCTTTTGCTTATTTCTTTGTGGATTTCTGGGTTACAAGCTGTGTTTACTTCTTTGGGTTTGTTGTTCACACGCATATGTGTTTGGTGGTACTGGGCATTGTGTCAAGGCCTAGCGAATACTGGGGAGGAGCTATAATCCCAGACAATATCCTACTTAAAAAAATATCAAGAAGCAATCTTACTGAGTTGTCCTGGCTGGCCTTGAACTTGCAATTTATCTGCTTCAGCTTCCTAAGTAGCTATGATCAAAGGCATGCACCACGACATGTAGTTTGTTTATGTTCTTTAAATTTGTAAGTTAAGCTTAATGAGTAATGAAATATTCATGAGAATATTGAACATATGAATTTGAGGGCTTTAATAAACTGCTGTACAAAGTTTATAAATATTTTTATTGAAGTTTCACTACATGGGAAAGATAATTTAGCTGGCACTATATTTTTGATAAATATACAATTATTAATATTCCAGAAATTGAGTATTCTGCACTGTTGACCCTTCTTAAAAGAGTAAAGATGGCAATGTTGACATCAGAAAATAAACAAAATAATTTCAAATTATATAATTGAAAAATTTCATAAAAACAAATTCCATAATTGTCACACTACATTTAAATTCTTGTCTAGAATGTTGACAACCTAGTTTGATCATATATTTTTCATAGTGGCAACTTATTGTTATATATATTTATATCTCTATATATTTCACAATACAATGTTAAATATATGATGCTGGAGAGAAAAATATTACATATAATAAAATTATTTTATATGTGAGCACTTTTGTCCATGGAGTAAGGAATTACATATAATAAAATTAAATTATTTAGGGGTGAGAATTTTTGTTCATGGAATAAAGAAGCTCAGTTGCGTGTGGTGGCACAATCCCAGAACTCTGGGAGGTTGAGGCAGGAGGATTTCAAGTTTCAACCCAGCCTGATTGAGTTAATGAGACAGCCAACATTTGCTCAGAAATAAGTGGGCTACGATGTAGCTCTGTGTAAAGGACTTTGCATCACTCTCTAGTACTGGAAGAAGAAAGCAAAGAATGCCAATGTTCTAACTTCTCGTTGAGAACTTTTATCATGAAAACTAATTCTATATTACACTTATACAAGAACAAAGTTGATCATATGGTGGAGTTTTGTTGAGGTTGTTAATGTACTAAGTTAAGCAAGTTTTCCTGATTAATTCATCTTTCACATTTGAAATTAACCATGATTGGTTATGATTTGTTTCACTTTGTATGTTCTTGGATTCTATATGTTAGTATTTGGTGCGAAATTTTCATCATAGATTCATGAGGCTTCTAGGTATGTATTGCTTTTCTAATAAATTATTTGAAATATTACTAAGGGAAAGTTGGCCTCAGAAAATAAGTCGCCAATGTATTCTGTATGGCATATATTTGCAAAAGTTTGTATAGAATTGGTATTTTTCTGGTTTAAGAGATTAATAAAATTTAAAGGGACCAAGGAGATGGCTCAGTAGAATGAGCGCTTCTCTGGCAAGTGCAAGGGCCTGAGTTCAATCCCCGGTTAAAAAATAATAATAAATAAATAATTTAATAGTTAAACTACCTTGACTTATTTATTTTGTTTAAAATGTTTTAAAGATTGTTCTATCAGACTCATATATTAGTTATTTAATTTAGTGATTCTCATAAAGTGTTCTCACACTTCTTAGTACTTCTTAGTAACTGTACATTGGAAAAAATTAAATGATCAATACCAGGAGAAAAGTTATTTTTAAAATAAAACAGCACTAATAGATATTGGGAAAGGGAAATAAACTGTTCATACAGAAGAAACAACTAGGATGAGGGAAAGGAGAAAAAAAAGAAAGAATGAAGGGAAAAGTACATATTTATATGCACAGGATAAGTTGGATAATTGTAGCACAGATTTCTGCTGGACTATTGAATTGAGCAGTAAATGCTTAATTTTCTCCATTTTCCTTTTCAATTTTTGTAATTGTTTTGACCAGTGTTTCACTCTTATATTGGGTAATCCGAACAACTAATTTGAAGACAACAATTAACAATACAACCTTTGTTGAATTCCTCTCTTTTGCTTAGTAAAATTTTGTATCATTTCTATTTTTTTTTACTACTTTTAATCTCTTTAAAAATAAAAATAGGGCCTTCCAGATAGCTCAGTGGATGAAGGCACCTGAGCAGCCAGATGCATGGACCAGGGTTAAATTCCCTATGTTCCATGCCATCCCCACCCCTGGGTTGTGCTGAGGTGGCTATTCAGACTGGGCGTGGTGGTGTGCACCTGTAATCCTAGCGCTTGGGAGGCTGAAAACAAGAGAATCACCACGAGTCCGATCTGTGTAGTGAGACCCTGTAGACCCTGTAGATGCTTTAATAAATACGTAACAAATAAAAATAAATAAAATAGCAGTAAGAAGTCCATGAAAAAGATTCCCAGTATAGGGACAGTATAGATTTTATCTACTGGGTCAGCAAGGTCAAGTCTAGAATATGGAAATAATACTAAGGCATCTACTAAAATAAAAAGATCTTTCATAGTTAAACATGGTAAAAACCAGATGTTGCAAAAGAGAATAACAGCATGGTAAATGGGCAGGAACTCCATCCCGTACTTCCACATAAGGCACAGGAAGAATTGGGTAAGGAAGGAACTTAGAGAAAGGTCCAGAAAATCAGTGACTCCAAGCTCTGCGAAAGCTGTTTTTGGTACATGTTCTTGTTGAGAAGAGAATACAAAGCCTACTTGTGCTGAGAGATCTGACAACAAAAACTTGTCAAGGCAGAAGCACAGAAACAAGGGACTAGAATCTACCTACCGCTGCAAAATAAACAGAATGCCTTCCTGTAGTACGAAAACTGACACACCATGCTGGAAACAGCATGCAAAGGAAAATTATCATTCACACTTTCCTGTTCCTCCTTTCCCTCACATGCACAGGTATGTACATGTATGTATAACACATGATAAAAATGTGTATTTAATGCTAGGTAAGTTATACGTGAGTGAAGCTGATCTAAATTCTAATGATTTTCTTTAGAAATTTGTATATAATTTCTTTTTTATGCATAACATTGTTTTATTTAGAAAACTAGATTTTTCAAACTTATTAATCTGTACTCTCTTTATGTATTATGTACTTTAATGAAATATGCATTTTCCCAAGCTAAAGTACAGATAATTATGGAAAATATATGTAATTATGACCCAAAATGTAATAGCTCTAGAAAACTTGGTTTTAGCCACAAAATGAAATATAAAACAGGAAGCTTTGTTCTCCTTTATAAAAATGTGTTAGATCAACAGGGTTGTATGTAGTATTCACAATGAACAGTACTATCTCATTCCAATTCCATCAAAACTTTCTTTAAAAATTTATTTATTTATTTGGTACAGGGTCTGGCTATGAAGCTTGGACTGCAGTTTGGACTCCTAGTGATCCTCATGTCTCAGCCTCAGCAGTGCTAGGATTACAGGCTTGCACCACCATACCCAGCTGTGGAGTCTGTGAGGTGTAGCCCTATTTCAGGGCCTACAAAGCATATGGTAGTGGAGAGTGAACTCTGGTCCTTCCACTTGCCAGATAGGCACTTAGCACACTGAGCCATCTTGCCAGCCCACATCACAACATTTGATTAACAATTTAGTATGCTTTTAAAAAAGAATGAATTCTATAGAGACTACTGTCTCCTACAAGATTCACAGATGCAATTAGCAACATCCAAGGTTTAAAATTTATAGAACTTCACTTCTTAAACATGTCTTCTAGGAAAAAGTACTAAAATCCTTTGGGAAATATTAAGTGACATATCTTGTGTGAGATATTAAAGCATACAAAATTGTATCTAATCTCTGAAGCGTGACAGTGTATATTTAATTATTTTATTGCAGAATTATTTGGAAGAGCACAGAGCACACTGAAATCTAATAAAAGTGTATAGTTAAAATATTTAATGCTTATATATTCAGATTAATATTAAGGAGTTATGGAAAATAGAGTATATGAATAAATGCTAATATAAATATTCCCAAAGTTCTGAGGGGACAAAGGCCTCACTTTTGAGAGTTAATTGAAGCTTTAGAGCACTGTAGTCCTCAGGAGACTCTACATGGTGATTTGAGCGGTTGAGTCTGTGGTTGGGAAGCGGTGCTGGTGAGAAGAGAGCTCAGGAGGCCAGAAAGCCTGGGAGGATGTATCTCTTCCCTGGCTCCTCTTCTGTCTCTGTCCTAGCATCCCTGAAGTGAGCAGCTTTCTTCCTTGGTAGACTTCAGCATCTTTGTCTCAACAATCACAGAAAGAAATGGGATTTTTCGATAGCATGGTTGGAATTGAAATCAAATGAATATGACACATTTTTAAACAGTTTTGTGATATTTACTACACTAATATTGTTTCTGGTATTGTTTACATTTCATTAACTTCTTCCCTTATATTTATTTGCTCTATTTACTTTCTTATGATTTATTTTATACTTCTAATTTAATGGAATGAGAGCTTAATTTATTGACTAAATAAATGTATTTTTTTGAAATGTATGCAATGAGTACTATAAATATCTTCTTGAGATAACTTTTTATATTTTGTACATATTTTGCATTGTTTTAACTTAGTTGGATGAATAAAATTTTCCTAAAAATTTCATCTTTTATCTATGACATATTTTTTATATCTTTTAGTAGTTCTACTTAGAGATTTTCATATTGTTTTTCTATAATTAATTCCACTAAGTATAGAGATTATTTTATAATTTCAATCCATTTATGCTGATTGAGACAAGTTTTATATCAAGTCCTAAGGAAGTGGAAAGAGCAAGTAAAGTGAATGAATTATAGAAAGAACAATAGCTAGAAACAATAAAACTAGAAAGACTCTCACTGGAAATAACAATATATTGGCATTATTTTTGCAAATTGAAGTAGAAGAAAGACCCAAATTAGCTCTATGAGTTGTAAAACAGCAAATATTGTAACAGATCCTTCAATCATCAAAGTAAAAATCAGGATATAATGCTGATGATAAAGGAACATGACACAGATCTCATGGTGTCAAAGAGTTGACAGATATTCAAGTTCCTAGAGATGCCTAACTATAAGGTGGATAGCTTAAACAGTCCCATCAGTACTGAGCAAGCAAAATACAAAAAATTTTCCCCCAAAATCTGAGCCAGTTTCTTTTGAAAGAGGAATTGCTTCAAAGAGGAAGATGAACAATGATTCAACTTTGTCTCAAGGATACAAGTAGAGGGAAATACTGTGCGGTAACAAACTTCCCCTTGCGCAAAAGAGGGTCCAGTCTTTGTCCTTGACCTCTGGAAAGACAAGCGTATCTAAGTTGCTCGGTGTTATGCCTTATAGCAGTGTATGTGTTTGTCAGTGGACACAGCTACAAACACAGTGCCTGAGCAGTAGAGGATATTTTAAATGTAATGAAAATTTTAATCTATAATTCTAACACTTTTCAAGAATCAGACTAATATACATAGTTTTTTTTCCTAAGTAGAGAGTTACAATACATATGTTTCTGGAACCAGCTGCAAGATAAGTAAAACCTAGCCAGACTGTGGTTTTTTTATTTGCTTTCAAGTCCCAGAGAATAATTATCCCAAGGACACCTCTGCCAAGTCTCTGATAGTGAGTCTTCTCCCTTGTTATACAATAACAACCTCATTAGTAGCTGTAAAAACAAATTCTGCCTAACAACCAGTGTCAGACTTGTGTAACTAACTACAGAAAATTATGTTATATGCCTTTTTGTGTTTGCTTCTGAAAACCTATATAAGTGATCAGTAACCTCAAAATGGGGCTGGTGATTTGAACTGCAGGGTTCTCCTGCTTGCTAGTAAAATGAAATTGCCTTCTAAAGCTGTTCTGGTGCTGTTGTCTTCAGTTTTGCCTGGTCCTAAATGCCACATCAGAGCCACATCAACAGAGACACTGGCCTAGGAGCAAAGCAGATATTAACAGTATTGTTTAGTGTAGGATGATTCTAGCAATGTACTAGGTAGAGTGGTTTCTTCAATTGATTAGGAACTCATCCTCCTCAGAGACTACAAAGGGAGTTCTTTTACATGAGTAGCCAATCACACAATCATAACCACAAAATTGATCCACAATAAATATGTCAGACACTAAGATTTGGGTGACATACATTGTGAAGCCTGAATTTCATCACACATCAATATCAGAAAAAGAATGTGCCATGATTCCTTAAGATAAAGGCAACAGAATCTTTGTACTTAAGATGTCTTCTATTCTCAAGTTATCCCTAAGATGCTTCTAATCTCCAGATGCGTGAAGATTTTCTAGGTCTCTTTCAATTATTCATTGTTAGTTTAATTTCATTGTAGTCTACATACATATTTCATAAGATTTATATTCATCTGCATTTGTTAAGATGTGCTTACAGGCCCAAAATGCTGTCTGCTTCGGTGAGTGTTTTGTGATCTTGAGTCTGTGTACTCCTTAAAGAACACGGGACAAACGTTGATCGGGAAAAGCTCATTGGTTCAACTACATCTCTGATGTCTGTATTTTTTGATGTGTCAGTTACTCAGAATGAAAGGAGAGTGCTTAAGTCTCCAATACTAATCATGCATTTGAAGATTTATTAAAAACTTCCACAAGTATGCTGACTTTCTTGTGCAAAATTTGTATGCATGTTCATGATAAAGTCTCCTTAAAGAACAGAGGGCCTATCATAAAGCTGTCATTTGTACTTCTTTAAAGCCATTTAGAGTTTTGGAAATTAATTTAGATGTTATAGATTTTCTGATTAGTGTTTTGCTACCTTTGTATACATTTCACATGATGGGAATGAAATTTGGAGTCTTCATTTTTAATGCTTTGAAGGTATAAATATGCCAGATTCTACAATGTCTAACATGATAAATGAAATTTTTCTTCGACTCTTTCATGATTTATAAGAAAGCATTTTTCAGTTTTGATGAGGCTTTTAAAACAAGAATTAACATGATATGCATAGTAATGTAACACTTTGTCTTGAGCTAATAATAAAATAATCATAGTCATAGACGTAAAGCCAAAATTATGTTACAGTGCACTGTACAATGAAAAATTCTTTAGTTAAAACTTTCAAGGGTTTAAAGTTTAAATTCTTTGAAGAAAATGGAGTGTAATAATGATTAACCAAAAAGGGCACATGTTGCTGTTCATCTGACATATGTATTGGGACAGCAATGCAGTTGCATCATGAAAAAGATATCAGTGCTGAAATATTGAGTTGTAAATATTAACTTAATGCTTTCACAAGCTTTTTCAAGTTGAGAATGTTTTGGGGTCATAAAGTTATATGTGGTCATAAAATGTGTAAACTTCTATTTATAATCAACAATAAAGATCATTTATGTCATAATTACAACACTACAAAATTTTATACGCCTCTTAGAATTTATTTCAAATAACTGTTTTTGAGACACAGAGATTTAGGTGATGGAAAATCTTGATAAAAATCTACCACTAGTCTGAACTTTAAATAGAACAATACCCTAATCTTTGTTCTTTTCTCTTTGTTTTTCAGTATTAATTGAGCATGAATTTTTTCTTTCTTAGCACGTGAATATGGTAGATTATATTAACTGATTTGTTAATATTGCATCCTTCAAACAAAATCCATGTATAATCTTTATGTATTCCTATTTTAATTTGATAATGTTGAAGAATTTTTGCTAGACAGTAGGTGTGTGTTTTATGAGGTATAGTGTGATGTTTTCCTACATTTGTACCTAAACAACACATTGGTATCTCTGAACTTAGAAGTAAAACTATTCATTCCATGACTCTGTTTACCTTTTACAATTTTCAGTTTTTGAAAATTTATTTGAAGAGTTTTCTTACCTTTAGTAGAATTTGTAGTTTATTTTTGAGATTTTTTAGTGCTTGCTATAATTTTTTGTCACATTGCTACAATGTCTAACTTATTTCCAAATCAATATGTGTTGACCGTCTTTTCACATTCAATTTGTACAGCTGATTTCAAAAGTTATTTGATATTCTTCCTATAAATTCAGTGACACGATATTTCATTAATATCTTTTATTTGAACAGGAAGCTACACTTTTCAGTTCACCAATAAGTATTGGTTCAATATTTGTGAAATTTTATTTCAAAGTCAGTTTCGTTTTGAGGACTTTTGTAGTATCCTTACCTTTTGCTTGGATTATTTGATGTCATTGAGATGACTACTGATTCGTACTCATGCCATTTAAAAGGGTCAAAGGGATTCATTGACCTGTAACTCTTTCCCTACTTTTACATGTCCTGTTTTCTTTCTGTGGAGGGCAATAGGAAAACTGGCTTCCTGGCCTAGTGGCAATTTTTCTACGGAAATTTCCTGTGCTATGTTGGGTATGGGTAACAAGAGTGCTAAATACGGCCCCTTGTTAGGCAACCGTCCCTCCTGCTTGCTGCTTTTCAGTTTGGAGAGAGGAGAATCTGGAGCCTTAAGGAGAAATAAAACACTTTGGTCACGTATTATTTGCAAAATATACACTTTTTGGAGGCCTGAAGCTGACGTGAGGATTTTTGAGCAATACCTTTTGAGCAGAGATGAGAATGAGCCTGCCTATTCGATTGCTTTCTTATTTGAGCAATGTCTGAAAGCCAATTAAGAACTTTGGTTGTGTTCTCGTGGATGGGGTGACACAGACAGCCGTTTCTGCTTTGTCCTCCTGTCTCCATATCCCAGAGCATGGCCATCCAGCCACCTTGTTCAGCCACATTTTTTTCAAATTTTCCACTTTTTTCTGAGTTTGCAGAAAACCCTTTACATGTCCATGGGGAAGGCTCTGAGGTAAATCTCAAGTACTAAAAAATACAATGAATATATTAAAAAGTAAGGTAATTATTATATATTTCGTGTAAGTCCATATTTGAATGTGTGTTACATGTTTGACCAAGAACATTTTCAGATTCGACTGAAGTAACTAATTGCTTATAAAAATCCTTATAATTTGTCCAACCAAATATAATGACACTCACAATAAGAATTTATGCTTCTATTAGGAAAATAACCTAATTGGGCAAAGCATGTGAGCCTAGCAAGCCTGCGTTATCGAGGCACATTTGATTTTGCACTTTTCTCTACAGTTCTTAAGCAGTGCTCAATATTTGCTGAAAAATGGCTGTGGCAACCAATATATTTAGTTATTTTATACTTTCACGCATACTTATGTAGTAATTGGGGCTTTATATTCATCTGGAAATTAAAAATAAATTAAATCTAATAACTTTCCTCTAAAAAAGGCAGATAAGATACCAAAGTACAGAAGCTTGATTGAGCCTAGCAGGTTTCTATTTTTTCCACGTTATAGCCAAGAACTACGTATATATTCAAAGGATTTTAATCTTTAGTGTTTCGTCTTTTTATTCTTCATTATAACCCTTTGGTAATTTTGCCTCTAGGAAAGTTTAAACCAACAAGATATCATAAAATCCTTAAATCTGTTTGCTTGCAAGGACAAGTTAATTCAGTCCATTAGGTAACTGTCCATTTTTACTCAGAATACAAAAATTGAGTAGGTAACTAAATGTCTACTAACCGGACCTAAGATGGTATTTATTCAGTATGTGGCAATTCATCCTTTTCTGTCTGTGTGACAGTGTGGATTAAAACTAGGCCCTTTGGATAATGCTAAATACCCAACAATTTTTATTTTATTTTATTATTTAATTTTGAGACAGATTCTCCCTTTACAGGCTTGTAAATTGTTCATGTTAGGCTCTAATTTGAGATGCTCCTGCCTCAGCACTCCAGAATACTGGTATGAAAACCAAATTCTGAACATTTATTTTGTATTTTACAATTAAAAATTACAGCAAGCACACATTATGGTATAAATATCGTTATGTTATAATAAAATATTCAGAAAGATGAATCAATTTTAAACTATTAATAACATTTCATATATCAATACAGTAAAAAACTCACTAAAAAGATATTAATGAAACAGTATCTATTTATAATATCTCCAATCTACTTAGATATCTATCTAACCAAAGAGATGAAATACTTATGCACTGAAAATTACAGATGCTAAAGAAAGAACTGAAGATACTAGACAGGGGTAAGATCGCCCATGTGCATTGTCCGGAATAATATTTCTTAAAAAGTTATCAAAATGGTGCCTGCTTAGGCAGAGCACAGTGACCAGGGTTCAATCCCCGGCATGATCTGCTGGCCTCACCCGCGAGGTATTCTGAGCTGGTGACTGAGACTGGGCATGGTGGCTCATGCCTGTAATCCCAGCAGTTGGAAGGCTGAACACAGGAGAATCACTACGAGTCCTATCTATGTCTTGAGACCCTGTAGATGCTGTAGACCCTGTCCTAAGTACAGAAAAAAGAAATAAAGGTTACCAAAAGTGATCTACAGATTCAGCGCAGTCTTTCCAAGATTTGTTTAGATCAGGTAAGATTTTTCTTATCATGCAACCATTCTCATACTAGCTTCAGTAACTTTTGTGAACAAGATGAGCTATCTATGGAGCTATTATTAACACTAAGATTGATAATCCCACTCATAATATGAGAATTTTAAATTTTCAGGATTATACCATGACCAATTAGCTCTGTCTTGAGCTAACTAACCCTAAAAACATTTGGAATAATTTCTAATTTCTTTCCTCTAATGCAGACATTTAAAAGTAATCATCAACAAACTACAGTTCTCCCAATTTATGTAGTTTTTATGACTCCTTTTTTCTTGAAAGCAGTTTTTCAATGATTTTCTCTTTCAGAGAATAAGATAAGAAATGCACTAATTTTATCAGGTAACATAAAAGAATGTTCCCTGCTTCTAAACTTTATCAACATCTGCATGTTATTTTCTAGATGTTTGCCTTTGTTTTCTTTTTGTGATCCTCTAATTTTATATCTATTTTCTTTATGTAATTAGGCATCCATTTTTCTTTTTCTTATTTATTTATTATATTTAATATAGGGTTTACAAAGTCTCACTATACAAATCAGACTCGTAATGATCCTCCTGTTTTCAGCCTCCCAAGTGCTGGGATTAGAGAAACGCACCACCAGGCCCAGTCTCAATCACATCTCAGTGCGCCCAAGGTCAGGCTGGCACTGCATGCCTGGGATCCAACCGTAATCCACGTACCTGCCTAAGCAGGTACTTTAGTCCACTGAGCTGTCTGGCTGGCATAGCACCTTTGTGTGTGTGTGTGTGTGTGTGTGTGTGTGTGTGTGTGTGTGTGTGCTGAGATTGAACTAGGGCCTCACACTTGCCAGGCAGGTGTTGTGCTGCTTACTCTGACCTATATCCAAGGCTTTTTCTTACTTTTCTAAAATGAAAGAAGATAATGCCTATGTTCTTAGTAATATATTCTTCAAATTTTACTTTCTTAGTTACAATAATAAGACATTTCACAGATTATCTCTACATTGTGTTTTTCATTGGAGTCTATTTATTTATTTATTTATTTATTTATTTATTTATTTTTGAGACAGGGTTTCACTATGTAGCTCAGGCCGATCTTGCACTTACTTTGTAACACAGGCAGGTCTTGAACTCACACAGATCCTCCTGCCTCAGGAGTCACAATGTTTTATTTTAATTGAAAGACATATTGGAAGAGATATTGTAATTCATAGTGGGTCATAATTCATTGTAAAAAATACAGGTGCAATTTTTGCCATGGCATAGTGTGCCTTTGATCAAAGCTTGTCCTATTAAATGTCTTGTGGTATCAAAGAGAGAAAATAGAGTGAAAGGGAAGACACTTACCTTACCTTTTGGTTTTGCTCTGAATGGATCTGTACTAAACACAAGTTATTGGTTTGATTTTATAATCTCAACTTTATTTTCTGCAAGAAGAAGAAGTGTCTGATGTCATTGATGTACAATTCAAATTGTATGCCTGATATATTTCAGTTAATAAGAACAATCGTGGAAGACAATGATGAAAACGCACCATCATCGTGCCGTGCAATGTGCCACCATGGCCAAAGGAGGCCTAGGTACTCTCAGTCAATTTTGTAGAACTTATAATGTCTCAGTTCTGTTATATCTCCAGCAATCTCAGAGAGATATTGGAAAAAGTGGAGACTTAAGCAGATGTTGTCCTTTGTCTTTGACTTTTTCCAGGATAAAACAATTACCTGAGAAGATATGTTTTTAATATATAGGAAATCATCCTTTACTCCGCAGTCAAGATTTTAAGTTGTAGACATCGTTGGCCTTCTTGCTTAAGTCACATTCTCATTTCACATGTACCTGTGTAAATGCAACTGGACGAATGCAGACGTTTCTTAGACATCATTAAACAGCATTCACCCCACCAACAATCATATAGGATACGTAACCTCAGGTCCAAAGTACGTGGATTTAGGATGAGAGTCTAGTAATGAAGGCATAGCAATGAGACAGGCTAATTTGGCCCTCACATCAAACTATTCATATTTTAGCAGTATTATTAGCAAAGTCCTTCCAATTAAAATTTAGTAATTTAATAATTATCAAATATTTCCAAAGTTCTACTATTAGGCCATAAAAATACTGTCATTTTTTTATTTGTTTCTATGAGGGTTCTAGCTTAGACATTAACAGAATGCATCAAAATGTACTGCCTAGCATATTTTACCTATCCTAACTTTGATATGTATTTTTACCTGAATGCCTTTTCTTCTGACAAAAGTAAAAAAAGGGGGGGTATAAATGATGGACCACTTTGTATCTGTATATACATAATAGTTAGCATAGATGTACTGCTACTTTCTCTTAGTTCAATGAGAAGAAAGTTTTAAACTAATAGTGTTTTCATGTCTGCGTCTTGTACTATGAATAACTACTATGAATACAACAATATACGATGTATTAACTATTGTAACTGTCCCACTAACCTGTTTTGAAACTGTCTCATTGCTATTTCTTTTTCAATAAAATTTAGGAAAAAAAAAACATAAAAAAGAAAAGACATCTTCAGTTTTTAGCCAGGATGTTCTCTTACATTGATAATGTATATCATTTGTTTATGGTTTCACTTGTTTCATATTTTTAAGTGTGTAGGTACGGCCACTTTTCATGAACAGTAATTCTTCATATCAGCTTTAGAATTGTTAGCTATTAAATTACATGGAAACTCTGACTCACACCTATTGCAAAGATGATTTACATTTGTTCAGTGCCAGTACATTGATCAGTCACAGATTTGTGTCTGTCGGGCACAGAAGAGTGGGAGGCAAGGTGGCAGGGGTGGGGTGAATGCAGCACCTAAACAAATCACCATCAGGTAACCCTGAGAAATAGAGACCTCAATCAAATATCCAGGCAGAACGTGTCACTCGGTTACCTTTTGTCCCCTGGAAGAAACCTATAAATCTTACATTCTTTTACAAGTGGGTCACATTTAGGTCACAGTGTATTATGAGTGTGTGAACCAGTGTGTGTGCATGTATGTGTGTGTGTTCCTCTTATGTCTCATTGTTTACAGGCAGATTGTGCGAAGGAAGACACAGAAAATACTGTTATAGTCATTCAATACTTGCATTATCTCAGGAAGGTAAAACTGTTATTCATTTATGGACTGCTAAATTCATCCATATAGTTGTTTCATTTTCAGATCTTTAACTTTACATATATGTTGTTTATAATTTTCAAAGATACATTGTTACTGTCCTTATGATTCTCTGGAAGTAGCACTGGTTTTCAGTTATTTTTGTAACATGATATAATTGCTTGTTCTTAATGCCAACAGGCATAAACATCTACATAGTAACTTGGCATCTCTTCCTCAACAGTCACATAGCTTGTTACTAGGGGACTGTGGAATGAAAACTGTGCGGTAGAGAGGGCGCCGCAATCTTTCCTTCCACCGTCTGTGAATAAAAGACAAATAAATCCATTAAAATAATCTCTCTGTAAAATGTACACATATGTATATTTCTGCATCTCTCTAGAAAGTATTAATGAAAACTAAATTTCCAGTTAAGCATAGTTTTGTAGGGATTCAGCCAGGAGCTTGCCGGCAAGTTTAGGCTCTGTGAGTGGAATTCAGTCTCACCCACACTCTGTGACATGAACAGTGGTGAAGCATTTCTCTCTCTCATAGGGAGGCTTTCTCTAAGCTGCAGAGCCTTACCGTGGTATCATGCTTAAATTCTAATTTGGGTAATTAAATTCCGCCTGCATATCTGACTTCTCGCAGTTCTCACCCCTTTTTTCAATCTTGGGTTATTTCCTGCTTTGAATTGATGACAAGCTTGCCCTGTGGAGCTGAGGCTGCATAATGGCTGAGGAAATTATTCACTCCGTTTCCGTGGCAGTTGTGGCAACAAAAGTCTTCAGCTCTGTTTTTTTATTTGATTGTAACATTTGTAGAATATAGTCACTTTTCCTTATTTTCCTGTCTGCTACACAAATAAATTTCATGAAAATCCATACTCATTCAATTTCTATTAAAATTCTCTAAATACAATTTAAAATAGAGGTTTTCTTTATAAAATATTTAAGCAGAAAATATTGTGTTTTTCAACGATTTTCAAACAAACTTGCAAAACTGGTATTTAATAAAATAAGCCCTGGCTTTTTAATTTCAAAAAGCAGTTTCTTTTGATTAATTTATATATGCAAAGCTCAGATGAGTTATACAAAGCTGCACCAGTGATATTTGCTGCTTAATTAGTATAAATTAATTATTTTAAATTAATTAATTGATTTGCATTAATTAGTGTAATGTATGCCATATACCTTAATACAAAACAAGGGATCATACAGTTACTTAGTCTTTAAAGATTGTGTAAATGCTTGTCCTAGACAAACTTCAATTCTTCTTGTACTGCCTCATTTTGTTCTTCAAAGATGATTTTGAAGAGGATGAACAATTTATTCCTGTTGATCATATTATACCCCAATAGTAAGTAATAATTACTATTGGTTACTGCCACCCTAAAAGTAAGTGATAATTCAAATTATTCAAATTATTTGGCTCTCATAAGATCCAAAATAACATGGGTTAATAGTGACCATGGTTAGTTACTCAGAATAGACTCAGTAAGTTCCCTAATTTTACCTACTCTTTTTTATATATATTTAGAGTGGCTCTTCTACCACATATTTGAAAATTATCCTTATCGCTTACTATTTAAAATAGGAATTATGGGTTGGGGAGATAGTTCAGTGGCATAAGCACCTGTCTGACAAGTCCAATATCCTGAGTTCGATCCCTGGTACCAAAATAAATAAAATAAAATATGAGCTGTATTTCAAGGCCTGGAATAAAGACATAAGATGCCAGCATAAGATACATAAGACTAAAAAGTAAAAGCTATCAAGTTGGATACCATTCACATCTAAATTCCAACTGTTATATATGTTTAAATATTCTATGCCTTAGGGCCAGCCACATGGCTTAGTGGACTAAAGTGCCTGCTTAGGAAGAGCACAGCAGCTGGGTTCAAACTCTGGGGCCTGCTGAGACAGCCATTGAGACTGGGCATGGTGGCGTGTACCTGCAATCGCAGCACTTGGAAGGCTGAAAACAGGAGAATCACTACAAGTCCGCATGTAGTGAGACCTGTAGACCCTGTAGACCCTGTATAAACACAATAAATCGATCAATAAATAAATATTCTATGCCTCAATTATTTATATATACATAAAACTTTGCTTTATAATAAAGTATAATAAAATATAAGATAGTATGTTGAAAGTATTTAATTTGTAAAAAATCTGCACATTATTTATTTATTTTTTATTAATTATATTGCAAAAGAAATGGCAATGAGACAGTTCAAAATGAAGACACATTTATTTATTGAGTGGACAATTTTTTTATAATTGTTTTATTTTATTTATAAGTGGACAATTATAAGCACATCATTATAACATGTCAACAGCAATTATATTTTATTAATCCTATACTTATATACTTTGTCTTGAAATTTTACTATAAAATGATTTTTGAAGATGTCTAATTTCCATTTGTATATTAAACATGAAAACTTATTTTATGGAAATAAATCACTTGCTTACTACCATCCTATTACTACTGATTCAAATTATTCAAAAGAATTCAAATTATTTTTTTTTCAATGGATGAAACATATATATACTAAGAATAAATTGGGTTATTCTGAAGAAGTAAACCAATGTTATTTTGAAAAAGCTTCTGCAGCTATATTAAATGATTATGATTTGATGTATAGTTTCTTCTTAGAGTCATCTTTCCCTGTTACAACAAACTAAAAAATTATTTTTTGCAAAAAAATTATTTTTTACATTGATATCTTTGAGATATTCTACTTCATGAAAGGATTCATTTTCCTCATTACTCTACAGACTGTGTGTGTTAGTTTTAATATTTTTCATCAAGAGATACAGAAACCATTCATTTCACTAAAATTTTTGGCCTGCTGATTATGGAATCCCAACTTTACATGATTTTTTTTGTGAGCCTCTTACTTGGCATAAAAGAAAAAATATATATATGACCAAGAATCACAGATAATTTTGCAATAATATGTCAGTGATTCTAGTAGAGAAGTCATACATGATTCTTAAAGAAATATTTAAGAAAATGAAATTATAATCCAGCCAGGGGAAGCTAAATGATACTTCCAATGTAATATCTACTATTTTTTCACTGGACACTTATAGAAGTTGGAGATCAATATATCTTCTCAAGGTTTTATTACACATATTAAAGAGTTAAAAGGCAAGATCTTTTTATAACATTGAGAAGTCTATGTGGCATAAATTAAATATTTTAGTTTAACAGTTTACATTAGCATGATCAAATGTGTTATGGCAAGGTAAGTGTAGTTTCTATGGTATAATGTGAACTCAGTATTACTCTGCTCAATAAGTCTTTCATCACAGCTTCATCTTTGGTTCAACTATTCATATTATTATTTTTATTTCATTTTATTTTTTGGATATTGGGAGTTGGACTCAGGTCCCCACACTTTCCAGAAAGGCACTTAGCCACTGGGATATATTCTTAGTCCCTTATTTTTCATAGATATCTGTGGTGGCAAACTTACACCTGACAGTCTATCAAACTACCATTTCCAATATGAGCAAAAATAGCTCAGTATTCTTTGAAAGAGTACATTTTTTAAAAGTTTAAATCTGTTAGCTATTGTCTTGGTTACTCTTCTCTTGTTGCTGGGACAAATACCAGACACTAAAAATGAAGGAAAGAAAGGTTTATTTAGCTCACAGTTACTGGAGGTTCAGTCCATACTCAGCTGGGTCCAAGGCAGAGCAGCACATGGCAGAGGGCAACCTTTCATGGTGGTGGCAAAGAGCAAGAGCACAAGGGAGGGAGCGGTAGCAGCAGCTCAAGCAGCTAGCTTCTCTTCCCACCTTACATTGTAATGCAAATTACCTGCCCCAGGGCAGATGCAGCAACCACACCCACAGTAATCAATCGCAAACTCCAGAAGCTGCCCCAAGATTGCATGAGGCTTTGGGGGGACACCTACACACAAACCATAACAGCTATAAAACTTAAAATGGACATATCTGGGAAAGATACGTTGTGATTATTATAGAAAAATTTCACTTTGCCTCTTTGTACATAAGACAAATGGTAAATATTAACAAATCAGTTACAATAGGTAAAATACATAAATGTATGTATTGTTAGCTCTTGTGATTCAGATACTGTAGTTTAAAATGTTTATGCTTGTATCTTTAGCCTTAAAAAGAATGACTAGTGCTGCTCCTTTCAAATTATTATAAATGCCATCAGATAACTTTGAATTTATTTTCTTTGTAGTAAGAAAAGTATGGGGCTGGAGAGATGGCTCAGTGGTCTAAGGCACCTACTTAGAACAAGCTTGGCAAAGCATCAGGGACCGCGGTTCAATCCCCCAGCACCACATGCCAGCCAGCCCCGCCCCCTGGTGGGCTGAGCTGGCCACACACACACACCACACACTCTCTCTCTCTCTCTCTCTCAAATAAATAAAAATAAAAAAAAAGAAAAGTATATTTACATGTTCTAATTTTTAGAAAAATAGTTTTTTCATCAGAAATAATAATTAAATTTTTATTTTGAAATGTTATATCTAAGTTTATCTATTTCTTAAAATCAGGAAAGAAAACACATTTTCCCACGTAAGCAGGCAAAATTAGATATTTGGTGTTAGAATTGTACAAACATTTCTCCTATGGACTTTAAAGACATATAATTTGGGACTATGATTGGTTGATGATGGCTATTCTTTCAGTTAGTACGAGGACACAGATTTGTTTCATTTCAAGCTCCTTGCAAAGTTCAGAGACATGCTGACTTAGGGTCTAATTCACTTGTCTTTTTCAATATGATAGGTATAAAATGGTATTGATCTCAACGTTTGCTCTAAAAAAATCATTTGGGCCAAGAATCATCTTGATATTAGAAAAAATAATTTGAATTGGCTCAATACATTAGTAGAAACATTAGCTTTATTTATTTAGTTATGTATTTAATGTGTTTGGTAGCGCTAGGACTACAGGCTTGTGCTGCTACGCCAGCTCTCTGTGCCGGCTCAGTGCACTCAGAGGCGGAGCCAGTGCAGCATGTGGTGCCAGGAGAGAATCCTGGTCCCTGAGCTTGCCTAAGCAGGCACTCGGTACACTAGCTATATCACCATCCCCAAAACGCTAGCTTTAAAATGCATATATTTTTCAAAATAGTTGGGGTTTGAATGAATATGTATCTCCCATCTTTTGCAATCAGGTTTATTTCTCTGAGTGAAATATAGATTTTAATTATAAGGGTCAGCCAAACAGCTCAATGGATTACAGTGCCTCCACGCTGGAGCAGAAACCGGGAGTTGGATCCCTGCTCCTGACATGTCGGCCCTTCCTCCGGAGTGCGTTGAGACGGCAATTGAAACTGGGTATGGTGGCGCGCGCCTGTAATCCCAGCTCTTGGGAGGCTGTAAACAAGTGGATCACTAAGAGTCCGATCTAGTAGTGAGACCCTGGACACCCTGTAGACCCTCCCCTAAAATACAAAATAATAATAACAATCATATTAGCCACCTTCATACACATTCTAATGCCACGTAGATGTATTCCAGTTTATTCAATCAAAGGTATAGCTAAGTCAGATTTAGTGATCATTCTTTTCTCTTTACTTACCATATTTTTATTGAATTTTCACATCATGCTTATGTTTAGAAGCTGTAATTTTGTTTTGTTTTGTTTTATTTCTGTCATTTTATAAGAGAGTGGAAGTCATTATCACCCTAACAGAAAATATCTACTGAAGTTTATAAATTGCAGTTTTGGCTGAGGAATCAGGGCAGTGCACCTGCATATTCACCTTTGAGGAAAGATCTTCTTACTGTCGTTGCTATAAAACAGGAATTACCTTAAGTATTGTGATTCAAACTGAAAAGGTTTGCATTATGAATTACATTATTACCTACCTACATAATGAAAGAAAATTAAGTGATTGAAACTTTAAAAAATTGAACATGACCACGGTAATAAGCCTAACTCATAAGATTTATGTGAAGATTATATAAGAAAAGCATTTAAAATTATATCTCATTATTTTTGATATATGTTTATAAATAGATGTCTTAGGCCTTGTATATGGCTATGCATGGTCACTACCAGTCTGAACTTTTCCTATTAAAATGACTTCTCCAAATTGCATCAGTGACAATGCACTATTAGACATGTAGACTGAATACAGATTATTTTGTCATTTTCCAAGGAAATTTTTGTTCATTCAGTGACTTTACAAAATACTAGTTTTTATCAGCATGTAGATTCATCACATTCTACACAATAGGCCATCTTAAACATAATCTGTGGCTATCTGGCTTATAATTTAATGTGCAATTCATATTCCTATATTTGCCTGCAAATAAACTTTTTCTGATTCTCTGGAATTATGCTTATCTTGCTTATATTAAATGGATTTATACTCATTGTATGTTTAAAGAAATGTCCATTAAGCTGTCAGCCTACTCTCTCTACCCTTGCTCAGGCTGGACTCACCTTCCTCAGGTTTGGAATTAACAGATGCTTGATGCTTTCTCTCTCTACATTAGGAACTATATTTGAGTTTTTAAGAACACTAGTAATGAGGATTACTTCCTCTCAAAGATAGTGCAAAGAGCTCAGGTTAATTATTAGTTGAAACTTGACCTATTATCTTCCCTTGCTCCTGGTATTTCAGAAACACAAACACACGTACATGTGCAATCATAGGAATGAATACAGACACCTATACACATAAATGCATTGATCCATATAAACTACATGCTTGTAAATAAATGTATTTGTGTTCTTATTTGAGGCTACTACACATGATCTCAGACATCACGTAAGAAACAATGATTTTGCTAGGTGTGGTGGTGCACACCTGTAATGCCAGCACTCAGGAGGCTGAGGCATGAGGATGGTTGAGAGTTTAAGGCCAGTTTGAGCTACAAAGTGAACTCAAGGTCTACAAAGTGAACTCAAGGTCAGTCTGAACTGCATAGTGAGACCATCTTAAAAAGAAAAAGAAGCAATTAAGCAATAGCTGAATTCTATTTTAATTAACTTTAGTATAATTTACTAAATAGCATTCTTGCCTGATATTTTATTCTGGTGAATAATGATATGATAAAAATATCTGAGAAGTGTAATTTTTCATATCTATAGTATACATCTCTATTTAAGTGTAGTATCTTAACACCTCTGTACCCTTAATTTGTGGCAGTGTTGTAAAGTAACCAAGAAAAAGTTGTTCCTTAGCTAAGCCTGGAGTCCGTAAAAAGTAAAGAAGCAGCAGAAGATATATCTAAAAGTTTAAATTCGGGGCTGGAGAGATGGCTCAGTGGTCTAAAGCACCTACTTAGAACAAGCTTAGCAAAGCATCAGGGACCGCGGTTTGATCCCCCAGCACCACATGCCAGCCAGCCGCGCCCCCTGGTGGGCTGAGCTGGCCACACACACACACACACCTCTCTCTCTCTCTCTCTCTCTCTCTCTCTCTCTCTCTCTCTCTCTCTCTCATAAATAAATAAATAAAAATAAAAGTTTAAATTCAAGGAAAAAAAAGCCATATTCTCAGTAAAAAAAATTGATTAGACATGAAAAGGAGATATGCCTTGTGCATTTTTTGGTACTTACAGTCATATTATCATGTTTATTTTATTCATTGTCTCCTTCTGAATATATGAGCAATAATCATGCAATATTTTCTAAACATTCTTTTTAGGTAATTTCTTTTGGGTGGTTCCAGAGTTTGAACTCAGGACCTTGTGTTTGTCAGGCAGGTGCCTATGTCCCCGATCTTTCTCCCTACCACCTAAATAATCTTTCTAAAAGTAAAACTTATTGTCACTAACCTTGTTACTATAAAAATACAATGAATCCAATTGAAAATTAATACATGTATTTGATTTTGGTGTGTGTGTGTGTAGCTTCATAATTTTTAAAACAGAGATCTAAGATATCCCTAAATTTACATGTCTTAATGACTTGGGCCACAGAGTGGTGCTACTGGGAGGTATGGAGTCACTAGTCTTCATTTAAAGAAGGCTTCAGCCTTCAGGCCCATGGCTGTATTTTTCTATATCCTTAAGAAAAGGCGAGATCTGGGCCCTGCCACACTCTTCCCCCATTACTATCCGACATCTCCCTTAGGTGCCTGGGAGCAATGAACACATTCAGTCTCGTACTGAATCTTCTCAAAACATGAGCCAAAATAAACATCAGTGTTCACATATTAACACCTCAGACGTCTTGTTTAGTGATGGATAGTTGGCATACATGGTTATTTTGACACCAATAACTAAGTGTAATATAATAATCATTGTATTTTTCTCTCACTTAAATCATATTTCCACAGTAGATCACAAAATCCACACAGTGAAGAGATTTTCATTTTTTAAAAATGTATTTAAAAAATAAATAAATAAAATTTAAAAAAATAAATAAGATGTATTTAAACCAGGGTCTACAGGGTCTCACTACACAGATTGGACTCATAATGATCCTCCTGTTTTCAGCCTTCCAAGAGCTGGGATTACAGGAGTGTGCCACCACGCCCAGTCTCAGTCACTTTTTCAGCGCATCCCAGGGGCAGGGCCAGCACGGCCTGCTGGGGATCGAACCCGGCTGCTGCGCTCTGCCTAAGCAGGCACTTTAGTCCATTGAGCTATCTGGCTGGCCCAAGATATTTTAATTTTAACTCATACTTCTTTCGGAAAAATACTGGCCCTGTCATAATAAATTCCACCTTGCAAACCTCTTCCTCCCTACGTTCACCCTCTTCAGATCCGTGCTGCTTTTCACTTGACAGAATGCAAAATGTAATGGTCATAAAAGGGAAGTCTGCTAACTTTCACTCCTGACAATTTGTCGAAAGGAACATTAAAAAATAATTGGAGAGAAATTGCACAGATTTTTTAAAATAGATTGAGCCATTTTTCCTCAATGTCTGACTGGTCAGCTTGCATGATACACTTCTCTCCACTATGAACAAGCCAACTTGCTACTTTAACAAAAAAGAGCACGATACAGTGTTCTTCTCACTCTTGGGCTTTGTTGCCTTAGAGCTCTGACTGACCTGAAAAGTCAACAAGTAAAATAATCTTTTAGCACATGACTAGTTTGCGTTTCCAATTTTACTCTGGATTTAAAACTGTTTTCATTCCTAATAGTGATATAAATACTACCTGAAGCAACAATTAAAATGCAGATTATTTTTCTTTTTTATTAACAGTATAACATCTTACTAAACTTTCAGAACAATTCAACTCATGAATGTTGTATTATTAATCCATCATAAATTAATATTTTAAAAGTATGTAATTATAGTGACATTGACAGAGGCCTGTATGCCTCCTGATACCCTGTATACATTTTTTTTTTTTTTTTTTTTTTGCAGAACCAGGGATTGAACTCGGGCCCTTGCACTTGCCAGGGAAGCGCTTATTCTACTGAGCCATCTAACTCCCCGGTCCCAAAACAGAATAAGGGTTTTTTTTTGTTTTTTGTTTTTTGTTTTTTGTTTTTTTTTTTGCTCTGAATGCCCTCAGGCATGGTTTGTCTGACTGGAGGGTTGTGGGAGTCGAACTACAGCAACCTGAGGCTCACAGCTTTGTGGAAGCAGCCACTTAAAGAACTGAGCTATGGCCAGGCCCCCACCCTGTATACATTTTGAAAAAATGATATGTTTAATTAAGTTTGGAATTTCAACCGAGTGAAAGATGACTTCTGTTTTCGGGAAGCAAGAATTTAGGAATAAGAGATGAATAACACAGAAGAATCACGAGCGCCACTCTCAGGTGCCATGCTAACTGAAAGAGAGGGAAAAGAATAATACATTTTTGAAGAATATTGATATAAGGAAAAACTATTTTATAATTATGAAACTGTATTTCAATAGAACATGAGTTATCAATGATCAACATTTTAATAATCAATAATCACTGCAAGCACGCTACAGAATTTCTACAGCTGCTGCACGGTTGTCCTACCGTGTAGCAAAGCTGCAACTCAGTAATGTTAGCGATTTCTAAATTTTCCATGGCATAAATAATGATCCTTAAAACTAAGAATTCTGTAATTTATTTACAATATCTTAACTGGCTATTTTTTAAAATTTAAAATTACAAAAATTTAGATTCTGAGACTGTAACAATTCTGAATGAAACAATGGCATTATTGTGTAAAATGTTCTTAAATTTAATGGATAGTTTTCAAATACAATCTGGATTTTAAAGTACTGATAATTATGTCACTTTCTATAAAACACCAAAATGCATTATTAGTGTGATGTAGTATACTTTTTGCACTGTTACAAGGATCTTTTTTAAAAAATTCATTAAGTAACTAAATATTTATGTTTTTAAATGCTTGCTAGCAGATCCAATCTCATTTTTAACAGACATTTCTGCAAAACAACATATCCTTTGTTACATATTCAATGCAGTAAAGTCTTGCATGAAGAGAATATTGCACAGATATCAGAAAGATTGCTCTTTTCCATCCTTAAATAAATATGGAAATTTAAAAATAAGAGAAGAAAATTAATAGATGGCTATTAGAAGGACTTCACAATAAAATCAGTCTATTTCCTGTTTATGAAATACTAAGAATATGTCAGACTAAAGGCAAAAAATTTCCCTGAATCTACAAATTACAACAACTAGAGAGCAATTATGCAATGAGAAGGATGAGGGCTGAAAGGCACTGAAGTTCAACACTGGGTGTAGAAAGCCCCAGTGACTCACGCTTCAGAGTCGTGGAACACCAGGTGGGAAGGACTGCAACAGCTGTGAGGAAGTGTGGCAGTGGTGGCTCAGTGGTACAGCTTGTGGTGGAAGGGAAACACAGGATGCATGTAGGGAGAGAGAGACAGAGATACAGAGACAGAGGCAGAGAGACAGAGATAGAGAGACAGAGACAGACAGAGACAGAGAGAAAGAGAAACAGAGAGAGACACAAAGACAGAGATAGACACAAAGAGACAAAGACAGAAGAAAGACAGAGGCAAGAGAGAGACAGAGATAGAGAGAGAAAGAGAAACAGATACAGACACAAAGAGAGACAGAGATAGACAAAAAAGAGACAAAGACAGACAGAGAGACAGAGACATACACAAAGAGACAGAGACAGATAGAGAGACAGAAAGAGACAGAGACAGAGAGACAGGGACAGAGAGCGATAGAGACAGAAACAAAGAGATGAAGACAGAAACAAAGAGACAAAGACAGAGACAGAAAGAAAGATAGAAAGACACAAAGAGACAGAGAGACAGAGACAGAGAGACAGAGACAGACACAAAGACAGGGACAGAGAGACAGAAACACAGATGCAGACAGAGACAGATAGAGATACAGAGGAGCAGACACAGAGAAAGGGGAGGACGAGTGTTCCTACACCAACAACCTGAACAATAAGGTCTTCTGAACCTAACCAATGCAGGGATTACAATAGCAGGTCAACACATGGGAAGTGTTTAATGTCTTTCTCTTTTTAAAATTAAATTAAACATATACTGATAATTTTTAAAATACAGGGTTTTGGAAGCTATAAACAGACATGACCTTTAAAAAATGTCTTCAGTTAAGAAAGATACTGAAGGGCTGGCCAGATAGTTCAGTGGACTAAAGCGCTAGCTTAGGAAGGTGCATGGACCAGGGTTCAATCCCTAGCATGCCGTGTCTGTCCCGCCCCTACGGGGCACTGAGATAGTGATTGAGTCTGGGTGTGGTGGCGCACACCTGTAATTCCAGAGCTTGGGAGACTCAAAACAGGAAGATCACTACAAGTCCAAACCATGTACTGAGACCCTGTAGATCCTGTATACATAAAAATAAGATACTGAAAAGTGTAACATGGCAGTGAGTAAGTGTGAAGTTGTGGCAAGGAGCCACCTTGGAAGATCAGAAAACAATATGTTGTACTGACAAAAACTCATCTTTAACCTTCCTTTCCTCCTGAAGTGACTGCAACTGTTGCTATGCTGCCCCAGCAAATCTCAACCTTGAAACTGAGCATGGTATCAGCAGAACATCCCTGAACCAGACACACTGAAGAATATATCCAATAAAATTTTGCTCAGAAATACACAGTCAAGTAGAGCTCACGTGGATCTATGAAAGCCAAAGTTGTAGGCAGTGGCTTGCATGGGTCTGTCCTGTGTCCTAAACTCAGGGCAGCTAGCTGTTCTGACCTCTGAGGGGGTCTCAAAGGATACCACAGCTCCAAACAAGAGACAGAACTTTGCGTGTATGCTGTCCTGGGTTTTTAGATGACATAACTTTATCTTTTCTCTACTTTTTTGTACTGGTAGAGGGGAAACTGACAGTCACCGGACATAGCTCCACATCCAACCCACTCAGAGTAGCTTGCTGGTAAGCACCAGGAATGATGGCGAGGTAAAGGAGCTCCAAGTCTGGTCTGCTGAAGGTGAACCTAACCCAAAATGCTACAAAAAGAAGTGCTGATTGGTACAGATACAAACTCTTCACACTTGCATATGTTGTTGACCATTTACATTGAGAAAACTTCTGCAGTTTTCACTCAGAATTATTTGTGTTTCATGATTGTTTTATGTACACATATCTATATTTATATTTGTAAAGTTTTTGCAGGGTTTTACGTATGTATGTATGATTGTATGCATTATATATGTCTTAGTAAGTGTGCAGGGGTCAAACCAAGGGTATGGTGCATACTTCACAAATCTCTTCTTCTTCTTCTTCTTCTTCTTCTTCTTCTTCTTCTTCTTCTCCTTTGTCTTCTGGCCTACAGGGTGTTCAGGGTCTGACTACTAGATCGGACTAGTAGTGATCCGCCTGTTTACAATCTCCTAAAAACTGAAATTACAGGCGCACACCACCAGGCCCAGGTCTCAGTTGCCCTCTCAGCGCGTCTGGGGGGCAGTGCCAGCACAGCAGGCACAGGAATCGAAACTCCGGCCCATGAACCTGCTTGTTTGTTGTTGTTTTACTTTTCATAATCACTTTTCATAGTAGTTTCAGTGCTTTTAGTCATTGTAGTGCATTTAGTCATTTAGCTCAATGTAGAGAGGGTAACCTTAAGGTCTGTGTAAATAATTCATCTCGATGTAGAAAGCCCTGAGCCAGCTTGTAGAGCAGATTCATTCCTTTTATTCACTTAGATCCTTAGGGATACCATGTCAATTTTCAATTGAGTAATTACTGTGTCAAGTAGCTATTACTTAACCACCTCCACCACATGGGTCAGTTAATGGAGTATAGGTTCTATCCCTATATTCCCTCCAGTCTATTTTCTTTTATTATAAAGATGAGTAGTTATATTTTAATTTTCCATTTTTATTTTTTAATTTTCATGCATTTTTATATTTTTACATTTTCTTTTTGTGTGTGTGCAGGGTCTCACTACACAGCACAGACTCGTAGTGATCCTCCTGATTTCTTCCTCCAAAGTACTGGGATTACAGGTACGCACCACCTTGCCCGGACTCCATCGACGGCTCAGCGCACCCGGGGACGGGGCCAGTGCGGCATGCGGAGCCAGGAATTGAACCCTGGCCCCTGCGCTTAACTAAGCAAGTGTTAATGCAATTTTGAAGAGAATAAAAAATAGTGAAAAACATTGCAAATGATACAGTGTTTCACTAAATAAAACAATAGAAATTCCATAGTGATTGTTATATTACATGTTATTGTTTTCAGATTAGTTACTCAAATTACCAAAGTATGCAGATTATATATATATATATATATATATATATATGATAGAAAAAATTAAGCATTAACTGCTCCTTTCACTAGAGCAGCAGAAATTAGCAGTACAATTTTCCTGTGTATATAAATATAACTATAAATATATCTATATCTATATCTATAGCTCTTTTTCATTCATTTTTTATTTTCTACTCTCCCTTATTCCAGTTGCTCCTTCCCTTTGAGCAGTTCTTTTTTCCTTTTACAGTATCTATTATACCTTTCAGATTTACTCTTTCAGGTTCTTACACTAGCAGGACAATAGACTCAATTAAAAAAAAATGGACAGCTGAAATGAATATATATTTCTAGAAGAAGAAATACAAATGGCAAGCAAATATGCCCAAAAAAAGTTCAATATCATTGATCATTTGAGAAATACAAAATAAAACAGCACTGAGAGTCCAACGCACCCTACACAGAATGGCTGTCATCAAGAAGTCAACCAATAGCAAATGCTGCAGGGGGCGCCTGTGGAGCAAAAGGAACCCTTCTCTCTACATTGGTGGGAATGTAGATTGGTACAACCACAACGGAAATCAAAGAGGAGATTTTTCAAAAAAACAGGATTAGATGTCCTATTCAAATCATTTTTCCATTTTTAAAAGCATGTATGTTCTTAAATATCCTTTTCTTTCTCAAACTGTTTTAATATGTAGCATTTCCTTTATTTTTCTTGAAGCTCAGGGACATTTTATGTTTATGAATCATTGCATTTTGGTTGTGCATACAGTGTGAATATAGTCACCTAAAAGAATTCTTCATCACTACCCGTGATTGTCAAATAATGCCTCCTCTTGAATTATTGTGCTATATGGTTATACTGAATTTAAAGCTACCTATATGCCTATATTGCAGAAACTTCAGCATCCAACTTTATTATCCTCTTTGAAAATGAAAACATAATTGCATAATAATAAGTTTATAGATGAATGGAGCATTAGCAACTACACTAGCTATGTTTAAATATTTTTCAGTATGTGGATATTTATGAGCCACATGAGCAAAGTAAGGGATTTTACTTGTTATGTAAGTTCATATAAATACAGAATCTTTAATTCTGAGAAACAAAGAGAGAGGGCAAAAAGAACAAAAGAGGAAAACAGAAGGTAAGAAAGTGACTTTGTCTAGGGTTAGTTATATCTTGAGAAACTTTTCTAGTTATTTGCACCTAGGTCCCTTTTCATTCTTTATTTTAAACATGTTACTTTGAATTTATTTGAGAAACAAACCACACACCAGTAATTTAAGAAAGCAACAATAAATCATTAATAAATAATTATATCAACTGGTGCAGGAAATAAGCAATTAGAACTTGCAAGAAGAAAAATCAATACGCACATGTAACTTTTTCCAACAACAAGTTTTTTTTTTTTTTTTTTTTTTAATGTGTGTGTGTGTGTGTGTGTGTGTGTGTGTGGCCAGCTCAGCCCACCTGGGGGCGGGGCTGCTGGCATGTGGTGCTGGGGGACTGAACTGCAGTTCCTGTGCTTTGCTAAGCTTGTTCTAAGTAGGTGCCTTAGACCACTGAGCCATCTCACCAGCCCACGTTAAGGTCATTTTTATTTTTCTTTTTTTGGAACTGGGGCTTGAACTCAGCCTCTTGCGCTTGACAGGGAAGCACTTACTCCACTGAGCCATCTCCCAGGCCCATCCAACAAGTTTTAAAGAAATAATAGAAAAATCATAGTTTGCAAATGAAAATTTGATAACCAATGTTGAAATGTAGAACAGAGCAAAATAAGAAAAATTCCAGACAGTTACACAACTGGCAAATATAATGGTTATATTCAGTTTTTAAAGAAGTTTATATTTGAATTCATTTAATTGAATTCATATAGAAGATATTATAAATTCACACTATTCAGAATACTTTCATTATGGAATGTTAGATTTTTCAATTACACATCATAAATTTTTAATTTCAACTTTATTGATCATTGAAATGAAATTTTGTTTAAAATATCGAGCAATGTCATTTACATTATACACACTGTTTTGATCACAGTACCTTGGAAAAGTATGCTGTGCCTGGATATTGATGCACAGAAAGAAAACGAAACAGACTTAAATCCTGGCTGCTCCTATAGCCCCTGGGAATGTGCGCTCATTCTGTGGGTCTACTGGGAGAAAGGGCCAGCTTGCCAGTTCTATAGAAGGCAGTGGACAAGAGGGTAACTCTAAACCAAAACAATACAAACAAGCAAACAAAAACTTATTACAGTTTCCAAAGGAAAGTACAAGACAAACAGTGTATTCAGGCTTTTTCTTAATGGAATAATTTCAAAATCTGCAGAGTACAGGGTTGCCCTGGTTTTTGGCATGTGGCATGGAGACCAAAAAGGGGTGTAGTTGAAGATGTAGACATAGTTGGCCAATCAAGAGTGAAAGTGCTACTAGGCATGGATTCAAGAATGGTTAATATGCAAAGCTTGGAAAGAATCTACACAATTAAAAAATGGAATACTAACCTCTTTTAAATGACTAATACTCACCTCTTTTAAATGACTAAATGGGCCAGCGAGATGACTCAGTGGAATAAGCGTTTCCCTGGCAAGTGCAAGGGCCTGAGTTCAATTCCCGGTTCTGCAAATAAATAAATAAATAATAAATAAATAAATACAATAATCAAAATACCTGAATATTTCTAAAAAGATGCAAAATAGGCTAATGTTGATATAAAAATGCTTTACATCAGTATTTATCACTGAAATATAAATTTTAAAAGTGGTGAGGTCTATTTTATACCTTTTGGAATACCTATGAACAAAAACTAAAAAGCAAAGCGACATAAAACACTGCCATGGAGACGGATGAAAGGGCACCATTGCACACTGCTGGTGGAAATGTAGATTGGTGTGGCCATTATGGAAAATGGTATGGGGATTTCCCAATCAAGTAGAAGCGTGATGACCATATCACCTGGCAATGCTTCTGCTGGGTCTATCACCAAAGAAAATGAAATTCCTTTTTATAAAAATGTATAGAGAGACTGGGCGCGGTAGTGTGCACTGTAATCCCAGCTCTTGGAAGGCTGTAAACAGGTGGATCACTATGAGTTGAGTCTGATCTAACAGTGAGACCCTGAACACCCCAGAGACCCTTCTCTTAAAAAAATACAAAAACCAGATGTGTAGAATTCCTATTTCACAGACATTATTCACAGTATTTTTACATTGTATACATGAAATGGTTGAATCAACTGACACATGAAATATTCATCAATCCTTGTAAAAATAGAAATGATAGAATTTCAAATTCAGAACACAATATATAATTCATTATATTAACAGAATTCAGGCGAGAAATATCTCCTTTTTAATAATGAAGATATTATTTAATCAGTTTCACACCGAGTCAAAATTTTTAATAAAGAAATTTATTAGAATTGAGACAAATTCTTCTGATTAGACAATCAAACTATAAAACTCCTCTCAGATAAGACCAGGCATGATGTGCGCACTTGTAATACCAGCATTTGTGAGGTCAAAGCAGGAAGATTGCTGTGAGTTCAAGGTCAGCCTGAGCTACAAAGTAAGTTCAAGACAAGTCTGAACTGCATAATAAATCCCTGTCTCAAAAAAAGACAAAATAAAAATTAGTCTCAGATGAAATAATTCTGTTTGGCAAGACTATATACTGTGCTTTCAATTGAAAATGGTATATTCTCTATTTTTAATTCCTGAGACTAGAATAGTCCCAAATTCCTCATTATACAATAGTGATAATACAACAATGATATCAAACATACAGAATTTTAAAGAGCCCAAAATTCTAGCTGAAATAATGGGCACCGCTGACTGCTTTTCAACAGACTTGTAAAAAAGCAGAGCAAAAATAATTTAAAATAGTTAAATTTTGACCCACAAGGAACTATGCATCTTGGCACCACAGGAGCTGTGACTGCTGAAGAGATAACTACTATTCAGAAAGCAAGCTGGGCAAGGAAGTGTTTCCCTCAGAGTCATTTTACCAAACTGGGCCATCCAGGCACTTGGAGCACGCGCCATCCAGGGCCCAAGGAAGCCTGGCTAGTGTTTCTGCTGACAGCAGACTTAGGGCATTGTCTGCATGATGCTGGGTTCCTGGGATGCAGAACGCAAGAGCTCCATTCCCAGACCACCTCATTTGACTTTCCTTTGTAAAAACTTTTTAATATTTTTTTAAGTTTCAAAGATATTTTTCACTGATTCTACCAGGGACAACTTTTATCTTGTCATCCCTCTGCCTCAGCCCCCATAAGTGCTAGTGCTGCAGCATGCACCATTGAGAACCCACTTCTTGTACCTCCAAACCAACCTTTGGTTATCTCATCAGCACAGCAAGCACAGTGTGTGACAAGTTAAGCTCTCTTAGGGTGCATTTTATCAGGTCTCTCTTTATTCAGGTTTCTAGGCTTTCAACTTTGCTTCCTTAAATAATTTTCTTTACAAATCTCCACAGTAATCATTTTCTTCTTCCTTCCACACCTTTCTGCTAGTTCACATCTCCTGTGATGCAGTCCTCAAAATCCGGTAAAAGAAAAGAACTTTATAGGTAGCACTGCTCTCCTCTTATCTGACCTACAAAATAAATATTCTAACCTTCATATAATTTTTGCTTTAACTTTATCCATTTCTCTAGCCTTAGCTCATTGTAAATCCTTATCCACAGGTGAAAATCAAGAAGTATGTGTCGAGTGAATATACTGACTTTTTAATGTCTATCCCTGTTGTTAAGGTCCTAGGAGACAATATGCTCATTACCACAAAATTTGTTGAATTGGATTTTGGGCATATTTATACTTATTTATTCTTTTGTGTGTTCGTAATAATAGAGAATTGTTGGTTCTAACAGCTGTGCATGACATTATACCAATGCTCATTATAGGACAATAAATAAGGAGAAAGACACAAAAATCCATATAACATGATGCTGAAAGTGTGTGGCTGAAAAAGTAATGGAAGCAAATCACACCTGTACTAGTTTGATAAATTGAATGAAAACAGAAAAATCCCCGCTGGCAATTAGGGTAACCAAAGTAAGAGATCACAGAAGCTGTTCCTTGATAATGTACCTTTTGAATATACTACATTTCATCTATGACGAAATAGGAAAGATACAAAACAGGAAGTCTCCCTTTGGATTTATCTGTTGTATGCATTTATACATAAGTTAATGCATAAAAACTGCATGGACATTTGTATCACTGGTGACCTAAGCCATGATAGATACACCATTACAGGAAAACCTTCTCAGAAATGTGACGGAAGGAAGGAATAACTGGAGGTCATAATAGATTTTCTATAAGTAAAGGGGGCTGACAGTAACTGAAAACACATCAGAGTGATTGGAACAGGAAGAGCAGTTGACTGGGATGACAGATGAGAAAAGCAGGAAAGGTGATTGAAGAGTTGGCAAAGTATCTAATGTCATTTCTATGAGACAACAGCAATAAGGAAAGTGGGGCATAATCAGAATAACCAGATTTTGTAGATGTCAAATAAAAAAAATCACACTGTGCATAATATTTGACAAAGAAAGGACTATCAGTAACCATTTTGAGGACATAAGGGAAAAAAGATTCTAGCAAAAATTGTGGCTAAGAATATGAGAGTAAAAATCTGAAAGTTAGGGCACGTAGTAAAGGTCTTCTGTGTTATGTGCTGATCGACTAGAAATCCAAATAAGTAAACCTAAAGGATACTTCTAAAAATTGATGAAAAGATGTACAGCTCAATGATAATATTTTAAGATACAGTATAAAGAAAATATTATGCACTAGATAATTTATAAATAATAATAAAACTTGGAGCACATTAAAATGTCTCTTATCCAATGTTAACTACAGGTGTATGCAAAGATTTTCCAAGTAGGTATGAAATACTTAAAGAAAATTTAGGTATCTCAGTCAGTTTATTGAACACTAAGCAGAAATATGGAAATTAGTAAGAGTCCACAGAAAATAAAATGATACATTGACCAAGAAGTACAATGGCGATGTTGTATCCATACACAAAGGAGAAATTAATTTTATGAGATGTTTTTCATGCCTAAGTTAAAATAAATAAACATTGCATTAAGAGTAAGTGTATAATGTTTAATTTTCTTTCTTTCTTTCCTTTCTTTCTTTTTTTTTGTTTGTACTTCAGGGAAGGGTCTACAGAATGTTCAGGGTTTCACTACTAGATCAGACTCATAGTGATCTGCCTCATTATAGCCTCCCAAGAACTGGGATTACTGGGGTGCATCACCAAGCCCAGTCTCAATTGCCCTCTCAGTGTGCCCAGGGGTGGGGCCAGAACTGCAGGCACAGGGATTGAACTCACAGCCCCTGCATCTGTTCACAGGCACTTTAATCTGCTGAGCTATTTGGCCAACCCCTAATTTTCATTTAAATGCTTCTCGCTAACCTTAATTCTTATTACCAATATAACAACATACAAAGTAATATAAACAGAACAAATGGATTTGCATAGAATGTGACTAAAGTGGTTTTTAAACATTCTTTTAAGAATTACTTTAAATGATTGTGCTAGAAATTTTTTTAAAAAACTGATAAATAATACAAATTTTTATCAGGACAGTATACAAAACATTACTTTTCACTTGCAGTTGTGATGTAAAAGTATATCTCAGAAACAAAAGTAGATGAGTTTGGCTGTTGTAAGATAAACACAAACAGCTTTAAATAAATGGACAGTCCCCAAATATCTTGAACTGTAAACAAAATGCAATGAATCTGGCTGAAACCACTGTGACATTCGATTTAATTCATAATCCGACTAGAATGCAATAAGGATGATTTTCTTTCCTCAGCTTTGCTTACATCATGTATATAAAAGAATCTCTGCTATAGCCTTTCTTTCTTGTTTTTGCCTTTGTTCTTACATGAGAATTCAATTATAACCATTCTTGGGTATAAGAATATAAGAAACTCTCTCAAAAAGTATGAGTTTTTGAAGAATGCTTGAACAATCTTGCATTCAATTAGCATATTTTCTGAAATAGACTATTTTCTGGCAAAATTGGAATGCAGTGAAAAAAGTATGATGTTGCACTCTGTTTTCGGAGAGAGTCAAGTTTTTCTCTCCTATAAATAAGTAGAATGCAGAAATAATGCATGCAACAATATAAAATTCTATTTGATCAAGGCAATATGTCTGCATATTATACTGCTTTATAAAATACGTTAACTGACATTTTTGGTTTGATATAACTGAAATTACAATGCTTTTTCAAAACGTTAAGACCTGTTCAATCTAGAAAAGTAAAAACACTTCACATGATTAAAAAGCCTGAATTTTGCTTAGAAGGTAATGCATGAGTCAATTTTGAAGATACCAGCTGACACAAGTTTTTGTAATTCTTTTCACAGCAAGTGTCAACTATTACGTAATAAAATGGCAATCTATATTGTTTTTTATTGCTCTTGTTTTCAGGTCTACTTTTCCCACAGATTTTTACAGGACTAGGTTCATATTATAGATATAAATTAAGGTATCCCTTGTCTCCACCTTCTCACCAACTATAATTATTTACCACATTTTTACTAATGCCATTCTAGCAACTATGAAGAAGTAGTTCATTGTACTTTTTCCTTGCATTTCTCTTGTGACTAGTGATGTTAAATATTTTTCAAGTGTCATTTGATCATCTGCATGTCATATCTTGAGAAATATCTACTGAAGTCATTTTGTAATTAAATTATTTAGCATCTTGTTGTTGCACTGTTTTGTTTCCCATTATATATCTGATATTAATTTTTAATGAGATGTAAAATTTGCAGATAATCTCTACATACTGTTATTTGCCTCCTGGGCATGTTTGCTGTTCCTTTTACTATGCACATACTCTTTAATCTGAGTTAATTCCATTTGTCAGTTTTTGTTGCCTGAGCATTATGTGGTTTTTCATAGTTTTATATATTTATATGATATGTTTAGATTTTTAATCTAGTTATAGTTAACAATTCGTGGGAATGGTAATTAATTCAGTCTTTATAGGATAAGGCTTGGATGTTCCGCAAAAAATGAAAAATTAAGTATATGCTGTGTGCTGTGGTTTAGATCTAAAATAGCTACTATAGTCTCCTGTTCCAAGATGGGAAACTCAGAAAGTGACTGAATCATGAGGGCCCTATAATGGCGGGCTGTCTATTGATGTAATAACCAGCTGTGCTTGTCCGAGATGGGACTTTGTCAGAAGATGTGGCTGCTGGTATGGGTGCGACTTGAAAAGTGTGTGGTGGGTGGTTTATGTCTGCCACGCCCTTCTTTCATGCCATTTTGTGTTTTGGAGACAGCTCTATTTGGGCCAAAACTTTCAAATAGGCTTGCTTCACGCACTGAATAGTATAGAAAATTAGTACCGTGAATGGAGTGATGACTATGATTATTCCTAATCATGCTGTCTAGAAGCCTGTGGCCCTGGTTATAACAAGAAAATTTGAAGACACCAACTACAGCAGTGTTACATGCTATAATTAAAATATTTATTTGGTACAAGTGCTTACTCTGTAGCTCGGATTCATAGTGATCCTTCTGTCGAAGCCTTCCCAGAGGTGGGATTACAGGCATGTTCCAACATACCCAGTTTTGGTGGCCAGCACTGTGAGCCCAGTTTCTGGGGCTAGTATGGTATGTGGTACCAGGAATCCAACCTGTGTTCTTACACTTGCCAGGCAGGTGCTTAGACCACCAGGCTGTCACCCCAGCCCCTATAATTAAAATTTGATTGGTGATTCTAGTCAGAAGTAAGAAGACCAAAATAATGATTGGAATGCAGGTAGTAAAGGCCTGTTTATGAAGCTTCATTTAAAAACTGCTAGAAGCCATGTTCCCATTATTCTGCTCAAAAGTTTGTCTACATTTTATCCATGTCCAAAGATATTGTCTGAAGGGCCAGGGAGATGGCTCAGTAGAATAAGCACTTGCCTGGCAAGAACATGTGTCTGAGTTCAATCCCCAGTTCTGAAAAATAATATTGTCTGAGACTGACTTCAAAGGTAGTTGAATAATTTATCAGATAGAAGACGTATCAACAAAGCTCAGCATTCAGGTGTGGCATGGATACTGCTGGCTAGTGCTGGCTAGATTTATACTAAGTCAAAAGATATAACATGTTTGAATTTTTTTGAGAAGAAAAGATTCTGCTTTTTCAGAGCATGCAGTTGTTGATAGATTTGCACTTAAAAGGAAATAAATACTCTAGATTTTATGTAAGAACAATAGGAAAGATGAAGGCTTGAAGAGATCTGAGAGCTTGGCCACCTTCACCTTTTACAGGCTAAAGATTATAAAAGAATAAAAAACTTAGAAACATTTTGTTTTGAGGGTAGCACCTCAAGGAACTCAGGTCATTCAGGAGTACCTAGGCAAGGATTTCTTGGAGTTCATCCATCCATGGAAAGCCAGAAGGGCCAAATTAAATCTTGTAGCCGTAGGTAGCACTAGAAGGGCAGTTGTGTTATTATGTGTGCATTGCTGCCCTGTGTCCCTTCCTTTTATGCCCCGAAGAGCTTCTTTTCTGGGTTGGATTCACTCACTGCCTGAGATTTTATGTTCCAATTCTTTCTACTTGTCTGATCTCCAACTTCCTGGGGTACCCACAGTAGTATTCACAGTCACAGCTTTACACTGTCTTGGCAAAGCATAAAACTTGGTCTCCAAAGATTTCTTTTGTAATCAGAGTGGAAACTTCCCTGACTCCACAATTCTTGGATTCTACATACCTCTAGATCCACCACTGCCAGGGGGACACCAAAGATTGTGTCCAATGCGACAGTAACATGGATCTCTTAGATCATAGCCATGGGATATGAAGAATGAAGCAAGATATCATTGTCAAAGGGTTCAATGTTCATATTAGAGAGCAAGACTAGATGTTAAATGTTTGAAATGCTAGTATGAGTCAATCTTTATATACTGCATACATATATCAACTTTTTGTTCATAAATATTTGCAATTATAACTTATGAATATACAATAAAAGTAAAAAAAGACTGCACATTTTGACACCTTTCTTTCATATTTCAATCTGTTATTTGTATTTGTCTTTTTAGATTATAAATGTGGTTTCTTTTACATAATAGAAAAAATGCAAGAATTCAGAATATTTTATTATTTGTGTTCAGCAGAGAAAATCTGATAATGAGACTATTTGAGAATCATAGAACTTTCTCACATATTTGTGTATGCAGTGTGTGCTTTCTTAAAACAACATGTAAAGGCACTCCTTCAAATTAATTTAATGTTTTCATAAAATAAATGTAAATAATCGTTATGAAATTTAAAAATCGTATTTGTATAAATATGAATAAATATTTTAGTAAGGAAATCATAATCCATTTAGGATTTGACTGTTCTTTTAAAAGTTAATCTTTGTGAAGATGGTTTTGGCAGTTTGAATAGTTCATTCAACTGAGTCTTATTTACTCTTTGCAACTGCTAAGATCAAATTCTTCTAATTAAACTGCAAGTATATGTCATTCAGAGGTGTACTCCACTAAAGATAAGCACATTCAGGTGATGAGTGTGCAGTTGGAGGAACCGAAGTCAATATTTAATGCTTGAGATCTCTGCAGTGATTAATTTGCATTACATGTATACTACAAAATTGAAAGAAACGCATAACATGTTGACATTATTTTACTGAGGCTTGCATTATACTGGTTTAAAACATCTATAAAAATGTTGGGAGTAGGATCTTTTAATCAATGAATTAGTTATCCAATGGTTATTGTATTCTACATTATTCTAGGAAATATAGCTACATTTTGTAAACTTGGAGGATTTATTTAAAAATGTGTGATCTAGTGATCAGTTCCAGTGTTAAAAATGTATGTATTAACATTATTTATAGTCATAAAATATATTTACAAGTCCATGCAGTATAGTTTTATGCTTGCTCAAATAATCTCTTGATGTTGGAGTATTTACTCTGACCTCAAAAGCCTCCTTGTGGGGAAGGTGGAGAGAGTCTGGTAATAGAGGCTCAGAAGAAGTATTCTGGGTAAGGATGAGTCGAGGAGCACTGGAGTCATAGTTACTGAAGCGACTTAAGCTGTGTCCTGGCTCACAGGCTTGCTTGACATTATTAGATGATATTCTAAAATAGTTGCAATATAAAAGTTGAAAAGCTAAAGCTGATTTATTGGCAAGGATGAATTCATAGATATC
>NW_004524764.1:2047275-2048258 GCF_000260255.1 Octodon degus | reverse complement strand
AGCCAGGATAGTAATAAGAATGTGGAGAGTTTTTAGAATCTGGAACACTAAGAAATATATTCTCTCCTAGAAGACACGCACATAACCCAGCCTTGTTAATGCTTTCATTTCAATATAGGAAAAATATTTTATGATTTTGATTCCCAGAACTGTAAAATGATAGATCTGTGTTGTTTTAGTCATAAAGCTTGCAGTAATTTATTACGGCACTAAGGGAAATAACACATGCTAAGTCAAAATCATTTTGATAAACTCAAGCAATAGACTTTTTCATTACATAGATAATAAATAAACTACAGGGACCTTAGAGCATATGTACTTCTGGTTTTTATTTTCTTATAGTTATGAGAGATTTGGTTTGATACATTTTAAATGTTTACTTCTCTGATGATGTCATTGGTATTTTAGTCTCGACATGATTTTACTATAGTAAATACTTTGCCTTTTAGAGAGGTGAAAGAGGTAACAGGGTGTCCACCTAATTCTATTTCAATTGTTATTTATTCAACCAGCAAAGGTTTGGGCTATTCTGTTGACTGATGTTTTCTTTTGCTAAAATTATAAACAAGATATCCTCTTTTGGAAATACAATTCGATTTTATATGCACAATACTTTTATAACTTTAATTTCAGTGTGTTTTTCTCTATTTTAGATTAAGACATAATCTTCTAACCTCATAAATCAACAATTAAGCTATACTTTAAAGTAGTTGGAAATAAGGTAAATGATGATCTTAGTTCTTATATCAAAGACCTTTGATTATCTTTCATTTAAACGCAGTTAAGAATTAGAGATTTAATACAATTAGAATGGCAAATTTCTTTGCTTCCACAAGTATGGGCTATTTTCAGGCAAATCAAACTCTTTGCCACAGAACAGTTTAATAACAACTTAGTAAAACTGATATATGTAACAATTTTGAAGATTCCACAGTTTTAAAAGCAAAAAGAAGTAGATATAGTCTTGCTAATGCAATTTGATT
>NW_004524764.1:2043233-2046310 GCF_000260255.1 Octodon degus | reverse complement strand
TGTATATTTTAGTAAAGGCAGTTTTTTGAAATGCCAGTTTTTGTTAGTCTATACATTTTATTGATGAACTCAGTGAAACCCTAAAACAAATACATTATGTAGTAACTTAGATTCATTTTAAGAATGAATACATAAATACACCATTGACAAAATATTTTGGTTTTAGGCTTAGATAGTTACTTATAGAATCCTCACCAAATATCATTTCTGTACAAATAATAAATGTATACTTCATTAAAGTGAATAATGTATTTATGAAAAATTAGAGTATTTATAAGCAAAGCATTTTTTAAAAAGTCATACTCAAGTATTGTGAAACATGATATAAAATATAATTTTTCCATTGCTGAAATAATATCAGTTGCAATCATAAGAGTCTGAAGACAGGCTTTTGAGATTCAGTCAAATGTATTTTTTAGAAATAACTAATATGTATGTGATATTATCTTAAAAACTTAGGGAAATGCTAAATTTTATTTCATGTGACATTGTCATTTTGATAATTAGAGATATTGAAATTCACAATTCCAAACCTGTGATAAATCCAGAAAGAAATCATTTACATTTGTGAAACTGGAAATAGCTTCTCAGTGGATGAACAATTGTTATTTCAGGGTCGGAGCAGAGCTTTCAGTCTGGGCTCCCGTTACTTGGCTTTGTTTAGCTGCCCACCATCAAGAGTAGGAGGGAAGCCCATAAGGTGGAAAAATGTTTACTTACAATTTGGCCACAATGGGAGAGATGATAATCCTTACTCCCTTAAGAATGCAAGTGCTCTGATTTATAGAGTCAGCAGAACATAATCCAGAAAATATGCCTGTTTAGATTAAGCCAGTCCTGGTAACCAGAAGTCCCAGGAAATGTTAACTCTTCCTTGGCACCCCAGCTGAGGCTAGCTATTTCTAATGTAAGCATGAGGAAGCTGAAGAAGTAGCTTATCTTTTTTATTTTTTAAGTCCTAAATTTAAAAGAATATGTTATAATTTCTCATTTACATGACATAAGATTAATTAAAGTTACACAGAAGTTTGCTTTTATTCAATTTAGAAATATGCTTTTGGCAGTAAGGAATTCACTCTTCTAATTAGTACTTAAAATTTAGAAAGTAAAAGATATTTTTATTACAGTTTCTAAAATTCAGAAAATTTTCTCTCCGGAGATTTGAGTAAAAATAATCATCTTTTTTAGTGATAAAGAATGAAAGAAAGAAATCCTCATTTTCAAATAATACAGGTTATAAATCTTTGTCTCTCTGTCTCTCTTTCTCCCCTGTCTGACACACACACACACACACACACACACACACACACTCACACTCACACAATGTTTTTGATTTGCACATATATGAAGAAAAACTAGGCTTCATCTACTTTCTGATCTCTTTAACCCTTCTTTCCAAGTGATTTTCAAGCAGTGAAACATACATGAACAAAACTAAGGAGAACATATGTGAAAGAGAAAAAAAGAAATAAAAATAAAATTGAAGATTAGTGTTGCACCTTGACAATGAAATGTCAGATGTGTGCGTGGAGTACAAAAATAAACAAGTAAATATTTGGAAATTGATTTTAAGATTTAATTTTTAGTGTACTGAGTAGTAGTTTTGTATATTTTCCATCAGTGCTTTTAAGGAATTTATAGTTACTATTACTAAGTTTTATAGTTGTGGGTCAGGAATGTAGCTCAGAAGCATAAGCTTCTGTAGGTCTTGAGATTGATGCCTGGTAAAAAAAAAAAAAAAAAAAACCTAAGTTTTATAGTTGTGCATATCTTTATTGGGCCTATGTTTTTATATGTTATCATTAAAATGTTTTTATGTCCTAATTTTTAAAATGAAAGATGCATTAAGACTAAATAATTGACATATTTTAAATGGTTTTTGAGAACCGGCCAAATAGGTCAGCGGATTAAAACGCCTGCTTAGGCAGATGCAGGGGCCAGGAGTTTGATCTCTGGGCCTACTGTGCCAGCTCTGCCCCTGGGGCACGTGGAGAGGGGAATTGAGACTGGGCATGGTGGCACATGTCTGCAATCCCAGTTCTTTGGAGGCCGAAAACAGGAGGATCACTACAAGTCTGATTGATGTTGTGAGACCCTATAGGCCCTGCACTAAATACATAAAACGATTAGGTATGTATCAACTTATTTCAGTAATATTATTCTGTACTATATTTTTATTTTATAATATTTTATACAACAGTGATACCTTGGTTTCTAACCCTAATTTCTTTAATGATTTGGGAGAAGTTGACTCTGTTTGCATTTGTGCAGAGAAACTGGCCATGATCATGTTAGCTGATGGTACGTTTGTAAACACAAGGAAAATTTTGCTAAATGCTTTTGTCCATGAACCACATTGCCTCCCAATAGAAGCATGCATGAACTAGGGCATTACTGTGTTCAATAATACTGTTTTACTGAGATTTTATAGTTTTATATTTATTTTAAGATATGTTTTAATTTTTAGTGCTTTTAATTGCAATTAATATTATATTTGAAATTTGGTCATTTTCCTCATTCACACTGGACAATAAAATATCTGTAACTGAGAACACCCCAATCGTCTCTTTCATTTATTCATTTATGAACAATTTAGATCTCATATTAATATTTCATAGATTTCAATCTATCTTCAAAGTTAGGTAAATATTTGTCATATTCAGTGGCAAGATTCCTGGCATCTTAGACTATCCAAAAATGTTTTCTTTCTTCTTGAAAATAGATTAATTGGAAATTTGTTTAGCAATTCCATTTTAGAAGCTAATTCCTAAGGAAGTTCTGTAAAATATACTTATTTTAACCTATTAGTAAAAAAATTTTATCTGGGTATGCTATGTAGTTGCCATTATATTTTAATGTTTTGAAAGTGCCAATAAACTGATTTCTCTTTTAAACTGTATTTTTTAAATATGCTGGTGAGATGGCTCAGTGGTCTAAAGCACCTACTTAGAACAAGCTTGGCAAAGCACAGGGACCGCGGTTTAATTCCCCAGCACCACATGCCAGCCAGCCCCGCCCCCTGGTGGGCTGAGCTGGCCACACACACACACAAATAAATAAATTAATTAAAAAATAAA
>NW_004524764.1:2035118-2043133 GCF_000260255.1 Octodon degus | reverse complement strand
GTAAATACAGATATATATTTATAAATTTGGTACAGCATCTCACTATGCAGCTCATAGTGATCCTTCTGTTTTCAGCATCCCCAGTGCTGGGATTATAGGCATGTACCATAATAGCCAGCCTGAGGTGGGGGACTCACTGCGCCCAGTGGCAGGGCTGGTGCAGTATGTGGAGCAGGAGACTGAATCCTGGTCCCTGCATTGCCAAGCTGTGCTTAGTCTGCTGAGCTATCTCGCCAGTCCACAGATGCTATTTTATATCATGCTAACTGCTTAGGAATTTCTCAGGAGTTCTTAATTTAGTACAGTTAAGTACTGCCCAGTCTGTTAAAAATGCGCATTAATTCCCACTATTTATAGATACATATTTTAATGTCTTTCATGGAATTCAGCAGTACAGTACAGGAATTTATATAATTAAGAAATGAACAAGATGACTCTTTATGAATCAAATTGTTAAGACATTGGTAACAGTTATCAAAAGACTGTAAATAGGAGAAGTAAGATCTGGAAGAATTACTCATAATATAAAAGATGACTGGGAGATGAGCAAAACTGTGGGAGAGGCACTAATTGTTGTTTATTGTAATCATTTTGGTGTAGCACAAAGAATTTGATTGTGATAGTGTATCAGAATTTGAGATAACAAATGGATTCTAGAAATTTGAACAATTTGTATTGATGAAATATTAACAGTGATCAAATTAAAAGAGGTCAAGAGAATCTGTCTATTGTCTGAACTGTACAGTTGGCTATCCATGATATTAAGTTAGATAGCACACATGATAAAATTTCTATTTTTAACCTACTAGATTAATAATATATTTCAATCATTTATTTTAATATTGAGGTTGAAAAAGCTGTTAGTTTTGTAGCTCAGTGGCTGACCACTTGAATAGCATTTGCCATATTGGAGCTCTGGCATTGACCACATGCATGAAAACTGCAAATTAAAAAATGTAAATCTAACAAAACACTCCACTGGTTGGAGAGCCATGTGTTAATCACAAATTGGAGGGACCAGGGAGATGGCTCGATGGAATAAGTGCTTCCCTGGCAAGTGCAAGGGCCTGAGTTTGATACCCGGTTCTGCAAGAAAAGAAAAAAGAAAAAAAAAATGGAAAGAATTCCAGATTAACTCATAAACCTGTGATTTTTCACAAAAGTAATGTCTCCAAAAGACTTATCTTCTTACTCAGAGTTTTCTTTGGAAAGGTGAGCAATACATGCTGACCCTTCACAAGTGATCTACAAGAAACCAATCATCTCATCAAATGTGAATGCCAGGTGAAGGGAGTACCTATTAAAGTTAAATAATTCTTGGGGATGGGGAGATAGCTCAGTAGAATAAGTGCTTGCCTGGAAAGCACAAGGGCTTGAGTTTAATCCCTGGCTCTGAAAAAAAATTAAATAATTCTCTTATTAATAATGGCCTTGTAAAGGACTTTAAGAGGTGGAAAATATCTCAGATAAACTGGATATAAGGATTTATTGTATCTATTTTGTATTACATGAGGATGTAGAAAGTATACTAAATTGGTGTTCTGTCAAAAAATAATGCATGCATTTTAAGCTCATAAAGAGAGCAGAGTGAGGGCCAGATATCTCAGCAGATTAAGGTGCCTGCAAGCAGGTGGAGAGGCCAGGGGTTCAATCCCCAGAGTGATGTGCCAGCCCCTTCCCTGGGGACATGCTGAGATGGTCATTGGGACTGGGCAGTGGCAAGCTCCTTAATATCAGTACTTTAAAACAGGAGGATTGCTATGAGGAGTCCAATCTGTGTTGTAAGACCCTATGTAGACCTTGTACTAGACAGACAGGGAGAGAGAGAGAGAGAGAGAGAGAGAGAGAGAGAGAGAGAGAGAGAGAGAGAGAGAGAGCAAAGAACTGATACTGGTTACATTGGTTTTGGAAAACATATGTATGTATGGAATAAAAGAATTGATAGCCATGTGCATGATAATTTTCGCAGGGAAAGTGTCAATAAATAATGTGTGTTACAAAATGATGGGTACAAGTAATGCTTAGAATACTCCCTGGGTGTGATATGGGTCTTTGTATTTTATATTTTCCATCGTTTATCTTATCTTAGATTTTGATGGTCAGCGTCTGAGACTAGAATTTAGTGACAAATGGCTCATTTGTGAAGGAAAAACCAAGGGTATGTCAGCAGGGAAGCCGTAGCATGATATGGAAGACAAAACTGTCCCAGAGCCATTTTCTTAACGGCAGCTTGGTCCTTAGCAATTCTCGAGTATCACGAATTGATCTATTACACTAGCAGATATTTTCAGAAGTATTTTAGCATAAATGCTATGGCACATAACGCGGTGATATAAACTACAGGTGACGTGGGGTTGTAGCTCAACAGTATAAGCACCTGCCTGCCAAGTGCAAGGTCCTGAATTCGAACCCTGGTACCAAAAATAAATAAATAAATAGACAGATAAATAAATAAATAGATTACAGATAATTTCATGATTTCAATAATAAAGGAATAAGCAATTGGTTTGCTTTTTATGAAACCTAAATTTTTGATAACTACCTAATGCCTATCCTTATAACATGGTAACATTTGAGCACAATTTGTTTTAACTTTTTAGGACACACACATTTACATATATGTACATGTAGATATCTACCTAATAACTTGTTACAGTGTGTTTATTTTTCTATCAAAATATTCTTTCATTAACCTTAATACTCTCTTCATTAATATTTTAAAAGGCTATAAATTGGTTTTATTTCAATAAGCTATGCACTATATTATGCTAAAATATAACAATGCTTACTTAGCTATTTTTAATGAATATTTGAATTCCTTTTCCCCAAATCTTGTAAGTACTATCACAATAAGCATTATCAATTTCTTCATCCTTATCTTTAGCTATCTTTTTTTAGGCTCTAAGTATTCCTAAACTAAGCAGTGTTAGAAAGGAATATACATATTTTAATTGCATTTAACACCAGCATTTATTTGTCGTAACATTGTATTGAAATGTCCAATTCCCATATCTTTGTTTTTCACAATGAAAGCAATATGGTCTGCACATATGTTAGACCATATAACTTTTTATTTTAGAAAACTTTCTGTCAGTCATGGCCATTTACAAATCAAATACAGTGATCACTACATAACGAGAATATATAAATAAAAAAGTATTATACAAGTACATTAATATGAAAGAAATTCTATTTTTCTAAGTATTTCTGGTATCAATTTAGATCCTGTCTTCTCCACCTTCTGATTTTACATTGTTGGTCACCACATTTAACTATGAATAGTAGAACTATACATGTACTAGCCTGTGAGAAACGCTAGTGTTTAGGGGTATTGACATTAGGGGCAACTATTTATAGCCTTGGCTTGATTATATTGATCATTCTGAAAAAAACTGTTTTGTATTTTTCTCTTTATAAGATATTTCTGGATGAAAAATTTTATTCGATGTTCATATATACCTTATAATTTAGATAGAGCATCAGCTTTCTTCCCTGTCCTAGAGTTAGTAGTCAATATTCAGGGCACTTATTGGTCTTTTTGGCCCAGAAACCAACAATACAATATTTGACTTCTTTCCCAATGCTGATAATGTAATGCAAGGCCTCCAGCATGCTAGACAAGTAGTATCACTCAGCTACACCTCCAGCTCATATTTGACACTCATCGTAACAGGTTGCAAGTAATGTGAGCACCTTAACCACATCTAGTTCACAGCTGACGTTCGCCTGGTGTTAGAAGCAACACGAAAAGGACTGACATTTGCAAACACAGGCTTGGACTTCCTTGATGAGGACTGGAAGAATCATGGTGAAGAGTCAAGCAAATTGATTCGAAATAAAAATGATGATACTCAGAGGATGAATGTCCATTGGACAACACAGGCGGCATTATAGAAAGAGAAAAGGAGTACGGGAATTCTGTTCACTTGAGTGTCTGGATTTTTGTGTGTGCATATTTTCAGGAAATACATGTTCACGGATTCCTAAAGCAGTTTACTGTACACAGAGGGGCTTAGTCTTTATTCTCCTTGTCCTGAGCCTATAGAAAGACACCATAAGACAGATGTTCAACTATTAGTGAATCTATAAGAGCTCTTCAGCCATGTGATTCAGAGATGACAGAGGGCAAGTGGTGTGTGGACCCTGCTTCCTTTTTATTGAAAACGGGTGCCTAGTTTTGACAGAAAAAGGTAGCAAATGATTTGGGTCAGAAGCATCTCTTAGTCTCCATGAAGGAGTACACTGTCTATAGCTTCTGAGGCAGTCTTTTACCTCAGATAGCCAAAAAGTGCTCTTTGATAAGAAATCCCAGGCCTTGAAGGAAGAAAAAAATATTTGTAAAGATCATAGAAGAATGGGAAGAGGAAGTACCTTCCCAAAAGTCCAGTGATGGGACTTTTTGCATATTTCTTGATCTTCTTGAGCTCATCAGGCACAAAAATTGTGTTTTTTTGTTTTTTTTTTTAATTTTCACCTTTTTATACTGTTTTATTTTTCCTGTCAGGAATTCCTTTTTTTTTGTATTACATTTCCACAATATATTCATTTCTTAATTTTTAAAAACATATTTAGCCTATAGTGTCTTACTGCGTAGATCGGATTCATAGTGATTCTTGTGTTTTTAGCCTTCCAAGTGCTGGGATTACAGGTGTGCACCACCACGCCCAATCTCAATCACCACCTCAGTGCACCCTGGGAGTGGGAACAGCATGGCACACTGGGGATTGAACACTGGTTGCTGCTTTAGTCTGCTAAGCTATCTGCCTGGCCCAAACTTGAGAAGGTTTTTTTTTTTTTTTTTTGGCTGGCTCAGGCTGCCTTAAAGGAGGGTCTGGTGGTGCTGGAGATAGAACTACAGTCCCTTGCCCCTGACTAATTTTGCTCTAGAAGGCATTTTAGACAACTGAGTTAACCTTCCAGCATATTAATTTCTTGTAACCTTAATTGCTGTCTTAGTTATTTTTCTCATTGTTAAGACAAAGTATCTGACATTCAGATTTAAAGGGGGAAAGATATATTTGGTTCACAGTTTGTAGAGCTACTAGGCCATGATTGGCTGGCTCCAAGACAGGCTGCCTGGGCAAAGAACAATTCATGGCATGGAAGATATAGAAACAAGGGAGATATAGACAAGCCTCTTTCTGTCCCTTATTCTGTATGCAGGCTACCCGCTCTAAGGTATATGTCACAAGCGTCTCTTTAATCCCCTAGCACCCTTCATCCTAGCATCGCACTATGAATCTACCACACTCCTTAGATTCAGCAACCTCCACAAAACTCTGTTACCACATAGGGCATTGGGGAAACGTCTAGCCGCAAACCGTAGCAGTCACTGTGCCAAGAATAGCTCCTCCACCTCCCATTCTTTGATCAAATCTATTGAATAAACATTTCTCACATATCCTGGAAATGGATACAGCAGTCTGACCTCTTATGAAATCTCTTGGTCTGGTTTTCTGATGCGATTCAGGAAAAAGGTGGAAAGTGGGAGAGGGATCTTAAAAAGAGACCAGTCTGTGCTGAGATGATGCATTTCAATGCTGTCTTATATTGGAAGGATATGTTCCTTTCTTTGAAGGAGTTTTCATTGACTACATACTTGGAAAATTATTGAAATATATACACATTAAAACCCAACACATAATTAATGAATTTGGTGAGTAATCCCTAAAGGCAAGCTCACTAGTCATCACTATTTAAAAATTAAATAAACCACATTGTATTTCAAAATAAAGTGCTAATATATAGCGTTATGAAGAAACATGCTTACTTCTGATGGAATTTGCATTAGTAGTTTTCACAAGATAACTTCCAAAAACCAAGATGAATGGACTTAGAATATTTTCAGGCACCACTAAGAATAACTTGAAAATAACTGACAAGAAATAAAGACCCAAGAGATTTTTATCCATTCATTCTCACTATGAGAAACACTACCTGACAGCATAGCTGGCTTTTCTGATGTTCAGTACAGGAACTTACACACCTGACACGGAGATTGTTAAGTAAACACAAGAGTTATTTGTTTTAAAATGGTCTCCCGAGACGTTTATGTTACCGCTGCATCGCTTTCAAGAAGAAACAAAACCTCCAACATGCTCGTAGCTGTACCTGTACACACTCTTCTGACTGTAGAGCCTCAGCCTCTTTCTTATCTGTCTGTGAACTGTGAAAATATGGAATAGTGCTTCTCTTTCTATAGCAGTTAGTAAGTAATAAATTTGGAAAAATGTTAAAGGATCTCATAATTGCATAAAGTAGCTTTTGCTCAGTTTTGTACTAGCACATGTTGGCAATACATGCTCTTACATTTCTTGTGGTGGGTTCATGCACATACATAATAACTCTAAGTAAGTTATGTTTCTGCCCATTCCCCTACTCTCTCCACTCAATCCACTTCTTGGTCCACTCCCAAAATGCAAAAGAGCCATCTCCCTAATTTTTATTGTACATCATTTATTTTGCTCTTTATTTATACTTATAGCTCTCATATAAGTGATGACATGTGATATTTAAGCTTGTGTGTCAGATTCATTTCCCTTAAAACTATGGTTTCAGGTTGCATTTCTTCTATGGCTTGTGTTCATCCTCCTTTATGAATGGCTAGCACTGTCCTCATTGTATCTAAAAACACTGAGCCAGGGGGATAGCCAAGGGGCACAGTGCCTGCCTGGCAAGTGCAAGGCTCTGAGTTCAATTCCTGGTAACAAAAAAAAGTGACATTATAAACACCACATTTTCTTTATTCATTCCATTTAAAATTAACTAAATAAAATTTTACATGAATTATTTTTAATATATGAGCAAATTATAACTCATTCAGCAAACTTTTCTTTTTACAGTATCATGGATTGAACTCAGAACCTTGCACGTGACAAGCAGGCTCTTATGTCACTGAGCTATCTCCCTGGCCAAACATTTATTTTAGACAAAGATCAGATACATGTTGGTTTCAGATGTACTATGCACATATATAATGTTTAGTATACAGGAAAGTTTTCACTATCAATTATATTATTTCACTGTTTCCCTGGATATCCTTCTGGGTCCTGACCCCAATGACCTGCTTCTCTTGCCCAAGCTTCACTCATGTCCAAGCTCTTCCTCTGAGCACCTGAAACTTGGCTCTTTCCTTCATTCTCTACTTTCTAGGTGCAGAGGAATGAATGAACAGCTATAGTCTCATACACTCCTCCATTTTCAGATAAGTTGATTTTGACAGTCTCATATATGTGTCTTCTCTTTCCTTCATTATGTCCTTTATATCTCTTTCTATATTTAAAATCATTATTCGTGAAACAATTGACATATTTTCATGGTCTTTTCCATGACAAGTAATTTCCAAATAAATTGTCAGTCCAGTTCTAGGACACGTCCCAAGTGAAAAGGGTTTCAGTCTTTCTTGAAAATGTTCAATCATTTCATTTAAGGAGAGAAAGATCAAGGTCCATGCTTGCTCACCTCTTAGACAATTCTGAGCAAGGATCAGAACACTACACCGACTTCTGTGACAATATACTCATAGGCATCTTTCCTCTCTATCTTTCTCTTCATTTCACTTATATTGAATGTTATCAACTAGTTCCATCTTCAGAAAATACTATTTTTTTTACTTAATTAACAAAAGACTCTCCTTTTCTTTTTGTAACTCTTATTATTCCATTTATTTACATTTAACCTGAATAGTTTGTCACTGTATTTTCCTCTGTTTACTGATTACTCTTCATTCCTTTATTATTCTCTTGTATCTTCAAATGTTACTTTGACTTATTTAAATTTATCTAGATTTAACCATGTAGTCTTATATTAATTTCTTTTGGACTTTAGTCAAATTATCATATTCCTACTAAGCTCTCCAAATTAGATAATTTAATTTTTTTTTTTTTTTAGTACGAGATCTCTAGGGTCTTACTATGTAGATTGGACTCATAGTGAGCCTCCTGTTTTCAGGCTCCCAAGTGCTAGGATTACAGGTATGCACCACCATGCCCAGTCTCAGTCACCGTCTCAGCACG
>NW_004524764.1:2024120-2028375 GCF_000260255.1 Octodon degus | reverse complement strand
CTGCTGGTACACGTTTGATACCTGCTTTCCCACATATCATAGCAGTGACGCTTCATGTACCTTAAGTTCCACTGAATGATGTTTACATTTCTGTATCTCTAAATACACAATGTTAGATGATTTATTATGCTTTATTTTCAGTCACCAAATCTTTCTGCAGTTGAACTTGGCAGGTTAACTCTGTATAGAGTATTATATACTTAATTTCTTTCTTTTTTTGTTTTATAACTTCTGGCTACCATATTTTGTATTTTTGATCTGTTTTATCTCTTTTACACAGAATGTCTATGATATATGTGTACTTGTAAGAAACTTACTCTTCGTTTTCATTCCCTCCTTTATTTTTTGATTATGCAAAGTATGTATTTTGGTAACAATTTCAATACAAGATTTTCTCATTGAGCTGAATCCATTGCTATATTACTGTTCCAATGCTGAGTAACTTTTGTTTGTCATAGTTCATGCCTTGCAAGTTGCCATGTATTTTTAAGTATACGTATCACTACGTCTCATCACAGTAGTCCCCAAATGATTTGCTGTATCAGGGACTAGTTTTGTAAAAGAATTTTTTCCATGAATTTGGGTGGGTTGGGGTGGGAGTGGCTTAGGGATGATTCAGGAAAATTATATTTGTTTTGCATTTTGTCTCCATGATAGCATTGTATTATAGATGAATAATCATGCAACTCGCTATGACACAGAATTAGTGCAAGCTTGGAATTTGCTTTCCTATGCTTAGGCATTTTATCTCATTTTGTACTATAGGGAGACAGAGTGGTAATACACATGGACTGAAAGAAGTGCCAGATTTTCTCTTAGAACTTGTCACCAGAAGAGGCTTTACAATGGAAGTGCATCAGCTTACTTTTCACTATACGACCTGCCACCACACACAGCTACATGGCACCTGCAAACACTAGTAGTTGCAGGGTTTTGCTGTGAGTCTGCAAGCAATTGATGTAGTATATTCTCTGTGTACTCCGACCCTTCTATTAATGTTAATCTGCATCCATAGCTGCTTCTCAGCACATCATCACTACTATGCTCCATCTCAGTACATTAGGCAGTTGGTTCACGGAAGGACCATTTAACTGTATGAGGCTATGGCCCAGGTTTGAGGGATCTCTGTTGTATCACCTAATTAAGTATGCCGTGGAAGGTAAGTTTATAGAATACACAATATGTAGGTAAGGGGAAAATTGCATTCGCTGAATTGTGAGTAGTACAGTTTAAAATTGTTTTTATTTGAATGCTTAAAATAGCTATTTCTACATCTCAGGGTTTTCTCGGTCAGTAATTTAAACTGGGCTCCACCTCCCCCAAAACATACCCAAATAACTGTCTTGCCAGGAAAGGTCTGAATGTGCAGATTTATCAATTCATTGTGATGGTGGAGATAAACAACAAGCAGTACTATAACAGAGATTTTTAAACCATTTCTTGCATCATGGTGGCTGAAGAAGTCAGAGACACAATAGTTTCTACCTGTTAAACAGAAGCCCCATTGTGTCTTGGAGGAGGTGTGGCTTCGATATGACGGAAAAGTGTGAGCAAATATAAACGTGGTGAGAAGCTACGGCTATGATTAAAGTATATCCTAGAAAGAGAATTTCCTTATTATTGACTTAAATGCAATTTTCTTCTATAAGGAATTTATGCAAGCCTTTTGAATTATTAAAATGATCATTATTAGTCACTTAATGATCTTTAAAAATTGATATGCTTCAGAAGCTAGGGAATCTTATGAATGCGTGAATAAAATATTATCATTTTAATATTTCAGAGAAAGTTTGAATGGGTGTATATTTTAAATGATATGCCGTTGACTTATGTCAAAAAGATTCAAATGACTTTATTTCTAGCATTTGTTAGACTAAATATTTGAAAGCATATTAATTCTTAAGGAAAACATATAGGATATAGGCTGAAAGAAAAGAAAGTATAAGTACAAAAACAAGAACAAATGTTACCTCTGTGAAGTGAAAAAAGTGTTCCAAGTGACAAATAAGCCTAAAGTAATGTCAAATTAAAGGTAATAATCTGTCTTATGGTCAGCATTGTGTACCTGTGAACTCATTGTTCAATTTAGCATTTAAAAATACTAGAGCATTGATTTTGTTCTCAATAATTTTTGCTCACTCGAATGAGCAATTATACATAAAAGTCTGATTCTTTATTAAAATTTCAAACTATATAAAAATCCTTTTGGAAATGTTTCTCTTTTAAATATTTTAAAATTTTAAATCATTACTATTTATGTGATTTATTTTGTTTTCCTTGAGAACATGTAAGTAGATATTCTTTTAGTCTCTTGCTCGTAGTTCATCACTTGGGGGAAATATCAAAAATTGTAAAAAAATTTAGGTGGAATGATAAGAAATGAAGAAGTTTTAGCAAAGGAAATTTTATCAATCCTAAGAATAGAGTCTGTGGGAAACAAAAGTTCTTAATACAGAAGTATGGTGTGCACTGTACACTTTGAGTTTAGTGACTATAGACACATCAATATTTTGTACTCTGCTGGGCACTGTAAATATTGTTGCTAAAGGTTGTGTTTTTCGTGTGTGTGTGTGTGTGTGTGTGTGTGTGTGTGTGGTTATGGTTCATGGAATCACGTCTTTGAGCTTGCTGGCAGGAGCTTATGTCACTGAGCTATGACCCTGGCCCTTAGGCTTGGGTTGTTTGGTTTTTTTTTTTTTTTTTGGGGGGGGGGTAAACCTTTTGCAATTGAAATGTTTGGTAATTTCAGCAATTTTTTTTTTTTTTTTTTTTTTTTTAGGGAAGGGTCTACAGGATGTTCAGGATCTTACTACTAGATCAGACTCATAGTGATCCGCCTGTTTACAGCCTGCTAAGATCTGAGATCACAGGCGCAGTCTACTTTGTAGTCTCAGTTTTTTGTTTTTTTTAAATGTCATTGGTACAGGGTCTCACTATGTAGCTTGGACTCATGATGACCCTGCTGTTTTCAGCCTCCCCAGCTCTGAGATCAGAGGCATACAGCACCACACCCAGTCCTGGTGGCTGACTCTGCATGTCTGGGAACAATGCCAGCTGGGCATGTGGTGCCAGGGATTGAACCCAGTCCTTGAGCTTGCCTAAGAAGGTGCCGAGTCCGCTGAGCTATCTCTCCAGCCCTTTTAGTAATGTTTATGCCATCTTCAAACAATGAGGGACTACGTACACTTTATTAAGCTCTACTGGACATTTTTATTGATGTTGTTGACATACTGATAACTCTGGAATGTAAAGCAACACACACATATTGTTTTAATACTTCAGAAATCAGAAGGCTAGAAAAGTGTCAACTAAAGTCATGGTGTTGGAAGGCTGGTTCCTTCTGGAGCTTTAGAGAGACGACTTCTGCTGTTGTTCCACCTTCTAGAAGCTTCCTGTGTGTCTTGTTTCGTGCTGTTGTTCACCCCCATGTCATACCTATTTCTGTTCCCTTTTCTTCTCACTCGCTTCTCTCCTGTTTGCTGCTGAGGATAGCAATGACCCCAGGAAAAGCCTCCCAATTCAGGAAGGTGCAGATCATCCATCTAAAGAACTTTAACTTGTATACACATACAGAGTAACTCTGGTAAGACTAGTGATTAGACATACTGACATTTTAGGAAGAAGAAAGATATACAGAGAATAACTCCAACTGGTCTACATGTTGCGAATGAAAATCTTGGAACTCTTTTCAATGTGCATGTTGGGTTACAGCACAGCATTAGTTTTTGCAAAGATCAGTAAGTTTTAGGATTGTGTTGGCAAGTGTTATTAGTTTGTAATGCATTGGTGTATGAATCTAAGAAAAATTCTGGACAGCAAAACTAGCTTTTTATGTAACTTTTCTTTTGCTCTCCAAACTCGTAATTGTCTACTTTCTTCTGTAAACTGTTTTGTTATATCTTAGAAATCCGAATGTATAACAAAACAGAACAGCTTATGCACATGTACATAAAAGGAGATGATCTAGGAATGTGTCATTTAATTGATGTTGTTATACAGCCTCACTGATAGTGACCACACACCCTGGAAGCTGGAGTAGGGGGATGACAGGTTTAAACCGAAGCAGGTCATTGAACCACTTTCTGAGATCCTGTCTAAAATTATAAAATAAAAGAGTGGGAAATATATCCCGGTGTGAGGATCTGTGTTCAATCTCTGTTAACACAAATAAAAGATAGAGATTCCAGGGGCTGGAGAGATGGCTCAGTGGTCTAAAGCACCTACTTAGAACAAGCTTAGCAAAGCATCAGGGACC
>NW_004524764.1:2022407-2023266 GCF_000260255.1 Octodon degus | reverse complement strand
TTTTTTTTTGCAGAGTTTTGTCTAAATGCCAATGAAGTCTTTGTTCTCAAGGTGTTTCTTGTCTACAATTTTATCACCATTCTGGTATTTTGAATCACCTTCAGGTTCTTCTCAAATAAAGATTTTTTGGCTAACATTTCCAAACCATTTTAAACTACTCAAGAAAAACAGTTTCAAAGGTGTCTGAACCACATGGCCACAAATGGTCACAGCGATAACCTACTTTTCAGGCATTAATTTATCTATTTTAAGCTTTGTCTTCACTGGGACAAAACACTGGAGGAGCCCAGCTTTTAAATCAGGAAAGGTTTACTTGACCCACATTTTCCTATGGGTTCTTACAAGTCATCTGGCTCTAAAGTAGGGAGGACACCACAGATGAGAGCTGCTCATTCCTTTGCAGCCAGAAAGCAGAGAAAAAAAGGAAAGAGCCAGGGACAAGAACACATCCTTCTCAGTCCTGACCCCAGTAATCCATCTTTTCCATCCAGCTATACCCAAGCTCCAACTCTGAACATTAGGAACCATTTACAGGAAATGTTGATCCAAAACAAAATATCCACTTGCTTTTCTCTCCTTTCTAAATCATTGTAGGGCCTGCTTTACTTACTGTAGGAAACATTAACTTGTGAGAAATTGGTTGGCCAGGAGCCTTTGCCACATTGTGGTATTCCCTGTCTTGAGGTCTCTTCCGAACTCCGACTTTTGATTGATTCCAACTTCTTTATGGCAATGATTAAAATTGATTATATTTTTAACATTTTTATATAATATTTATGTTTAGGTGGAAGAGCAGAATCACTGAGTAAAAAAAGAAAGCAGAGGTCCTGTCTGAATCAGTGACAATATTATGCAAAAT
>NW_004524764.1:2017904-2022307 GCF_000260255.1 Octodon degus | reverse complement strand
ATTAGTAGGACAGTTTCAATAATTAATACATTGCATATTGTTTACTTCATAGTGGTTATTCATAGTACAAGATACAGGCATGATATCTTGTCCAAACACTGTTAGTACAAATCTTTCTTCTCATTGAATTAAGAGAAAGTAGCTGTATATCTATCCTAATTACTTTGCATACACAGATACAAAATGGTCCTACATTTGTATCCCACTTTTTTGTTTAGTTTTGTCAGACATGGGTATTCCACTGGGTCATTTAATGTTGAAGAATATATGGTTAGAGTTCATCTAGCTGAAGAGAAAGTAAGGAAAGTATAGACGAATATTCCAATAAAATAATAATTTATTTATTATATGATGAAGAGCATCTTTGACTGTTTTTCACAAATCACAGTAAAAAGACAGTCAGACTATGGGGCATGTAAGACTTTATTATGTCATAATGTAATTGCAGCTGAAATGGAGAAACAAATGGCTCATCACCTCCACAAAAACTAAGACGTAAATGATACCCAGTCTCACTCATCTCTTGCACTGAAATGTATTTCACCTGCATTAAAATTTTAAATGTAATTGAGTTACAAAATTACAGCAAAAAAGAATATATTCTAATTATATATAGAATAAAGTCATTTTCTTAAAAAAAATCCCCAAATTATGATTAGTAATAATACGCACTTTCTGTTATCATGTAAGTACAGACAGATATATTAAAAAGAAGAAACATATTGAGATACTCTTTCAACATGCAAAACAAGTTGGTATCAAGACTAAAGTCAGATGATGAGCAGAGTGCTATGATTCATCATCACATCTCTTCAATTAAGGAATAGTAAACCAGATTGGACATGTAGTCCTCACTTGATTTAATTTGTCCAGTAGGGAGTAACTATATTCAGCCTTAATCGCAAAACCCATCATACTAGTAATTAATATATTGGAAATGCACCACTGAGCTAGGCTTTCAAAAGAAAATTAATTACCATAAAACATTTCATATATTAATGAGAAGGAAAGTTTGGGAAATATTTTATGGTTGATAGGAAGGCAAAGCATTAAAGTGTGAAAATAAAATAATAATAATCCTGTGTTTTGGAGTTAAAACACACTTCAGCACTCAATAATGTGCACTTAATTAAATTCAAATTACTAGATTAAAACTCAAAAATATCTTGTTTGTGGAGAGTTAAAATTTCAGAATTATATAAAATGCACGTATAATCTTAGAAATATCAGAAAAATATTTACTGTTAACTTTGTTATTAGCACATGGCAATTATACAAAATACTGTGTTTCTGTGTGAATTCTTTCGCATGTCCTTGTCACATACCTTAATAAAATCTGTGGGAGCCAGCTGTGAAGATAACCGTGCGCAGCACTCTATATCAGAGTGTAGAGGTGGCCTGTCCTGCAGGGTCAGGTGAGGACTCTGAGGGGTGGGTGTGGTGTAACTTGGAGGGTCCATAGCCCGGCAGCTGCGGCTGGCGGCACATATCCTGTGCCCTTCCCTGGCCTAACGACTCAAGCTGTCAGCACTGCTACCTTCATCAGTATAACATGTACTATCTTTTGGACTTTGCTAAGGACACTTTTGTTCTCTTTCAGTATATAAGAAAATATGCTATTAATAAACAGAGTGGTCATCAGCCTTCTCCTGGTATCATGAGTCTTCACTCATCGTGTGACATGGGTCATTGAATGTCAGCCCCAATACTGTGATTGGAGAATTACAATATCTTCCTTCATGTTATTCTCTCTTACTCTTGATCCTCTTTTGTACTTTCTAATAGGCTTCTTTTGACTTTTATATCATCTTTTCCAGTTAATTTATTAAATACCATATATAAGAGATAATGTGGTAATTTTCTTTCTGGGCCATGCTTATCTCACAGGAAAATACAGAATTGCATCCTTTATCTTGCAAACGGCATGATCGCATGCTTCTGTATGACCGCAGCACATAGTTCTATGTGCTCCATCTCCACGACCCCGTCATCACTTGCTGACTATGTAAGCTGAATGTCTATATTGGCTATTGTGAATTCTGCCCTGATAAACTGTGTATTGAGCTTTATTTATTTATTTATTTATTTATTTATTTATTGCGATACCAGGGAATGAACTCAGAACCCTGCACTTGCCAGGCAAGTGCTTATTCTACTGATTGAGCTCTCTTTAGAACGCTGATTTTTACTCCTTCCAGTGTATCTGAAGTCGCTGTAGAAGTGGATCATTTTTAATTATTTGGGAAAACCCCATAATGATTTCTATAATGACTAATTTACATCCTACCATTACTGTACAAATTATATTCTTTCAATTTTGTGTCTGAGGAACACTTTGTTTCATTAATCCTTTATTATCTTTTTATCATTCTATTATTTCTATGATTTTATTTTATTTATCCTTTTATTATTATATTATTTCATATATCCATTTATATTTTTCTTTTACCATTTTATTATTTTTATTATTTATGTTTATTTCTAATTTTATCATTCTTTTAAAGAAATACAGAATAGTAAAAAAAAAGCATTAGAAATAACACAAAATTTACCAAACTAAGTAAAGGAAATTAAACAAAAATTGTTGTATTAAATGATGCTATGTTCAAATTAGTCATTTAGGTTACCGGATGTAAACGTACAAAACTGGTTAAAACAAAATGAAAAAATGAGATTAAAAAGAAACAAGAAGAATAAAAAGAAAAATAAATTAAGCATTAACTGCTCCATGCAAAAGACCAGCAGAAATCAGTAATACAATTATCCAAACTGTCCTACATATATACATACGTGTATCTCTTTCCTTCCTTATGTTTGTCCTTTTACTCATCTCAATTTTTCCTTCACAATGAACAAATTCTTTCTTTTCACATTATTGATTGTATCTCAGATTTTTTTTACTCTTTCAGATTCTCACATAAGCAAGACAAAATGATGCTTGCCCATGCAGGTCTGATTTATTTCACTTAGCAATACAATGTAATTGCATTCATTGATCTTCAAAGCCGCAAATTTATCTTTTTTTATAGCTGAGTCATACTCCATTCTGGGTAACAATATGACATCTTCCTAATCCATTCTTTAGTTGATGGCCATTTGGGTTATTTCCAACATTTAGCTATGAAAAATTGCACTGCAATAAACATAGGTGCACTTATATTGCTACCATCTGATGGTTTCAGTATTTGTTGAAAAATACATAGAAAGGGAAAAGCTGACTTGAATGGAACCTCCAATCCTGATTTTTGAAGAATCTCCATACTGATTTCTATAATGGTTGTATAAGCCTGCACACCCATCAACAGTGGAAAAGGGTTCCTTTTTGCCCACAGCCCCTCCAGCATTTGTTGGACTTCTTGATGATAGTCATTTTTTCTGGTGTTAAGTGTTATCTCAGCATTGTTTTAATTTGTATCTGTTATTGGCTAATGATGTTGAATTTTTAAAATACATTTATTTGCCATATTAATCTTGAATTCCTATTTTTGTGTTGGAGACCTCATATTTTTTAATTCTTTGTATGTTCTACATAGAAGTCTTTTGTCTGAGGGACAGTCTACCATAATTTTCCCAATTTGTGGGTTTTCTGTTTATTCTCTTAGTGATCTATTTTGGTGTGCAGAACCTTTTTTAGAAAGATAAGATCCAAATTATTGATTCTTTCAAGTAATTGCCATGCATTTTAATATTTGTTTGTAAATTCTCTAACTACCTCTAAGTCCTTAAGCTTTCTACTTGTTATCCCTCCAGAAGATTTAGTGTCTTGATTTTAATATTTAAGTCTTTGATCCATTTTGACTGTAGTTTCCTGCATGATGATAGATACTGGTCTATTTTTAGCCTGTGACATGTGGAAAGCCAGTTTTTCCTACATTATTTATTAAATAGACTATTTTTCTTTTTGTGAACATTTTTGGTTCCTTTGTCAAAGATAAGGTGGCTGAATGTGCTTGTAGTTAATTCTACATCTTTCAATCTGTTTCATTGATTCTCAGGTCTTTTTCTTTGCCAGTACCATGCTGATTTTATCACAGTAGCTTTGTAGCATCATTTAAAGTTAGTAATTGTGAGACTTCCTGTCTTTCCTCACAACCCCCAGGATTTCTTTTGCTATTCTGCATCTCTTCTTGTTCTAAATGATTTTTTAAATTTATTTTAGGGAAGGGTCTACAAGGTGTTCAGAGTCTCACTACTAGATGGGACTCATAGTGATCCACCTGCTTACAGCCTCCCAAGATCTGGGAATACAGGTGCACACCACCAGGCCCAGTCTCAGTTGCCTTCTCAGCATGCCCCAGGGGCGGGGCCGGCATGCCAGGTCCAGGCATCAAAACCCCTGACCCCTGTGCCTGCTTTCAGGCTTTTTAATTAGCTGAGTTGTTTGGCTGGCCCTCTGGTTCAGA
>NW_004524764.1:2015048-2017666 GCF_000260255.1 Octodon degus | reverse complement strand
TTTTTTTTTCAGTACCTGGGATTGAACTCAGAACCCTGTACTTGCCAGGCAAGCACTTATTCTACTGAGCTTTCTCCATGGGCCTTATAAATCCTTTATTTTCTTTGTGAGATTGATTCCTAAGTATTTCACTTTAGGGGGATGTTATTGGGAAAGAAGTGGTTTCCTAAATTTCTCTGTTAGTATATTCATTGTGCAAAAAAATGTTACTGATTTCTAGGTGTTGACTTTCTGTCCTGTTACATTACTGAATTTGATTATTAAATCTACAAGAATCTCACTGGGTAGATATCTGTGTGGTCTAAGCACCTGCTTGGCAATCAATGGGGCCCTGGGTCTATCCCCAGCACCACATGCTGAGCTGGCCCCATAACCCCAGGCATGCCATGAGCGGAGGGACATTCTCCCCAGTGCTCGGGTGGTTGAGACAAGGAGGATCACTATGAGTCTGAGTTTCTTAGGGAGATCCTGTACCATATAAAATATAAATGAAAGATTAAAAAAATCTGCTAGACTCTTGGTGTAGATTTTGGGGTCCTCTATGTATGGTATCATGTCATCTGTAAATAATGATAGTATCACTTCTTTTTTTCCCATTCTTTATTCCTTTTATTTTTTCTCTTGTCTAATAACTCTGGCTAATGTTTACAGAACTGTATTGAATAGGACTGAAGACAGTAGATATTCTTGTCTTCTTCTTGATTTTAAAGTGAAGGCTTTCTGTATTTGTCCATTTAATATGATGTTAGCTATTGTTTTCTCATAGATGGTTTTAATCAGGTTGAGATATAAACCATCTATTCTGATTTTCAGCAGTGTTTTTATCATGAATGTGTCGTGGACTTTGTCAAAAGCTTTTTCTGCATCTACTGAGATAATTGTGTGATTTTTGCCTTTGGCTCTGTTGATGTTTTATGTTAAAATTATGGTTTTGTGTATATTAAATCATCCCTGGATTCCTGGGATAAATCCCATTTGGTCTTGATGTATAATTTTCTTGATGATTTCTGCACTCCATTTAGTAGTATTTTACTGAAAATTTTTGCATCTATGTTCATGAGAGATACTGACATGTAATGACGTTTTTGTTTGAGTCTTACTCTGTTTTGATATCAGAATAATACTTGCCTGTAGGAATGAGTTTGGGAAAAGTGCTTCACTTTAAATTTCACTGAAGAGTTTGAGAAGAATTGACATTAAATATTTTCTGAATTTCTTGTAGAATTAAGCTGTGAATCCATCAGGACCTTACATTTCTTTGTTAGTAGTTCTTTTAATTACATTTTCAGTCTAATTGATTAATATTGGGTTATTCAGAAATTTACATCTTCTTAATTCAGCTTTGGTAGTTTGTATCTATCTAGGATTCTGAGCATTTCCTGTTTTCCACCTTGTGAAAGTAAAGATTTTGAAGGTAGGTGTTTATGCTCTGCTCAATTTTTATAGGGTCTGTAGTGATTCACTTTTTTCATTTCTTAGTGCATGAATTAGAAATTTTTCTTTCTTTGTTGATAAGATTGGCTAGGGGTTTATAAATTTTATTTATTATTTCCAAGAACTAACTTTTTAACTCATTAATTTTTGGTATTATTTTCTTTATTGCAATTGCATTTATTTCTGCTCTTCTCTTTATAAATTTCTGCCTTCTTTCAGCTTGGGCATGACTTGCTCCTCTTTATCTAAGAGCCTTTATCTAAGTTCTCAATAGTATTGTGTATTTGGGCTTGTTCTGTTTTTCTGATGTGAGAATTTACTGCTATAAATTTTCCTCTTAATACAGTTTTCATTAAATCCCAAAGGTTCCAGTAAGTGTATTTTAATTTTCATTTAACTGTAAATTTTTTTTATTTCATCAGTGACCCACTGATTGTACAGAAGGGGTATTATTTAGTTTCCATGGGTTAATGGACATTTTTGATGTTTCTTTTGTCAATAATATCCAGTTTCATTGCACTATGCTCTGACAATACACATAGAATAATTTTGATTCTTTGCCATTTCCTTAAGCATAGTCTATGTGCTGTTATATGGTCTAATTTTGATATTTTCCCATGTACAGCTGAGAATATGTATCCTGATGCTGTTGCATGAAATACTCTTTTTAAAAATGTGTCTTGTATAGGGTCTCATGCTGCAGGTCAGATTCATAGTGAGCCTCCTGTTTTCAGTCTCCCCAGCACTGGGATTACTAGTGTTTGCTACCATGCTGTGTCTTGGTGGCCGGCTTAGAACAACTGGGGGCAGGGCTACAAGCATGTGGTCCTGGGGATCAAAATCTGGTTCCTGTGCTTGCCTAAGCTGGTGCTTAATTCACTGAGCTATCTCACCAGGCTTGATCTTACATTTTCAAGTACTTGGAAAAAACTTTTGAGATTCACAGCTACTCGCACTGATTAGGAAAAAGAAAAGTATTACATTTCCTGGAAAAAGTGGGTTAGAACTGAGAGGAAAGCTGGGTGGGGTGGCATAGACATCTAACTCTAGTAGTTGAAAGGCTGAGACCCAAGGATTACTGTGAGTTGAAGGCCAGCCTGTGCTATAGAAATACACAGTGAGACGTTGTCTCACACAAAAAAACAAAACAAACTCCAACAGAAAAATGATATTAGAGAGAAATA
>NW_004524764.1:2007789-2014553 GCF_000260255.1 Octodon degus | reverse complement strand
AAAAAAAAAAAAAAAAAAAAAAGAGAGAAATTTCCTAATTCCTCATGTCTTGGTATTTGAACTGGAGGATTTTCTTGCAAAAACATAATATTGCCATCCACCTGATATGAATGGGGTAATGTCACATCTGATGCTAATTTTATTTCTTTTCTGCTCTATTTTTCCCACTGGGGATGAGTAATTAATGATATGTTATATACTCCCATACCACATTCACGCTACAGCCTTCTTTTTATTCTTGATACTGTTTTCCTTGTGTGGGTCATTATGACTCATTATTTGAACCAATGTTTTCATGTTATGTGTGTTGGTTTGAAGTTTCAGAATGGATTCGGAAATCTTTTCATCCAAGCAACCAGAAGTGTGTCGTATCCCCATTTGAGTCAGAATAGAGGTGAATCCTCTAATTGGTCAGAGAGAAATTGCTGCAGATAAACAGAAACACCTAAAGGACACCTAAAATTTGGAGGCAGATTTATTTTATGTTGAAGGAGACACTGATCAGAATCATTCACAAACTACGAGGCCCCGATCTCTGGTGGTCTAGGGCTTCTATAGAATAAGGAAGCAGGAGGTACAGAGGCAGAGTGGCTTGTCACTTGGGGATTGGTTCTTTCAAGATGCATCATAGTGACTAGATATGTATCCCAGTGATCAGCCATTCCTAAGAAACAAGACTTCAACAACCTAAGCTTATTTCTACTTAAATGTTTCAAAGGTTAGGACTGATTTTTCCCTTCTCCACGACTATCTCCTGTGGCCCTCTCCCACACAGTCACTGAAACAATATTCCCAAGAGCCCTGAACAGTGACTCTTACAAGGTTGTCGAGTCTTTGAAAACCACAATCAGAAACTATATGCTGTTTTGCAATATGCCTCCACGTTAGAGCAATTGGAGCTACTGAGCACTGCAGTGGTTTTGGCAAGCACGCTATGCAAGAGAAAGTACTTTCCGCCTTTCCCAGCAATTATTTACAGCTTGCAATAACCATGAATTTCTCTTGTAACTAGGACTGCAGGTCTGCTCTTTATCTTTTTGAATTGCAGCACTCTTAGGGCTCACTTGTGTGTATTGAATCAGGTTACTCCCAACCCCCTCCCAGTGAGGGTTGTCATAGAAGTCTACTTTACCCTTTTTTCTGAATTACCTTTCTGCTTTTTTGTCTCCTTTAGCTTCCCTGTTATATCTTTCTTCATTGCTAGGGTTTATTTTTCTTTCTTTCTTCTTCCATAAAAATAGTTCTCTCTTTGTTGTCCTAAAGCATCACATTCACGGAGTCATAAAGAATATTTTTATTCTACCATCTCAACTAGAAGCCTGTTGGTAACCTTTCCCAATAAGAAATTCTAGATTATTTTTCAATTATTTAAAAAATAGGTGTTCTTGGGCTGGGGATAGAGGTCAGTGCCCAAGTGCCTGCCTGGCAAGCACAAGGTACTGAGTTTGATTCCCAGTGCCAAAAAAAAAGTGTTTATAATAACATTTGCTTTTCATCTGTCTGTCTGGATGATATTATGATTTATGGAATCATGTTTGGAAGAAAACTAAAAACAATTACCACAATATCTAAACATTCCACTACTAGGTATATTTTCAAAGGTATTGAAATTGCTATGTTGAAGTGCCATCTGCACCTTTTTGTTTACTATAGCATTTTCAGGGCTGGTCGATAGCTCAGTGAACTAGAGCCTGCTTAGGCAGAGCGCCATGGCCTGGGTTTGATCCCCAGTGTGCCATTAGGGCCTGCCCCCAGGGCACACTGACTGAGATGGCAATTGAGAGTGGGCATGGTGGCAAGTGCCTGTAATCCCAGCGCTTGGGAGGCTCTAACAGGAGGATCACTACAAATCTGATCTAGTAGTGAGACTCTGAACCCCCTGAAAACCCTTCCCTAAAATACAAAAAACAAAAACAAAAACTATTACTCTGTATTTCGTTAATATTTAAAATTATTATGTTAATTAAAAATGAAACAGAAACAATAGAAATTTGGTTTATAATGATAGATAAATGAAGTTTGATTTGTATTATTTATTTTATTTATCACATAATGAGGGGGGCCTGTAGTTTAGCTCAATTTGTTAAACACCTGCATATGCAAACACAGTCAGGTGCAGGATACCATAGTTCGAACCCCAGCTCTACCTGTCTTTCCAGACCCACCCTTAAGGCAGCCTGAGCTAGCCAAAAAAAAAAAAAAAAAAAAAAAGTCCTTATTGCATGAGTTTTAATTAAAAGAATGAAAATTGAAGCAAATTATCTTTGTTTTCATTAATTCAGGTTAATATATTTGAATAATAATTTATTAAAATTTAATAAAGCCTATTAAATTATAAATATGAGTTTTGTAATTTACATATACAAGCAAAATTACATGCAATGTACACATTAATGCTCAGCTCATAACTCATTGTCCATGATAAATAATATAAATGACTGAAATAATGCAATTTTATATTTGTCACATGAAAATTTTAAATATTTTATTGGACTCTAGATATGTAATTTTATGTGCTTGATTTGAAAAACTTTATTTCTTCATTTCTTAAGTTTATATACTTTTAAGAGTATAATTGAAATATATAAAAGTTTTAATACATTTTCTTTATAAATTTTACAAAATTAAGATAAAATTTCTTAGCTTTCTATCTCATACTAAAATTAAAAGTAAGAGATTTCAATCATTTGGTTGATATGAAGAGGTTTTCTAGCTTTATATTAAAAAATTTTGTTATCTGTCAATATTTAATATTATGCAGTGTGCCTAGACAGTTATAAATATTTGGACATGTTGTATAAATATATCTATCTTGAACAATATCCTAATTGCACACATATTAACATTGCAGGAAATTATGTACTACACATAGCTTCTGTTTACATATTTATTTACTAAATAATGAAGTATCTTAGTATTTGTGAATTAAGAAATTCTCTCGAAAGTGAAATATTCAGTTGAGAAAAGCTTGTGTGATAATAATTATATGCATAAACCTGACATAATGATGGGAAACACGGATGTTTCAGCTAAATTCTATTTCTCTTGTATCTATCTATGACTGTATTTTTGCATGAGATTAACATCTCAGTTGCACGTGAGTAAAGCCGACTGACTTATGTGTACCCCTCATCCAGTCCACTGAGGATCCAAAGAAAACATACCGAAGAGAGCAATGACTATACAGTATTAGCTGCTTTCCTTCAAGCCTAGACACACATGCCATTTAATCTTAGACTTTGAGTAGAGCTAAAACCATCAGGTGTCCTATACTCAGATATTTATGTTTGTACAAGAGCTGTAGATAGGCTCTACTCCTGCAAGACTTGGAAATCCCCAGAACTCATTGATAGGTAAGCAAGTTCCTTATAATAAATGACTTTACTTTAACTTAATTTTAATTGATGGATTTATTTATTTGACAATTATCTTATTATGTAACAATAAGAACATAAGGAAGAGACAAAAAGAAGAAGAGAAACAGGAAAAGAAAGCAAAGAAATGAAATATAAAAGAAGGACAAGGTAACAGATTCCCAGAATTTACAGAGATTGAGCCAGGAAGGTCACAAATTTTAGTTCACTTGGGTAACTTACTGTTATCTTTTTTTTTTTTTTTAACATAAGCAAGTTAAATACAATTAAGTAAATAAATAAATGAATGAATGACTGGCTGTAGCTCAGTGGTGGAATTCCCTAGTTTATATTTCTAGTACATATTAAGAGAAACAAAAGAAAGTTAATTTAATAGGCCAGATATTAGATATCTGAAAGCTGGGTAGTTAGATATATGAATAGAATTATTTTCATCATGGAATTTTCCGCACTATTTTTCTGCTAATTAATAGAATTGGTAATATTATTTTCAATTTTATAAAGTTCCAGTATTTCAGTTACAAAGAGGAAAAGAGATTCCTCAAAAAACTAAAGGTCATGGCTCTATTTGACATAGCTACTCCCGTTCTAGGAATCGTATTACATATTAAGAGGGTCATACAAAAGTGATACTTCACACCCATGATTTTAGTAGCGCAACTTATAATAGCTAAATCTTGGAAATAGCCCAAATTCCCATAAACAAATGGAAAACTACTCAGCTATAAAGCGAAATTTGCAAGCTGAAAACATGAGGATCACTACAAGTTTGATCTGTGTAGGGAGACCCTGTAGACCCTGTACTAAATACATTTTTAAAAATTGGGGATATTTTAGACATCGATGAACTTTGAGAGCATAATCTTAACATAATCTTTTTTATGATTTTATTTTTTATTTTTCTGTTTCTTTTCTCTAGAGGATTTTAGCATATTGTTCTTAGGCTGGATTTCGGGGTTCTAACTATTATATGTCTGGGTATGTTTTTAATTGATGTTATTTGGAATTCTATATGCTTTAGTTAAGTGAATGTCAGGCTTTTCCCCATATCTGAGAAGTTTTCTGCTATTATTTCTGCCCATATTGTTTTTATATCATTTGTATTGACTCTTTCTTTCTCATTTATACCTATCAGTTTCACATTGTTCATCTTTGCATTGTCTTGCAGATGTTGAATTACTTTTTCCTGCATCCTAATTGCTTTAAGAGATCTTTTTTTACCTTTTCCCTAGCTGCAATGGTGTCTTCAAGATCTGAAACTCTAACTTCACTTTCTTTCTTTTTTTCAGTACCAGGTATTGAAGTCAGGACTCTGAGCTTGCCAGGCAAGTGCCTATTCTACTGAGCTATCTCCTTGGTCCCCTGCCTTAACTTTCATTCAAATCATTTTTCCAGCTTGTGATTGAGATTTTAATTTCCTGTATATGTCTTTGAATCTGCTTCCTGCATTCTATTTTTTTTCCCATATTGCTCATTCAAGGATTCCAGCATTTTTTAAAATCTTGTCTTTTTCATCAGTGTCTTCTTTAGAAGCACTTAGTAATTGTCTCATTAAAGTTATCATTTCTTTTTTTACTTCAGAGATTATTTCTGATCAGATTTCCTCTATACTTTTCTGCACTTGTTTCTTTACTTCGATGCTATTAATTCAGTGATGCCAGTTGTGTGATTCCCAATTTCTTCCATGCTAGTGTCTCCTGCATTTGTTTTGGGTGGACTCAGGGCCTGAGACTGCATTTTGCTCCTTCTCTTTGTTATTTTGTGTAGCACTGTCCTCTGACATTTGGTGTAGAGCTTTGGTTCAGTTATAATCTTAGCACCTACCAAAATCCTTACCCAAGAGAGATTATATGGTTAAGGCAGTTATAGTTTTATATTTACAGAACTACATTTAGGAACATTGATAATGGGTAGTGATATTTAGCAGTTCACAAACTTTGTAACTAAAGGGTCTATATTTTAGACAGTAAGAGCAAACATTATGTCTGTGTAGCTAAGCAGATATTAAATTGACAATTTGTATTTAAGTTAGTTCCCCTAAATTCTGTCTGATCACTTACCCTCGATGTACCTGGGGTCTTTTAGACAGACTAGTTCACCCAGTTACCTGTTGTCCCCTCTGTAGATCAAGAGAGAAAGAGAGGATGCACTCATAGAGCTGGGTCTATCAAAGTGTCTCAGCTTACCAGGTCAGGATCTACCAAGTTTGAACTCGTTAGATATGCCTGGCTTGAGTCAGGCTGCTGTGCTCAGCTTCTTCCTGCTGCAGCCTGTGCAAGTGAACCTGCTTTGCCCCTCTGGCAACATGTTCTGCTCATGGATTAGCTGAGTGGTTCTGGCCTCTGGCCTCTCTGCAAGGACTTCAGCCACAGAGTTTCACTCTAGGCCTGTCTGATGGAGGAGGTTCCCACAAGTGTGCAGATGGTCCCATACACAGGCCAGGCCTGGGCAGGGGCTAGAGGGAATCCAGTGGGCTTGGCAGAGTAGAAGGTCTCATACACATTTGGGTCTGGATATTTTTTTTTTCATTTTTTATTGTACTTAGTACAGGATCTACTGGAACTCACTATGTAGATCTGACTCATAGTGATTCTCCTGTTTCCAGCCTCCCAAATGCTGGGATTGCAGGTGTGTGTGCCACTATGCCCAGTTTCAATAGCAATCTCAGCATGCCTGGAACTGTGGAGAAAAGGACAGAATTAAAGAAAGCAATTGAAATAAAGCTTTTGTAAATGAGAAGGAATTAATATGTGTTATATATGTGTACAAATACCCCATGACAGATGTCATCATTAGATAGTGCAAACATGTACTAATAAAATTGAAGGAATACAAAATGCATACCTTAGGAAGAAAAGAAGGGAGAAACAAAAGTTTTTTACTTATAATAGTATATTCAGTTATTTTCAAAGCCATATCGCCTATTTAACTATCCCTCTTCAATTTTAGCAGTGATTATTTGTTTAAATGATTTTCAATGCTGGCTGAACTTTAAAATTGTCAGTATCATATTTTTACAAATTGGTACCTGGCTCCCATTCTGCAGAAATCATGCCAAATAACTGAAGATAGGGTTCAGTTAAGGATTTTCTTTTTTTTTTTTTCTTTTTTATTTTCATATCAAGAATTGAACTCAGGAACTTACACTTGCCAGCCATGCATGCACCACTGAGCTATGTCTCTGGCCCAGTTGAGGATATTTTTAAAACTTTAATTAATGTATATCCCATGGACTAAGAAATATAAACATCATAAATACGATTGACATTTAATTGAAAAAGTATAATGAAAACTCCCTCAAATTTAATATTTACAAGTTTGTACAGAAATAATAAAACAAATAAGTTTGTCTTTTAATTTATATATCACTATCTATTAATTAAATAAAGC
>NW_004524764.1:2001429-2006272 GCF_000260255.1 Octodon degus | reverse complement strand
GACTGAGTTTTAACATACATTAAAAAATCATTTCATCATAAGTCTTAACATGTATATAGATGCACATATTCATCATACATATTTACACACAAGAATATATTATATTCTTTCTGGGAAAAATGACCAGACAAAAACAGTTAAGCATCAAAGATCAAAGAAGGTCTCATTGCTCCATTATGTTACCCTGACAATCACAGATAACAACTGATTTGAATTCTATCACCCAAGATAATATATTTTTTTAAATTCTACATGACACACATCAGTTTCTTTTGCAACTATACTTTTCTTGTCATCATTATATTTTTAAAATTTATTTCTGCATTTTAAAATATTAATATTTATTTAATTGCCATAATCACAAAACTATTACTCCATTATTTGAATAAACTACATTGAATTAATCCAATTCACTGCTGATGGATTTTTGGCTCGTTCTAGTCTGAGGCAATTGTAAGCAAAGTTTCTGGAAGTACTCTTGTTGTCACTGCGACTAAAAGTAACACTAGTTATACTTTATCCATCTTTAATAAGACTAAGAATTCTCATCCTTTTACTTTTTCCTACTTCTCTACATTTTATTGGTATCTCATGATTTCAATTTGCATATTCGTGATGTCTGATAGTCTAAAACAAATGCTTGTGTAACTATCATGTATTTTTTAGTATTTTACTTTATTGTACACATTTATGTGCATAATCATTACATACCTTGTGCAGAGTTGGCACGTATGTGTAACACAACATTGTTACACACACCTCTTTTGCTATTGCTTTCATAAAAGCACTTATTCATTTTACATGGATTTGAATTCTTTTTCAGACATGCACTGTTAAATAAAACACAAATATTTTTGACTTTTTAAAAAAGTAGTAATCAGATTACTTATGGGCAGAACAATTGTTAAAGGTACAGTGACTGTTGCACAGAATGATGCTTTAGAAGAGATTGATTCCTATTTCAAATACAGTCTGGGCAAATGAAAAGGACTAACAGATGAGCAGAGCAAGCATAAGTAGAAAGAAATTACTAGAAGGCAACATCAGAGGTAATGAGGGATTCAGGAAAGGCAGACTCAACAGAATTCCTTGTAGGAAGCAGGCCACTATGATCAGACATCATTGGTGAATGAAGAATTTGATTAGCTAACAAAGATTAGATATGTGGGGAGTAGTTTCTAATAAAACTCACTTAGGAGAACTCTTGCTAAACTTGGAGCTATAGAGACAAATTCAAAGTAAAAAAATAAATTTAATTGTAAAACAATTTAAAAATACTTAAGTGCAACTTGACATGTGATAGTTTTGGAAACACAATCAAAATTATCATGAGCATTACTCTCAGTTCATAATTTTTTGTTTATTTTCTTCATACTGTGTATGGACCACAGAAGAAATTCATTTTAATTATGTGATGTTAATTAACATATCAATTAATGTGGTGCTTTGTTTAATCCTATTAATGCAATCTTTGCCTATCTTAAGGTCATACAACTTACATGATTTATGTGATCAAGGCTGGACAAAATTATGTAGATTTCTTTTCCTTGCTGTTTCCATGAACTATACTATTAACCCTAAAAATATAATAGCCATGGAAGGAGAAATATAAAATTTGGCTTAATATAAGTAAACTGGATTGAAGACTCCTCTCCCTGGAAACCATACAGCAACCTTCCCTCCCTTACTGTCTCTTCAATGTAGGAAGACCACCCATACCAATGTGTTTTGACCCCCGAAAGAGGCAGCTTAGATAATGAAATTCATTCTGTTCATTCATTTTCAGAAGCAAAATTGGAATCTGTCTGACAGCCCCAGGTGTCAGAACATGTGGATTGAGAGTCCTGCCCAGATAGGGGAAGCACCCGCCCTCCCTCCTGGGTCTCTGACCTTCTGATATGAGCCCTGCTGCTCTACGGGCACAACAGGATGAATGGAAAGGGCATCTGAAGGAGGTCCCAACACTGCACCCTTCTAGGACATAGGCCTAGATGTGCCCTGAAGCCCAGGCTGAGAAATCCCTTCTGTTCCTTTGGGAACCATTGATAAAACTTGTGAAAGGCCCAAAGGCACAAGGTAAGCCCAGGAGGTTAAATGATTCTGCAGAACTTCTGGATAGGCCAAGACTCCCATGCTGATCCTAAATGAGGTGACTGTCTTATCAATTCATATATTTAAATATAATCAAAGATGTCTTACTATGAGAGACCAGATGTTTAAGATTTAAAATGTTCAGAAACCACTGTGATAAAAGGGAAGAAGAAAAGCACAGCTTGAATAAGGCAAGACAATCAGCAGAAGTTAACAGAACAAGACATCAGATATTGAATTTTAAAACATGGTCTGAGTTTCATAAAAGCATAAGGGGATTCTCTTCTGCAGATTACTTTATTTAATCTCTCTCATACTAAAATAAATATTTAAAGAGCATATTTGCTTGAGGCATTGATAATTATCATTTAGCATTTTGAGTATTACAGAACTAAAAATATACTGAATTGATACAATTTCTGAATATTTTTGTCCATAAAAGTTAGCACTGTAATGTACTGAGCCAGTAACTAAATGTTTTATCTTAATATTTTGTTTTCACTTGTACTAAAATTTACTTAAATAAATTAATTTTAAATGGAATTCTACAATTATTGTCACTTTTATTTTCAAAACATTAACAAATATGTTTTCTAAAAGTTTCTCTGGTGCTTATATTATGGAAATGACTTGTTTTTGTGTGGTGAAGCATAAGAACTGCCTTTGAACATGCTTTTAATGCGTAGATGTTACTTTTTACTGATTATGTTTGCATTGAATTTTGTCTACTTATGCAAATATGTGGATATGCTATCTAATTTTTCTTAACTGCTGAGCTAATCCTTGTTAATCCTAAAAATATGACATGCTTTTCTTCCCATGAATTTAATAACATGCTGGGGTGTATTGGTTTAATATGTGGCTTAGAAATTTTAACAACTACAATATTAAGGCTTTCTCCTTCTCATTTAGCACGCTATACTAAATTTTCATAGAAACTGGGAGTGACCTGCTTGTGTAGTTCTCTATCCTTACATAAATTGCTGCCATTGTCACTCAGCTCTCTCTCTCTCTCTCTCTCTCTCTCTCTCTCTCTCTCCTTCTCTCTCTCTCTCTCTCTGTCTGTCTGTCTCTCTCTCTCTCCCTTTTTAATCTATGTAGAACCTTGTGCATAGATGAGGTCAAAAGGAGAGTAGACTCCATGCATTTATATCCCCATTTTCACATCAAATTACTTCAGTGTTTCTAGGACCTTGAACCAGTTCATTAACCATCCTGTTTTTTCATACATAAATAAACAATAACATGCCAGCCTTGAAGTAAAACCAAGTATTTAAAATTCCGTCTAACAAGTAGTCAATCATTGGAGCATCCAAGACTGCTTATATTTCCCAAAAGAGCAATTTATAAGTATAGCTCCAAGTATTCTCCACCTAAAGCACTAGATCCAAATTTTGAATTCTCTAATTTTGCTGAGCTTGTCAACCTGGGATGGTTATCACCACTTTACTGCATTATATGCTGAGTTTTTTCAAATTTAAGTAGCAATTACTATTCTTAGCAGAGTGCAGTGATGTGTGACTCTAATTTCAGATACTGAGGAGGCTGAAGCAAGACGATTACAAATACAAAGCCAGCCTAGCCTGTTTAGGTTGTTTCAGTTTCAAAATAAAAATTGGTGGAAAGGTAGCTCAATAATAGAATGTCCAGTCCGTATGCATAGTGTTAGGTTTGATCCTTAGTTAGAAAGGAAGAAAGAAAGATAAGAAATTGAGAGATTTTGACAGAAAAAGTTACTGTATAGTCTATCCAAGAAATTTTGGATGTCCATTGTTCAAATACACATCAGATGGGGGTTTTATAATCATAATTTGAATTCAAACTTTAAATCTATGTGACATGCAATTCTTGAGTGCTCAACTTTCATAATGCTTTCTTATTATTCCATTAAAATAAACATTTGTTTCAGATATATATTATATGCAAAATACATCCTAATTTAAAAATAATGTATTCTAATTTTAAATTAATAAAAAAATCCTCATAGTATAAATTATTCTAAGGTGGTTTGTTTTACTATTCAACTCAGAACCATACTAATTTTCATTAACAAAATCTATACTTTTTTCATTTTGCCTTCAGAAATATTTGTAACTGCTTTTCTGTCTATCTTCTATTTTATTTATTTATTTATATTTTGGTCTTTTTGATACAGAGTCTCACCATGCAATTCAGGCATAATGAGCATAATGAACTATGAGTTCACTTCATAGCCCAGACTGGTCTTGAACTTACAATGATTCTCCCGTCTCATCCTCCCTTATAATATCTGGCCATTTAGTATGGGATCACAGGTGTGTGCCACCACGCCCAGCTTGAAGTTGGTTTTTTAGAGGTTGGAGACAGAAAGTAGACTGGAGGGAAGGGGACACGAAATAACATCAGTGATGGATACTAAGTTTTATGTGAACAGGAAGAAGATACCATATGCCATGTTGACCCACCTCTGGGCTTGCTAAACTGGCCACTGGGCATGAGATCTGGTGTGGTGGCACACACCTGTAATCCTAGTGCTTGGAGAGCCTGAAAACTGAGGATCAGTATGAATCTGAGCTGAGTAGTGATAACCTGTACTATATATATATTTTTTTCAATGTCCTTTCTCATTCTGTTCTGCAGTTTTCATTGCAGATATCTTTTCTTTCTTTTCTTAGATTGATTCCTAAGTACTTAACTTTTTGATATTGTGAAAGGTGTTGTTTCTCTCATTTTTATCTCTGTCACAGACTCTTCAACCTTCTCAATGAGTTTG
>NW_004524764.1:1993338-2001024 GCF_000260255.1 Octodon degus | reverse complement strand
TTTTTTGTATTACTTTCACCATGAATGAGTTAAAAACCACACAGAATGTCCCTGTCAAATATTTTTATGCATCTATTGAGATGGTCATGTTGTCTCTGACTCCATTGATATGGTATATTACATTTATTAATTTGCACATGTTGATTCATCCCTACATACCTCGTATGAATCCTATTTGGTCATGACATATGATCTTCTTCCTGACTAGTTGCATACTGTTTGGAAGTATCTTATTAAATATTATCCTATCAATGTTTATTAGGAAGATTGACCTGTAGTTCTCTATTTTTGGGTGAATTCCTCTCTGGTAGAGCCACTCCTAGTATCATAATTAGTTTTAATCAGGGTTTTACTAGAGGAGCAGATATAATATAAGGAACAGGTATAACATAAGATGTACAAATGAGTAAGAAATGACAAGACTGGCTTACAACTGTCAGCCACAGAGTTGGATGAGGAAGCATACAGAGGGCATCTGCACACTGGAGCCTGAAGGATTTGGTTCAAGGTCTGGAGCTCACTGTAGTGTTTTGTGCAAGTCTGTATCAGTGGGCTGATGGGTATGTAATGGAAAGGATGGAAGGCTGATGAGTCTGTGACAGAGCTGGTGAGGCTGTGATGGAAGGCTGAAGAGTTTGCAACAAAAATCTGAAGAATCCAAGGCAGAGGCCTAAGAGTGTGCACCGGAAGCCAGGAGATGACATCCAACCTGACTGGGAAGACTAAAGTTCCTCTGAGGAAGTGGAACAAACCATCATTCCTCAATCCCATTTATACGCCCTCTGAGTCCTGATTCAACACTAGAGTGGGCTGGAATTCTAATTCCTAGGATTTGGAATTGCTGAGCTGAGCATATCCAGCCAAGCCTTCAACTTCCCAAGTTGAAACAATGTATCAAGAACTACAGTGGCATTAGATTTTTCTCTTTCTACTTTCTGATATCCTCTAAAATTCTTGCAGAATTTAGCAATCAATCCATCAGGACTGGAGCTTTTCTTTGGTGGTAAGTTCTTCATGACATTTTCAATTTCATCGACTGATATTGTGTTATAATTTTTATGTCTTCTTGATTTAGTTATGGAAATTCATATGTATCTAGGAATCTGTTCATTTCTTATCTGTTTTTTAACTTATTAGAATAAAATTTCTCAAAGTAGGTGTTGATGATCTTTTGTATTTCTGTAGGATCTGTTATAATTTCATGCTTTTCATTGTTATTTGCATAAATATGAGATTTTACTCTTTTGATAAGGTTGGATAAAGGTTTATCAATTGCATTTAATTTTTCAAAGAACCACCTCTACAATTTATTGATTCTTCATATTTTTTGTAAGTATTCAATGCAAAAATTTCTGCTCTGGTCTTTATTTCTTCCCCCACATGAGCTTTGTGCTTGACTTATTCTTTTCATCTATAAGTTTGAAGTTCAATATTTGATTGTTTATTTGCGCTCATTGTATTTTTCGTGATATGAGAATTTATCACTATAAAAATTTTGGTTTTTGGACTGTTTTTATTATGACCTATAAATTCTGGTCCCAAGATCAGTGGAATAGATTAAAAAATGCAGATGCAACTCCAATTACACTATGTCACCTTAACTTCAACAAAGGGAGCAAACACCTTCACTGGAAGAAAGATAGCTTCTTATATAAATGATGCTGAAAAACTCGTTGTCTATATGCCGAACAATAAAACTAGATCCATATTTCTCAGCATGCACTAAGATAAAATTAAAATGAATCAATGGTCTAAATATTAAAACAGAGGCACTAAATCTGCTGGAAGGCAAAATAGGCAGAACTCTCAAGAATGTATGTGTAGTCAAAGACTTCATGAACTAAACCTCAATTGAATGGAACATACTACAGAGAATCAACAACTAGGATGTCATCTTATTAAAAAGCTTTTGTATAGTTAAAAAATCAATAACATAGTGAAGGGACAATGCACAGAGTCAGCAAAAATGTTAGCCAAATTTTCTTCAGGCGGAGGATTAATATCTAGAATATAAGAAGAATTGAAAATAATCAGATCCAAATTCAAAGATCTAATCAAACAATAGGCACCTGAAAGGAAGACACATTTCTCAGAAGAAGTAAAAATGGTGGTAAATAAATATAGGAAAAAAAATTGAGCATCACTTAGTGTTTGAAGAATGACAATTAAACTAATGGTGAAAATCCATTTCACTCTAGAAAGAATGTCTCTTGTCAATGAAAGAATCAATAACAAGTGGTGAGAAAGCCTAGTGGTAGTAGGAAGGAGCCATTTTTAACTTCATTGGTGGAAGTGTAGACTGGTGAATCCACTGTCAAAAACAGTGTAAGGATTCCTAATAAAGTTACTACCAGAGGTTCCATTGTCCCAGTTATTCTACTTGTTGGTATCTTCCTGAAAGAACTAAAAGCATTATGCCGCAGTGATAAATATGAACCCATGTTTACTGCATCACATTTTGTAATGGCAAAACTTTGAAAACACTCAAAGTGCCCATCAAAGATAAATGGATAAAAATGATGCAGTTTTTAAAATAATGCAGTATTATTCAGAAAGATAATCTTGAGACATTTCCAGAGAAATTGATAGATCTTGGGACCATAATCCTAAGTGAAATAAATCACATTTCAGATACATGTGTTAAATGTCACATTATCTCTATGGTGTGAGAATATAAAAGTGCAATTAGGAATCAAATTGTACAAGAGATATTGTAAAACAGGAAGAAATGGCTCAATAGGAAAAGGGAACTAGGAAAGTGGGAGAGGGAAGGAAGGATAGGGTAAGAAACCAAGAGAAAAGAAGGACAAAATGAAAAACAAACTGTGAATAACAAGGAGAAGGGTGAATATAGTGTGGAAAATAGTAGAAAATTGGTGTAAAGGTATACAAATTTTCTATGAAGAATATGATCATTATGTATATCTAAATTATACTGATAAACTTAATTAACTAAAAAAAAACCCACAGATTTATGTACCAGAGAAGTAGGATTGTTCCAGTAGCTGTTTGACCATATGACTCAGAGACTTTTGGAACTGGTTTGTAATAGAGACTTGGAAAGTTTTGGAGAAGCTAGTTGGAGAAGCAGTACTAGAATGCTGTATTGCCTGAGCTTGCTGCAAGATTCTGGTCACAGTTTAGAAGACCAGAATTGTAGTAGAAATGCAGTCAATAAAGATCAGACTCAGGAGGAATTAGTTGGAAACAAGGACTATACTGTCAATTGGACTTTAGGTCATGTGTGCTATGTTTTCATCTTAAATTTGTGTATGTTATGCTCATGTGCTGAAGCTGTGTAGGAAACTGAGATTAATGTTGGTAAACTAATTAATCTTGTGAAGGAAATTTCAAGGCAACCAGACATTCGGGCTGTATTGGGTGTAATTGGGGGCCTTCTGCATTGAGAATGTAGAGGAACCTGCTCAGCAAAATGATTTAAAAATTTGAAGTTTAAATAAGAGAAAATTCAGACATATTTGAGGCCTACAAAGATGAATCAAAGGAGAGTTTGTTTCCTGAAAAAGGTTAGCACTAAAGGAAGTCAAGTACATGGAATAGGGCAATAGAAAAAGTGTTCAGGGAATATGAGACATCAGAAAAGCTCCACATTTTAATGGTTGAAGTTTGCAAAGTTGAAAGACTGTTTTGAAAAGAGGCAGAGAATAGATTGCCTGAGATTTAGTTTACAGTATCCAGCAATGTAGGCACTTGGAGGTCTCAGCAATTAGCAACAAGATGAAAAAGAGCTCAGCTACTGGCAGCAGACCATGGCATCAAGGCCGGCAAAATAGAACACAAGAGTTGTAGGATCAGAGAGGGTGTTACAGAGACTGAAAAACAAGTCCAGGGAGGCTAAGCAATGTGCCTCTGAAAGGGCTGTGAGGGTAAATAGGAAAGTATACTGAAGGATGTAGGAGAACCAAGAATATGAAATATCTGAGGCAAGCTTCAAGGAGTGACCAAAACTGGCTCAAGGTCGAAGCCATGAAGACCACAATCACAAAGCCATACATGCAAGCTGCCCACGTTATTTAGAGTGCAGGTCCTGCCACAGTTTGCCGAGGGTACTGCACTTGGACATACAGGATTTCATGTTTTGTTTGTTGGATTTTGACCTTACTTTGGTCTTATTGCTTCTATATCCTCATTTTCCCCTTTTGAAATAGGTATGTTTATCCTCTGCCATTGTCCTTGGAAGTGTTTAACTTACTTTTCATTTGTACAAGGCCTCACAGTTAAGAGTTTACCTTAAATCTCTGAGGAGATCTTGAACTTTGTCTTCTCAGTAATGCTGAATCTGTTAGAATACTGGCAACTCTTAAATGGACTAAATGTATTCTGCGCAAGATTTATATGGGTCTTTTGAGGGATAAAAGGGCCCAAATATTATGGTTTATATCTAGATGTCTACTCCAAAGCCTCACATGGCCAGAGGCTGGGCTTCAGGGAGGTGACTGCATTATGGGGACTTCGGGCCACAAGGGAGTTGTGGTCTGAGAAGAAGAGGTGACTCACTGCAAGAGTCAGGCTCCCTTCCCTGCTTTTACTGATCTCTCTGTGCTTCCTGCCCCAAATGCTGTGAACTCTTTCTCTTCTGTCATGCCTGTTTGCCATGTTGCTCTGCCTTGGAGCATGCCAACTAAGACTGAAACCTCAACCAATTACAAACCAAAGTAAATCTTCCTTCCATAGATTTCTGGATGTTGGATACTGTGCTTCATCAACAAGAAAGCAATGCATATTCCAATTATGTGGTACATTTATATACACTACTGTATAATGTGTATTTAAGATAACTGCACTAAAATAATTTTATTTTCTCAGCTTCACTAGCCACATGTGAAATGTTCAAGAGATATGTTGACTATATGGTGTTATAATGGTCACCATAGTAAAAAGCATTCCTCTTTGTAAATATTTTATTAGCTATTATAGAATTTGAGTCAAGGAAGAGACCAATGAGCCATTCTATCCATTTCATTCACTCTCATGATTTTGGGACTAAATATCTGACACCTGTGATTTAAAGAAGGAAATCTTTATTTGTCTTTCAGTTTCAGAGAGATTAATATATGGTTGACCAGTTGCAAGGCACAAATGGCCTGGCACTGAATCCTGATGGAGGAAAGCCGAGCAGCCATGGCAGCCAGGCTGCAGAAAGAAAGAGGGAGAAGAGCCAGAGTGGAGAGAGCGATGAGACCAAAGCACAACTGTCTGTGTCCATGACCTTCCTCTTCCCACTGGGCCTCAGCTCCTAACAGCACATCCTGCAGTAAAATCATCAGGGAGTTAATCCACAGGTGATTATAGCACCTGCAGACATTTGAGACTAAACTGTAACATTACTCAAGCAGTTGTACTCAGCATTGTGCTCCTGTAATCCAGTGCCAATAGGTGCCAATCTGGATGGCCCAAGCAGGGAGTTTAGGTAGGTAGAAGCCGATACATTCATATTTGCTTTGCATTTGCATTTTGTATTGAGATGTAAGTTCACTGACAGAAATTATCAAATGTTCCTCATGTGAGAGTTGTATAATTCTTCTACATGTTGAAAGAACTGTAAGAAATAGAGTCCTATTTTTTTTCATGATCCTTTGATTTATATTAGATGATTGGATTAAAAGTGGAGTCTGGCTGGAGTGAATTCTTTGGCTAAAATATTTTTACACTTTCAGGTTTTCATAACATAGCAGATAGAATTAAATCCCCATATTAAGAAAGGAAAAGTAAAAAATACATATCATGTGAACTCAAGTCAGTTTCAAAATAACAAAATTCATAGTAGAACTGAGAATATTTATGGAACAATCTTAAATCATCTGCAATAAATGTGGCATATACCTAGATTTAAATAGCCCTAAGCCCAGGCTATTGTAACAGTTGAATATGTATCATAATAAAATAAAATCATAGCAACAATGTACCAGCAATAAATGTCATAAAAGAAATGTAATGATAAGTTATATCAATTGTAAACCAACAGGAGTTTAGCAATGGAGTTTTCTTTTTACTTTTTCTTTTTCATTTTTTTGAAAAGGGGATTGAGCTCAGGCCCTTGGGTTTGCCAGGCAAGTGCTTATTCTACTGTGCTATCTCCCTAGGCCCCTGGAGTTTTCATACAAACTTGAAAACTACTGCTTTTACCATATTCAAAAACAATGGACACAGAGACTTATAGTAGACAAATGGTATCCATACAAAAGAAAAAATGAAAATTCTACAACTAGCAAATATAATAACAATATAAAACTCAAGTGATGACAACAAAAATATTCCACAGAAAGATGAAGAAATAATTTTTGAACTGGAGGATTATGAAAAAAAAACTACTCTGAAGTTTTCAGAAAACATCAACAACAAAAATAATGAAAATAAGATAGAAAATCGGAACAAGAGTTAAAATAAAGGCAATTTTAAAAAATGTTTGTGAGCTAATCAATCGTGGTTGAGAGGATGATAGAGTGCCTGCTTAAACCACTAGAAAAACTACTGGCAAAAATGTATTATTTGCAGTAAAATTATTTACCAGAATATAAGTGAAATGAAATTATTATTTTTTTCTTTTTTTGCAGAACCAGGGATTGAACTCAGGCCCTTGTACTTGCCAGGCAAGTGCTGATTCTACTGAGCTATCTGCCTGACCTGAAATTATTTTCATTGATTGGAAATTTAAAATCTAAGAAATTTAAGATCAGAAAATATACACTGTTAACACGATGAAGTAAAAAAAAAAGTATATTTCTCAAAATATATGAGAAAAAGATTACCAAACAAAGAAACTTGAAAAATCAAGTATTTTTTTCAATTGACAAAGCATTCTGGAGTTTAAAAAATATGAAACTGATTAACTGAGGAAGAACTGGCCTGAACGACATGCAGCAGCTTCTGAAAGGACAGTGAGACAGCTAGTACTCTGCCTTACACAAACAAGTAAATCAAGATTTCTGAAAAATCCGACATTTTTCTTGGCATGTCTGTCTACTTTCTGTACCCTCAAATAAACTTCCACAATCTTCAAACTACATGTTCTTATATTGCATCATTATGAGTTTTCCCTCACTCAGAGGAGTGAGCTATCTTTAATTATAATTTAGCACCTAAACATTTAGATTATAAAGATCTTCAGTTGGAAAATCTAGATAAAATACCACTGAGGAAGTGAAGATCTGAGAGCAGTGTCATTCATTAATTTATGAGAAAGTTTTGGCAAGTAAGGAGCTCCATATAGCAAGATTATAGAGAAATTGCCACCTCAAAAATAATTAGCAAATTCTAGTGTAACTCAAGAATTTTTATCAAATCTAGAAAAGGGAAAATTATTAGCCTTTAAAAATTAAAAATGAAGAAAAATCTTTGAGTGGAAATGAAGCTTTTCAAATCTTCATGAATAACTTAAACATTGTACATCACTTCTGATTTGTATTTGTTCAAATACTAGTGAAAGTAATTAAAAGTTGGAAATGTTTGGTGGTCAGAAAGCTCATAAATTATAGGAAATCATCATATATGCTCTTAAAAGTACTTAGCAATTAAATTTTAAAATATGACAAAATATTTACCTATGGTTACAAAGACTGTGCATTGTTCAAACATTGTTCAGTCCCCCAGGAATTTTGGTACATGGTGCAAAATAGATATAGTTACTGAAGAAAAAAGAATGATTTTATTTCTTCCTACTCTGAA
>NW_004524764.1:1991562-1993238 GCF_000260255.1 Octodon degus | reverse complement strand
ATGCAAACATTTAATTCATACTTACTTTGGGAACAATGGGAAGCAAAAATTTCCATGACAAAATACTGGTAAATCATCTCAAAGTCTGTTGGTGTCAATTGTTCAAATGTTTATTTAACCAATCATCTGAAGCAGATAGTAAAATAACACATAATATTGTTTGTATTAATGCAGTATAAACAGCATTACAGAAAATAATCACCCCAAAGCAATCGCTGTTGAATGAGAAGACCCCAGAGGATTATGCTCATTAATGGCAAGCAGGCTACTTATCACTAAAGCACCAGAGTTAATAGAGTCCAGCCCTCATATCAACACTCCATAAATATTTGTGGACATCAGTTCTAAAAAGCCTTCAGAAGTTAATAATTCCAAATACTAAGAGGTGGGGAATCCATGTCATACAATCATCTTTCAAAATATCTAGGCATGGTTATTGAGATAAAGTTCCTGCAAATGTTTGAAAACTATTAAAATGTTTTTCCATCTTTCATCCTTTCCCACAAGTCATTCACTGTATGTTGTGTCAGTAGCAGGCACAGCCTGTGATTCTGAGCTTGACCTATGAGCAGCGGGCAACAGGCACAGGTACAGTCTAGGAGAGAACAAATTAATTCTGCACTGTTTCAAACTCCAAAGTCAAAACAGTTTAGAATTATATATGAAGGAAAGCTAAATAACAATAGATTAACAAATTTTCTGTCTCTTGGTAAATGCCAAATGTCCTTCACTTATAGTCTCTGTCTTGGGGGCCTGTCATTTATCTCAGTTGCTTAAGTGCCTGCTTATGAAATTGCAGTCAGGCACAGGGTACAGTAGTTTGATCCCCAGATCCTCACACCTTGTCAGAATTTCCCTTAAAGCATCCTGAACCAGCCAAACAAAAAAAAAAAAAAGTCCTCCTCAACTTTGGGGCCAGGGAGATAGATCTGTAGAATAAACACTTGCCTAGCAAGCTCAGGGTCCTGAGTTCAATCCCTGGTACCCCCCCCAAAAAAAAGTCTCTGCCTTTTCTGTAACGTGTGTAGTCTAGGATTCCCAGGGGATGCCTGAAAGAATGGGTAGTGTTAATATCAACTATAACGTTTTTCATCTGTCCCTATATACCTATGACAAAGTAGGCACAGTGAGAGATTAATCATAGTATGTAATAAAATAATAATTATAGCAACATACTACTCTAAAACCAATATGAAGGCGTCATATCCCTATAGCAAAATATCTTATTGCTTTGTAGATGGTAGCAACTTTGGCTTCAGTTTTCTCTTATTCATTTAATAGCAAGAAAAGAAACAAACACCTTACAATGTTTTTTGGCATATCTGAATTGCTAGTGTTACTGCTCTTGTGTTAGGGAAATTATTAACTAAAACAATGGTTACTTGAACACAGCCCCTGTGACGCCAGGACAGTCTTGTATCTTCATCTAGAGCCCTGATAAGTCACTGAAGAGTAGGCAATACGCACAGCATGAATGCTGTCCAGGCAAGTGGATGTTCCTGCCCAGTGTCACACAGAGTAAATGACCAAGATACTACTTCAGTAGTTAAAAACTATAATCAACTTAAAGTTTAAGAAAGCTTATTTATTTTTTTGTTATTTTTATTCATTTTAATGAGAAAAAAGATAAAATAGCAATGAAACAGTTTCAAAACAGGTTAGTAGGACAGTTAATA
>NW_004524764.1:1987192-1990697 GCF_000260255.1 Octodon degus | reverse complement strand
GTTACTGTATTTCTACACTCTAATAATAAAACTGCATGGGCCACATTAGATTTGGAGCACCATATGTTATTTTTTAGTGTACCATAGAAAAATATGTATCAAGCTATCTCATTAAATTTCTAGTTTGAATGATGTCTAGAATAACATGAAGTTATGTAGCAGCCTCAGACATTAACACACTATGTCTTCTTTTATGCAGATAACCAATATATCCAATGGAACCAAGCATGTCTGTGTAGACAAGGATTCTGAGTAGTTCAGCAAAGACCACCAGAATTGATAGATCAAGGGTCTTTTCATGTAGAAAACATAGCTTTACAAATGAAAAATAGATTGTGTTATCTAAGGCAGAACATCCTCCAAAAATGCAGCAAGTGGCTGCACAGCCAGTAGCAGTACATCATGAGTCCAGAGTTCTGGGATTCACTAAATCACAAGACCAAGGAGATGGTAGCAAGCCATACATGGGAAGTGCAAAGTGCGAGATTAGGAGTTGGCGTTAAGTGGGTAGCCCACAGCATGAGTGAACATCACGAAGCTGAGCAACTCTGTGAACATCTCAATGTGTAGGCCTCCCAACATGTCCACGGTGACCTCACATGTTGAAAATCTGCTCTACAAAATGGTGGAATAGTGAGGAAAAAAGAACATAATATATTACTCTTTACAACTTACTAGTTACTATTGCAGAGTGCATAGACTGCCAAAAATGGAATGCTATTCAGGCTTCAAAACTACACAACTTTTGAAGAATAGCCATATATTTAGTGTCAAATTGATTGGATTGTATCTCCTTCATCATAGATGGAAAAGTAAATGTATTACTGAGATGCAAACATGTTCCAAAAAATAAATCTATATATTCATATGTAGTGACCCAATCATTTATCTACATGGAGAGAAAAAGATGCAAAGATACAAAAAATGTAAGGATATTTAAAGAGATAAAAAAGAGATACAGAAAATGTTATGTCCCCCTTTCTTTGTGCATTGTTTTTTACTACTATTATCATCCTAAGTACTATAAAACCATAGAATCCAATTCCGGGCAAATATACCATTTTACATCCGAAGTAGCAAGGCTATTGACTGCGGTTCTCATTGACAATTGGTATGCAACTTGTCTCCAGAACTTGACGACCTGGCAGGATGGTTAGTTCAGCAACATCACTGAATTATTAACTAATGCATTGCATTGATGGACACTATTTGCTAAGATTTAAAACATTTTATTGAACCAACAGGTAATATATTGTCCTAGGTTTTCAATAATCAGGGCACATATTTTTGAAAAGTAAGAGATCGGCTTGACTCCTACACCATCATTCCCAGAGGTCAACCTGATTAATGCATACCTTCAGTCTCTGGAAACCTGAGTTTCCAAATTTTAGAATTTAGTTCTAAGAAGAAAAAAAAAAAAAACAAAACTGAATAACAAGTCATGACCGAAAGCTAGTCTTCTTCCCAAACCATGACATTCTCTTATTGAATGTAAAATTTCTACAGCACCACCACAGTAAGGCAAGTAATGGGGCTCTTGCATGTTTTCTCCCTACTTTGCACTTCCTTGCATTAAAAATACATAACATTAAAATTGTTTCTACCTTCTATCAGCTCCTGATCCCAGACCAAAATCCCAATTTCTTGTTCTCTTTCTCATAAATAATATGCAAATACCCAAAGCAATAACAAATCTCCTTTCCTTACCACTCTGTATTTTCATACAGATGTGCTACGGTCACCAAGGTGTGTAGTGTTTCTTACTGTGAAAGTATTAAAAGTCCCCAAAGTTTTGTGATTTATGTTCATCTTTCAATTGGTCTTTGGATGAAGGGGCTTAAAGCTTTCTGTGGGATTGGTGATTCCCACCCCCCCTCGAATAGCATAGAAGCCATCTTATGACTCAGTGTGCCCTGTGGCTTTGTAAGACTGCATTTTACCTAGTTCAGTAAGTTTGTTAGTGGCTCTTCCTGTCATTATGTTTGTAGCAAATAATAGAAACAGTAGTATAATTTATTTTTAGACTTCTTCAGGATGGGTAAGGCTTATAAGCAATCTTTGCATTCTTGGAATTAGTGGAACTGGATCAAAATCTTAAGGGTTATTAAGCCATCTTTAAAGGTTTTGAAGAAAATAGCAGTGAACCGCAATATTTTGTTGTTAGATCTTGAACTCAGTTCTTGGTCAAGATGTAAGAATTATTTTATCTATAAATTTAGAGTGAACTGCATTTAGTAAAATCTGTCTATCTGAGACATATGTGTGTGACATATAATTATGTCCATCTCATCTATGTATCATGTATCTATCTGTGTATGTGAGCAAGATTAGCGTAAGCAATAGACCGTAGAACTCAGCTCTGTTCCTTTTACTTCTAGCACTTGCTCCCCGAGTGCTTTGATCATCCTGTTCCTGCTTCACCTCCAGTCTTGCCCTGTCTTTGCTGCCCCTGGGGGGCGACGAGAGGTCAGTGTTTTGTGCTCCATCTCTTCCTCCACCAGCAGTAGCTACAGCAGCATCAGTACTATGATTTCAGGAGCCTTTTAACTCACACCTACACTATTTATTAAGTTATATTGTTTTCCTTTTGACACAGGGTCTGTTGGCCTTGAGCTTACTATGTAGCCTGGAGTGAGTTCTGACTTGTGACAATTTTTCTACCTCAATCTCTTGAGTGCTGGGATTATACATGTGTGCCACCATGCCCAGTTAAGAATTGTTCTATAACTGTTTTATTTCACTTACCATTACGGTATCAAAGTGCATCCCTTTTTCCTAAAAATGACTCAGGTTTATCTCTCCTAAAGGTGGAGTGGTCCTCCAGTGCATAAATACAATTTCTTTATCCATTCAAACAACAGTCTTTCACTGCTGCATTCTGTTACCTTAGAAACAAGTTAAAAGAATGGCATGTGTTCAAAGAAAGTTTTGCCTTGAGGGTTAATATATCCATATCGTGAGGCAAGTATTCTGGAGCTGTTTTGTGCATGTTTTCTACACAGACTTGCACAATGTCCAATTATGTGTGAGTGTGTATTATTCTGTTTTTGATGCTTAACTTCTTGGCAGATTTTCAAATTCTTTACTTCAGGTTTTGATTAAGATGCTTTGTTATTAATATAAAACTTTCAGTTCTACATGTACTTAAATAACTAAAAATATGTCTGTGCATTTTATTAATCAGTATTATAAATTGAACACTTTCCCCTTTCCTGATTAATGTTTATTATATGTTTTTCTTTCTACTTCTTTAATGATGTATGTGCTAATTTTGGGGTCACTTCAGATATTTTTAAGGTGACAAAAATAATTACTAACACAGAGTATAGAAATGCTAATTTATGGTTTTTACTTCCATGTAATTTTTCAGGTATATTTAAGCCTCGTCCCTCAGAGCTGTCTTATAATTTTATAATTATCAAGATCAGAATTCTGGGGCTGGAGAGATGGCTCAGTGGTCTAAAGCACCTACTTAGAAAAGCTTGGCTAAAGCATCAGGGACCGC
>NW_004524764.1:1969204-1982222 GCF_000260255.1 Octodon degus | reverse complement strand
GAAAAGGAAGAGAAAACCAAACCCAGAGCCCAAAGACGGGAGGAAATCATAAAGATTAGAGCAGAAATTAATTCAATTGAGACGAAGAAAACAATTCAAATATTGTTGTCTCTGAAATTTAGTAATATTTTCACAAAACTTTCTGCACACGCAGAAGTCTGTTTCAGTATTTTCAGGTCATTGAATGGTGAGCAGACACAGGCCAGAAAAATGAACAGATAATTAATCCTATCAGTAAGTGAAGACACCTCTTGGTGTATGTGAAGATTCCTGTTCTCTGAGATCACTATGCAGGCCTCGCACCAGCAAGTTTAACATTGAACAATATTTTAAAATCAGAGTTTCCTTCTAGTAAATTCATACTGACTCACAACCACAAACAGCTTAAAGTGTAGGAACATATACTTTACAAAACAATGAAACGATGAAATGAAATATCACGCTGCTCCAAAAATGAGACACACATTGCTTTATTTTGACCCATTAACCTACAAAAGGAATATATAAGGAATGTTGTCATAAATAATAGGAAGAGTTGATAATAATCAATCTCTGAAAATTATTTAGTGGTGAATCTGAACCTCAACTATGAGTATCAAATATTATGCTTGTGTTGGCTGCATCAAGTGAGGAAGGATTATTATGGATCATATGCAATATACAATATCATTAATTATATAAGTAATGCAACTCCATTTTTCATGTTTGTTACTATAATATCAAAAAAGCAATGACTTATGAGCTGCAGGTAGGATTTTAAAACTCAATCACTTAGTTTGTGTTTTGTATTTTTCATATAATGACAAATTATTACAATGGATGTTTTTACTTTTTCTCTGCTATAATGCTCTCTTTCTCATTATTCTGAGAACTGCTTTGAGTGAAAATTCATATACTAGATAAGAACAAATGTCATACATCACACCAGGTAATGCTACTTTGACCTAAGGATTAGTAAAACGAATTCAAGACTGGAAAGCTGAGAGATACCATTTCAACAACATATGAAAGTTCACAGAGCAAACATGTGAAGAACAGAATGTTTGCCACACTACCCTTATAGCATATATTAATCATGTCAGTCGTTTGGTATAATCAGGAATCATACAGCTATAATGTTCAAAGAGATGCTCCAAATAAAATTGATGAATGGCTATATTATGTACTTTATTAGGAATTTCATAAAAAGTTCAAGGAAGCAATTGCAATTTACTCCAATTACCAGAATCATCTCACAAGAAATAAAAAGAAGAAACAATATGTGATGATTATATTTGGCAAGTGTACATCCTTAGACATTTTGTTATTTAGCAACAGGTTTGCAGACTTAACATTTTGGTGAACTTTTGGGTTAACAGTGAATTTTTCTTTCTAAAGCTAATGTTAAATTCTGTATATTTTATTCTGGCAAAAGCCAAAACACTTCTACCCGAATGAAAAGGTGACATTTTCATTCTGTGCAGCCTGCTAAAAATACTACACAAGCTAGAGTTTTAATCCATGTCAGTGAGTTATGCACAGATTGATTTTAAATGTAGCATTTTATTGCTACAGAAGGAAAAAATAGCATTTCCTTCAAAATGAGATTAAATAGATATATAATGGAATTTTAGTGACAAAGTTGAAATTTTATTCAAGTTTGTTGCTTATGCAGTATGAAATTTCCTTTCTGCATTTACTGTATGCTTAAAATATCAACTATAAACACCCTGAAGGGCAGGTGCTGAAATGACAGACTGAGACGTTATCCCATCTGTGGAAAAGGTTAGCTCTGCATTGCAATGCTTAGCATAACCTTAAAAATCCATAACTTAAAGTCTCTTTACTTCTGTTTTATGCTTTCTATATGACTCTAAGAAACATATCCTAACAAGTTAAATATATAGTAAAGGGTAACATCTTATTTTCATAAAACATTTAATCACACATATAGTTGTTATGATTTTATAAGCTTTAAGTTGATTTTTGTGTATGCCTGTTTATGTTCATGTTCATGTGTGTCAAGTCAGAACACAACAATGTTGGTTTTCTATTTACTTGTGCATGACATATTTATTGTAGTAGCTTACTCAATAATTTACAAATATTGAAAGGCTTGTATGAGAGAAAGGAGAAAAGAAAGAAAGGAAATAGGCAATATGTACACAGGATAGCTTACAGAGTTAGACTGCTGATTTCTACTGGTCTACTGAAAGGAATTTTAATGATCAAACTCTTTTCTCTTTTTAGTTTGTTTTTTTAAGCCAATTTTTCATTCTTATAGTGGGTAATCTGAGCACTAGTTTGTAACATGACAACCACTGTTGAATCCCTATTATCTTGTTTAGTGAAAATCTGTATGTTTGTATTGTTTTTATTTTTTATTCTTTCAAAATACAACATTCAAACAGGTGCAAAATCTTTTATTTCTACCTCAGTTTAAATAAGCTTTATTTCACTTATAAAAAATTCCACAATTTTCAGGTACCCTTTTTAAATTATGTAAACCTCAGAAAATTAGAGTTTGCAATGTTCATTTGATATCTTTAATTTAAGAGATTAGTCTTGTCACTGTGTAGGAAAGATCATTAGGATTATTATGAAATTTATTCTTGTACTTTTATTATACATTATTATATTAATGTTAAATCAATTTTATTTTAAATTTTTATTAAAATATATCTTGCTAAGCTAATAAAAATTTATTTTGATAAAATTTCCTCAAATTTATTTTTATCTTTTTAAGCCTTTTTCCCTCAAATTTAAACAATGTACTTTATCCTTTTCCATACTCACAATCACATATAATTTCAGAATCTTACTTTTCAGTATAAAAGGTAAAGCCATAATGATGATTCTTATGTCTTGTATGTTCATACTGTATTTTGTTATTCTGTCATAGAAAAACTGTCTCTAAGTGTGTTACCATATTTACTATATTGCATTCATTACCAAAATATTCCCTTGAAACAATTCTATTTTTAAGTGACTCCCAATGACTGCATGCATGGTTCAGAAATTATTCTTGTCTCTCAGAAATTATTCTTTGTAATTGCAGTTCTCTTTATTTAACAAATAAAAATGATACAGGGCCAGTCAAATAGCTCAGCGAATTAAAGCCCTGCAAGCAGGTGCAGGGGTCAGGGGTACAATTCACCGGGGCCTGCTGTGCCCACCCCACCCCCAGGGCCTGCTGAGAGGGCTTTTGAGATGGGGTGTGGTGGCGCGAGCCTCGAACCCCAGCTCTTGGGAGGCTGTAAACAGGCGGATCACTATGAGTCTGATCTAGTAGTGAGACCCTGAGCACTTTGTTGATGCTTCCCTAAACTTTAAAAAAAAATAAAAAAAAAAAATTGGTGTGAATGTTAGATAACATTTAAATTGTGTATAAGTTTATCAGTGAATGCGTTTTTTGTTTGTTTGTTTTTGTATTTTAGGGAAAGGCCTATAAGGTGTTCAGGGCCTCACTACTAGATCAAATTCGTAGTGATCTGGCTGTTTACAGCCTCCCAAAAGCTGGGATTACAGGTGTGCGCCACCACGCCCCTTCTCACTTGCCCTCTCAGTGCGCCCCGGGGTTGGGGCTGGCATGGGAGGCCTGGGAATGGAACCCCTGACCCCTGTGGGTGCTTGCAGGCACTTTAATCCGCTGAGCTATTTGGGCTGGCCCCATGAATGAATATTTAAAAAAAAAAAGATGTCACCTTCCATTTCCATTGCTCTAACAAAATGCCTGGGGCTGGATCATGTGTAAATAGATGATTTCATTGTTTGAAGACTGAATGTCCAAACTGGTGGCACCCAGTAGGTTCAGCCTCCAATGAGGGTTTGCATAGTTGATTAACACATGATGAAGGACATCGTGGCAGGAATTTAAGCAAGTGGAAGAGCTCACAAGGAAAGACAGGAAGACAGACGTGGTAGGTAGATCAGTCTTAACAGCACCAGCTCAAGAACTAATCAAGGGCATAGATATCTCCTGAATTCCTTCCAAGGGCAGCAACCCTGGTGTGTGAAGGACACTGTAATACTCCCAGCAGCTCGTGCATTGCTGTGCTGAGATGTAGCCACTACCATGTGAATTTTAGGTGACCCATTCGAACTATATCTAAACTATAGCTGACTTGAACAGTATTTTTTTGTTTTTTTTGGTTTTTTTTTTTTTTTTTGGCTGAACAGGGATTGAACTCAGGCCCTTGCGCTTGCCAGAGAAGTGCTTATTCTTTTGAACCATCTCCCTGGTCACTGTTAACAGTATTATGATATGTTTGAAGTAGAATTGCAACCCATACAGAAATAATTGCTAAATAATTAAATCAAACATATGCTTAAAATATACCCACTTGAAATCAACCTATTTTAATTAAGACAATAATTTCCTTCAAAGTGAGCAACAGAGCTGATTTAATATTACTATTTCATACATCTAAAAATGTCTTTGAGTGTATTCATGACAATGTTTTAAATAAAGATGTGAAATACTGAAACTCAAAAACAGGTCTTTTCACTCAATATTACAAAATTTAAAGAAATATGTTGTTATTCTAATGCAATTCATACCATAATTAACTTCTAATTAACTAGACAGAAGAAACAAACCCAATGCACTAGCTGCCACCTTATTGTGTTCCTCTGCTATCCATTTCTCATCTTGATAAGCAGCCCATATTCAGAAGACCAGAATGACAGGCACTCCAAGCATGAAAGTACTATTACAAATTACCATCTGCAGTGCAGTAACTTAGTTCACAGGTATCAGTATACATAGTTAGTCAGGGTGAGAATCTTTCCAATTAAGAGCTACATTAAAAAAATCTTCTGAAGATTCTCAGGATCATTGTCTCATCTTGTGAACTGTGGTACATTACTGTGTATTCCAATGTGACAGCCAGGGACCAAGAGAGAATGGCTGAGGACTTGTATCATATCTGCTAAGCGAGAGATTCATTGACTAAGTTTTGCTATTTTTAAAATATTAATAAACTGGCCTAAGAGTCTAGTGTGAAATGATGAAATAAAATTACTTATATATTAATTAACAACCACATAAATAAGTTTCAATCATCACACTAGCCTATTCAAACACTCAGGAAATATTCTTATGTTTCATTATTAAAATGAAGAACAATGCATAGCCTTATGTTACATTATCTAATCACAATTATAAAGATTAATCAAAACAAATCAATTTGGGGCCGGGGAGATGGCTCAGTGGAATAAGCACTTCCCTGGAAAGTGCAAGGGCCTGAGTTTGATCCCCGGTTCTGCAAAAAAAAAAAAAAAAAAAAAAAAAAAAAAAAAAACAAAGAAAAAAACAAATCAATTGTTAAACAGAAAGAAAAACTCAATAATGTGCTTTATGTATAAGACAACAGTGCAAAGTGAGGACATCAGAATATGCGCCCTTAGTAGACAGCACCAGAAAGGTGTCACCAATTGGTCTCTCCCTGGCTGGTTTCCAAATATTATTGAGTATGTTTAAACTAGAACACACTAATCGTATCTGAGTGGATCATGCTACCAAATTAGTGGTCATGGTCTGGGCTTGATTTTAGAGAAAGTTAAAAAAAAAAGTTGCCAAAAAAAGCTAATCTGGTGTTTTCAGTCAAGAGGTCCTTAAATTATTTCCAGAATTTCATAAGGTTAATATCCACTAATAACTAATTTTAGAGCAGAAGAAAAAACAGTCTATTTATAAAATAATTTAATAGATAGCTATTATTTTGTGGGATGAGAAAGACAAACTACAAATGACTATAACAGAAAAATTTCTGTGTACAATGTCTAGATTTATATAAAATGCAGTGTCCAGGTCTGTAGTGGAAAATAAGATTATTCACTGTGTACTTCTAATGTTTTTCAATATTGTAAGAAAACTTCCTTCTTTGTTGACTCAATATTAGTGCTTTTATAATGTTTTTAGGGATTTGTGAGAATTTGTGAGTAGAAGCAATTTAATTTTTATGGATTGATCTTCAGGAGAAAACAGTAGTAGATGAATTTAGAATAACATGTTGATTCTAATGCAGCATGTAAAATAGTGGAGCATTGCTGCAATGTAAAGAAGTAGGGTTGTATAATAGGTTTAAAGCAAGTGATTACATGGGTTTAAAGAAAACTACATATACAGGGTAGAGCAATGAGAGGCCACTCTGAAAAATAGACATGTTTATAACATGAAGAATCAGACTGGGCCAGACAAATAGCTCAGCGGATTAAAACACCTGCAAGCAGGCACAGTGGCTGGGAGTTCGATCCCCTGGCCTGTTGTCCCAGCTCCACCCCTGGTGTACCCTGAGATAGCAATTGAGACTGGGTGTGGTGGTGTCCGGTAATCCCAGCTCTTGGAAGGCTGTAAACCGGTGGATCACTATGAGTCTGATCTAGGAGTGAGACCCTGAACACCCTGAAGACACTCCCCACCCCCCAAAAAATGAATCAGACTGTTTGAAAAGCCTTTTAGAATAGACTGAATTTTCTGTAATCTTTTAGAGATATGAAAAATGTATCACTTTTGTTTTAAGAAGTAATGTTTTGAATTAAATGATAGTTTAGTCTGAATGTTTAGTCACAGCTACAGTAGGAGAGTAGTCTCTTTTTATTTTTCCTTTTTTCTCTGTTTCTCTTTTTTGCCTTCTCTTAACCTTCTTTGTTCCCTCCATTCTTCCTTCTATTCTGAGAACACATATTTTGTATCTAAATCATACAAAATTAAAGTCCTATACCAAAAAAGATCCAATTAAAAATGTGCAAATGAACTAAATAGACATACCTCAAAAGAAGTACAAATGGCCAATAAGTACATAGAAAAATACTCGTCATCTTTAAATGATGTTAGAAAAATCGACATTTAAACAACTATGATGGGTCAGGGATATAGCTCAGTGGCATAGGCACCTGCCCAGCAAGTGCAAGGTCCCGAGTTCAATCCCCAGTCCATAAAAAAAGATATCCTATCTTCCTCCAGTAATTCTGACCATCAGCAAAAGCACTAAATGTAACATGTGTTGGAAAACATATGAGGAAAATGAACATTTTCACAAAGTGTTGGTAGAAATGTAGACTAGAGGAATCACTATGAAAGTCAGTATGGAGATTCCTCAAAAGATTAAAATAAAAATTCCACTTGGCTCACCAGTATCTCTCTTAGGTATACTCTGAAAAGCCCTTCCCTTTTCCTCTCTCTTTTTTCTCTCACTGTGTGTGTGTGTGTGTGTGTGGGTGTGCGCGCGCGCGCGCGCGCAAAGTCTCACTATGCAGCTTGAACTTGTAGAAATCCTCTTAATTTCTGCCTCCCTGGTGCTGGGATTGCAGGTGTGTGCCAGCTCATCCAGGACTCCACCTCAGGCTCAGCGCATCTGGGGGCAGGGCCTGCACAGCATGTGATGCCAGGGATGGAACCCTGGTCGCTGTGCTTAGTTGGCTGAGCTTTACCACTGGTCCTGTCAATCTCTCAGTTTTATTATTAAGCTTCCTTCTGAATATATTTGGTTTCAGTTTCACCTACATAATTTAGGATAATCTTAGGTCTGTAAAATTCTCATAGATTATTCTTTGTCAGAATGTGTTAAGGCAGTAAACTTTTCACAACACTGATTTATCAGTAGTATCTATATGCAGTAGCAGAAAGCTCAGTGATACAAAGGGCCAAGTTCAGTGACCTCTTTAAATAAAATTTTAATTCTGTGTTAATCTAGGGAAGTAATAATAATGCAATAAGCTATAAACACACAAAATCTGTATGTCCTGAACTACGCGAGTTGTTTCTATAGCCACATATGGTACTAATCAAGTCCACATTTGCGCAATGACAAAGTATTTATGTATATTCTAATGCAGAATGACTCCCAAATCCTTATCTTTTCATCAGCCTTCTAAGAATTCTTATCTGTATTACTGAAAGCATGTATTTTTAAAAACTGTAATCTGATCTGAGAAAATGTGTGTTCTTGAAATTTAGTAAATAGCAAGTTATAATCTGAAAAGCATTTAAATCTAAAAAGCTTTTCAATCAATTAACACTAACATGAAACATTTAGATTTGCAAAAGCAAAACAAAAAATAAAATAATTTTGCAATCTTTAGAAAAGTTAAAAAACATATTATCCTTTGAAACAGATAAACATTCTTGCAAATACTTGTGGTTTCTCTCTCTCTCTCGCTCTCGCTCTCACTCTCACTCTCGCTCTCGCTCTCTCTCTCTCTCTCTGGAACCCGGGATTGAACTCAGGACTCAGGTCCTTGTGCTTGCCAGGCAAGCACTTATTCTACTGAGCCATCTCCCTGGCCCCATCCCCTATCGTATATTAAGAAATTACAAATTAGTTCATTATCTTTAATAACCTATCAGACTACTGTTATCTAAGTTGTTTTCTAGGTACATGAATTGTGTGTCTCAGCTGTCATAGTGAAAAAGAACATTTGGACTGATGATAGGTTTTCAATGGTGTTTCAGCAGAGAAACAGGCTGAAGGAAAAAGGGAAAGGGGCTTTATTATAAAGGCAAAGGGACTTTATTATAAAGGGAAAGGGGCTTTATTATCTTAGAGGACAGGGAGAGAATTTGGGAAGACAAGGAATTCTCTGGATTGGATTGAAGAGTGACTGAGGCTTTTACAGCCTTTTACTAGGGAAGGAGTTTGAAGGGGATGTTTAGATATACCTGAGGGAGCTGACTGGGGCCTTCCCTGAGGTGGTGGGAAGGGTGAAAGGAAACTGCACCCTGGGCTGAGTTGAAGAAGAAGGGGCAGGTGGTCTCTGGGAAGATAAGCTGTTCTTTAAAGGGCTTCAGCCATGTTAGATGACCACCATAATGATTCAGCAACGCATACTAGGGCCACAACCTAACACGGACATTTCATATTAAATGCCTGGAACACTCTTTTTATTTAAAGGGAGCTATTTACCAGCATTAAACACATCTGCAAACTTAACTCCTTTTACTTGGCAACCTAAGCTACCCATATCTCGTAGGGCTAAGAGTATGGAGCATACTATGAATAGTTCGTACTGAAAGTTTTTCCTTTATTCCACACCAGTTACATTCCTCAAACTCAAAATTTGTTAAACATATTAATCTTTTGCGGAAAATGTGTCTGTCCTCTACTAAAATAATGTCTCAGTTAATTTTTCCTTATTGTTGTGACAAAATACCAATACACAGAAGGAAGTATAAAAGGTTTGTTTAGCATCCAGGTAGTGGAGATTTCAGTCCATATTAAGCTGGCTCCAAGGCAGAGTGGCACATGGCAGGGAGCAACCATTCATGGCAGACCCAAAAAGCAGAGAGGAAAGAGGGTGTCAGCAGCTCAGGCAGCTAGCTAGCCTCTCTCAGCTCCTTACATTGTAATGCAAATTATCCTCTGATGGAGCACGGTGTAGCACTCACACCTGCAGTCCCCACATTGGATCAAGGACAAATCACAAACTCTCGAAGCCACCCCACAACTGCACGACGCCTTTGGGGGAAGCTAGACACAAACCACAACAAATGTACTTTCAAAATATTTAGTAATTTTTAAAAGTACTGACAGTTTACACCACATACAAATAAAGCTTATCTTCTTCTTTGCTTTCTCATCTCTTTCTGTTTTTCTTCTCCTCTTCTTTCTTTTTCCACCCTTCACTGTCTTTCTTTTTCAACACTTTTAATCTTTACCAAGTATTTTCATGAATGGTTTTCAGCCGCCAGGTGTTTAAAATACTAGGTATTTGTTATATCTGTAAAATTAACTTCAAAACTATTATAGTATAATGATAACTAGTATATAAATAATTTTCCAAATTCATGTTCAAAAATAATAATGTATTATTCTGCAGTAAAACATTATCAACTACATACTAAAATATATCTTATTTAGATAGTGGTCTGTTTCGTACAAACATATTTTTGGTGCATGGAAAGTTTTCACAGAGTCCACCCATGAAAACCTGGCAGGTCTTGAACTCACTTCGTGGCCTAGACTCACCTGAGACTCATGATCATCCTGCCTCAGCTTCTCAAGAGCTGGAATTCCTAGCTTGTGCCACAAGGAAGCTCACACCCATTAGATCATCACAAAGACCCTCAAATAAAATTGGTTTGAGTTTTATGCTTGGAATTTTGCTCCTACTCACCTATCTGAGCCCTTATTTGAACAGTTGCAGCCATGCTGGGCATGTCCACCCAAGGGGTGCTCTGAGATGACAATTAAGACTGGGCATGGTGGTGTGCGCCTGTAATCCCAGCGCTTGGGAGGCTAAAAACAGAAGATTCACTATGAGTCCCATCTACATAGTGAGACCCTGTAGACCCTACAGACCTTGTACCAAATACATAAAAATAAATAAATAAAATACTTACATCTTTGTAAGTTCGTTATATGTAATTCAGATATGTATCACAGTATTTACAGTGAGCTAATAATGAATTTTCTATTACAGTGGAAATAATTCACTAGTGTGCTGGTATTTAATGCTGCAAAACATAAAATGTTCAATGCAAGACTAAATATTACTGCCCTTAATGCATGAACTTAAAAATAAATGCTATTGTTATTTAGTAAATGCTGTTGAATTTAAATACAAAATATTAGTAATGGAATATTAAGTAATTTATCAAGGTTGTAAAGAGGTAACTTTTTTTTTTGTTTTTGGTACCAGGGATCAAACTCAGGACCTTGTGCTTGCCAGGTGGGCACTGAACAGCTGAGTGTTTTGGAATATGTTACACTAGTCAGCGGTATTTGAATTTTTATACAGTTAGAATGTCAAGTGGCTGAAATCATGCAACAAGCTTTCTAGATAGCCTTTTTTGATTAGTAAATTTCACTTCATGATTGAATAGCTCATTTTTTTTTAGCACTGAATAATATTCTACTGTCTGGATGTACTACAATTTCATAATACATTCATTTGTTGAATATTGTGTTGGTTTCTTCAAAATTTTGGTAATGATAAAGTTGCTATAAACATTGTTTTGTGTGGAATATGTGCTCCACTTATTTAGATAAAGATAGAGGAAGATTTAATTTGCTTTATTTTCCCTGAAATAGTGGAAACACTTGTTACAATCTTTCTCTCTCCTGAGTGTTCACAAGGACGACCTTGAATGTTGATATTCATACCAGTAGTTCTAAGTCAGTTTATGTTTTGTTTTGCTTTTTTACTAAGCACATCCAACCTCTTTCAGCTTCCATCTATCCCTGACTTCCAAAGCTATGCCAGACCTGCAGCAGCCCATTTCCTGTACCGAAATCTCTGTTGGTTTCCTAGTGCTGATATACCAAGATACCACACTTGGGGTTACTGAGAATAACAGCGCTGCAGCTACAGCGGTGATGGTGGCTATGTCATCATGTTTGTGGTACAGGGCCCCATTGTCATACACTCTTCCACTGGCCTTCTCTGCACATCCACGGCACCTTTATCTCTAATCCTGTGTTTCAGTCTTGGAGAAAGAAAGAAGGCAAAGCAGAAGAAAGTTTTCCTATTGGCTTTAAGGAAGCCCAGTGAGAGTAACTGCTAATGTTTGTGAATTCCTTCATTTTAATGTGAGAGTTCAAAGCTGGATTACGGACCACAACCTTTTGCAACAATACTTGAATGTGTTTTTTAATTTAAATTTTAATTAAATTTATTGGTACCATTTAGATACGTGTAATGACCACATTCATTATAGGAAATTTGTACCTATACATGGTATATATTTTTATTTTTTAATGTATTTTGTGCAGGGTCTCACTTTGCAGCTCATACTTCTAGTGATCCTCCTATTTTCAGCCTCCCCAGTGCTGGGATTACAGGTGTGCGCCAACATGCCCTGTCTTGGTGGTTGGCTCAGTGCAACTGGGAGCAGGCCAGTGCAGCATGTGGTGCCAGAGATTGAACCCCTGTTCCTGTGCTTCCTAAGTAGGCACTTAATCCACTGAGCTATCTCACCAGCCCTTACATGATATATCTTGATGTCTTGATTAATCTTTTATTCCCATTTCCCTCCCTTCCCTTTCACTTCTCTTCCCCTCCTTATTTATAAAAGCTTTGTCTTCCTTTTTCTACTTTTTCTTGTATCTTTCCTTTTTCCTCTTTTCTTCCCACACTCTCCTCCCTGTTCTTGAGCCCTTTCTTCCCATTTCTCAATATCTATTATACATTTTGGTTCTTATTTCTACTTTCAGTTTCTCACACCAGAGAAACAAAGAGATATTTATATTTATGTGTTTGATTTATTTTACCTGAGTGTGGTCTCAAGGTCCATCCATTTACCTGTATCTTAAGTTTATCCTTCTTTGTAGCAGTGCAGTACTCCAAAGTATAAAAAACACACTTTCTTAATCTATTCATCAGTTGATGGGCATTTGAGCTATTTCCAAGATTTAACTATTACAACTTGTGCTGTTATAAACACGCGCGTGCATATATTACAATGGTATGATACTTTAAATTCTTTAAGAAAGATACTCGGAAGGGGAATAGCTACTTTAAATGCAACCTGTAATTTTATTTTTTGAAAGAATATATAAAACTATTTTCCAATAAACATTATAAATAATGTAGAATTTCACTAAAAAAATAATATGAATTCAACAATGTTTGTTATATTGAATTTTATTGTCTTCAAATTATCTGCCCTGGGCTGGCAAGACAGCTCAATGGGCTAACATGCCTACTTAGGCAGATGCAGGGATTGGGGTTTGATCCCCGGTGTGCTGTGCCAGCCCTGCCCCCAGGGCAAGCAGAGACAGTGATTGAGACTGGGCATGCTAGTGTGTGCCTGTAATCCCAGTGACTGGGATGCTGTAAACAGGAGGATCACCATGAGCCCAATCTATGTAATGAGAACTTGTAAAGCATGTACTAAACACATTTAAAAAAACAACAACTCTGCACCAAATTAGCTGCCTTGATTACCAGATATATGCATGCTAAATTGGTTAAAAAGGTTAGAAATAATAACAAGCAGAGAAAAAATATTAAGTATTAACTGCTCCCCTCAGTAGACCAGTAGAAATCAGTAGTTTAATTATCCAAGATATCCTGTCATGTGCGTGTGTGTGTGTGT
>NW_004524764.1:1967924-1969104 GCF_000260255.1 Octodon degus | reverse complement strand
CAAGCAATTTTATGTAATGACTCCTCTTGATGTTCCTCAAATGTACAATCTGCATATTAACTTCTTTTTAACCCTAAAAAGAAAGCATTTTTTAATGTATTACAATGAAATGTTATTGTTTAAATACATTGCTGTGATATCCCCTGATTTTAATTATATGCTGATTTTAGATATTGGACTTAAATCTTCGATGCGTGACCTCAATTTTTCTGAAGTGGGCATATTTTTGCTACTGCAATTACCTGAACACATCGGACTCCATAGTTTTGGCCTTTAAATGCATAATCCCACCTACAACTATCCTGGGAGCTTCCAAAGCTGCAGGGTCAGCGTACACTACCTCATTGGTCCTTATTAGTCTCTTCCTACAATTATATACACATTCCATTGGTTCTGTTCTGCTAGGAGTCTTAAATAATAGAATACTTCATTGAATGATATAAAAATGCAACATTTATGAACTTCATATGTTTGAGAAAATAGAATGTTAACCCTAAGCAGAATGCATCCTTGAGAAAGAACAAGAATTTAAACAATCTCTATTTTATTTAATGTTTATGTATTTGATAAAGGGTCTTGTTATGTAGATCAGACTCATAGTGATTCTTCAGCCTCAGCCTCCCTGAGCACTTGGATTACCCAGGTGTTCTACCACATCTGGTCTTTGTGGCCAGATTTGTACAACTAGGACAGGGCCAGCACTACTGTGGAGCTGGGATCGAACCTGGTTCCTTGCTCTCACATAGGTAGGTGCTTAGATTGCTGAGCTATCTCTGCAGCCCAACAATCTAGATTCTGTAACACATCTCTTTATTGAGTGCAGTGTTTATCGACATTTACTGAAATAGTCCAGTCTTTGATATAACTTTTGTTCATTCTTTTATTTAATTTATTTTGCACAGGCTCTCACTATGCAGCTCAGATTTATAGTGATCCTCCTGTTTTTAGGCTCCCTTGTGCTGGCATCACAGGAGCATAGCATCAGGCCCACATTCCATTACCAGCTCAGTGCTCCCGGTGGGCAGGGCCAGCATGCCATGCACTACTGGGAATCAAACCCTGGCCCCTGCACCTGTTTAAGCAGGCACTTAGTCCAATGAGCTATCTGCTGGCCCTCTTTTGTTTATTCTTAATGAAACGTTTAAAAAAATAAAGCGTTTCTTCTCTCTATTTCTTTTTT
>NW_004524764.1:1960095-1963231 GCF_000260255.1 Octodon degus | reverse complement strand
GGATAAATTATGGTATATCAATTGTTTATTTTCTTTGGTACTAAGGAAAAATTGATTATGTACTTACTATAGTAAGTGACACAGAAAAAAATGAGACACAGTAACCAATCCCGAAATAGCTGGAGATACAGCCCAGGAGCACAAGGGCTTGACTGGCAAGTGCAAGTTTCTCAGTTAGATTCTGGGTAAACAAAAAGAAAAAGAATAAAAAAGAAAAAGAAAGAACAATCCTGAAATACATCATAGTTAAGCCACTGTATTTTCTCTGTCACTACCAAGTATTTATTAAGCATGTTCTTTAAGAAAAATATTATTTTTCTTGGAGAGAGCTATAGCCAAACTTCAAAAATTCAACTTATTTCTAGTCAAGATAGCTAGTCAAGACATGACAATAAATAATCCATTAACATTAAGAAAGAAGAAACTTTAAATACCATGGTCATTTGAGGAAGGAGAGATTCACTCATAATTGAGTTATAAATACACTGAGACCAAACATGTTTAACTGACATAAAATTTAGATGCAAGAAAAAGTTTGCAAAAATAATTTATTTGAAGCTTTCTAACTCTTCACAATGAAGTTGGGATCTAGGCCATAAAGACCTGTCTTGAGCTTAGCTGGATAAATATGTCCCCTGGGATATAATATATAAACAGAAATAAATCAATTTGAGAAGTGAAAATATGGAAGCTTCAAAATAAACCAGAATGTCAAAAAGAATCAAGCACTGGGACACAGCTCAGCAGCCAAGTCCTTGCCTTGTATTTGCAAGGCCCTGGGTTTGATCCTTAGTACTGCAAACAAAGCAACCCAAAATTCAAACTGAAATTTCTAGCCATTTAGAATTGCTTTATCACAATAAGATTTAACCAGGAGGAAATAAGTAAACATATATTTATTTTCTGTGTAATTATTGATTCATTTATGTGCAGCACTTGGGGTTGAATGCAGGCGTTGAGCGTGCTGCACAGCCCCTCATCATTGAGCTATACATGCAGTGTAGGCTGACTCAGGATATTGCTGCTGCAGAGTGAAAGTTTGTGATTTTCTGAAGTTCATGAATGGAAATCTAACCCCCTTTATGATACTAGGAGATGGGTCTTGGGGAAGTAAATAAGTACAGGTGAAGTCAGGAGTGTGATATCTAAGGGATTAATGCTTTTGCAAGATGAGGAATCACAGAGCCTGTTTGCTTCTTTTCCTCAGGTTCAGAGAAAACAAACAAATGAAGAGACAAAATCCAAGAAGGCCCCAACCATCAAGCTGAGGGAAAAGATTTAAATCTACCCTTCTAACACCTCAATTGGAAACTCCCTATCATACCCCTATATGATATAAAACACATTTCTGTTCTTTAAATTTTCAAGCCAAAGGATTTGCCATAGAAACTCAAGTCTACTTATACCACAGCACTCATGATCTTGCAAGGAATTAGTAATTGTACCTTAACATTCTGACAGTTTTCCTTCAACTTTGAATGAATGGAAACATAAGCTGTAATGTAGCTTACGTATGAGTTGTAGTTCATAAATATGAGTTTAATTTTTTAAAAATGTAGATTATAGTAAAAGACATATTTTAACTAATTGTCTTCAAAATATTCCCCTGGTCTCAGAACAAACTCAGGCCATGATTCTTGCAAATCTCTGAAGCAGTGCTGGAAATGCACTTTCAGAAGTGTCTGTCAGTGCACTGCCCTGGCTGCCTGGTTACCCTGAATTGATTCAAGACATTTGCTTTTCATGACTACTTTGGCGTTGGTGATGTGCCAGAGGTGGCTGGCACCTGATGTTCGACGCGGACTCACCCTAATGTTTTAGGAGCCTGCCTTTCCATTGTGTGGCATTGCACAACTGCATGCACCATACGTGTGGTCACACACAAAGTCACTCAGTCAAGGGGACTTTCAGAACTGTTTCAGAAAGTGGCAAGAAGGGTTAATGGGAATATCTTCATCAGGGTGTTAATGGAAATGTGTTTTACACATTTTTAAAGGATTTAAACACATACTGTATATCTTGATCATCCCTCATAGATTTATTTAGAAAATTATGTATAATTAAACCAGTAGCCTGAATAAAATGGTACCACTTCACTGAGAAGTTTGAAATATTTTCATAAACCCATGAGAGATGATTTATAGTTCCAAAAATATTCTGTAGTCCTTTATTACAGAATATTATATTTCCCTGATGAATTGTGATTAGTTTTGGCCATCGAACTTTCTCAAGCTACTATGTACTATGTGAATAAACACTGTGGTTTGCTATGTTCATTATCCCTCTTCATGGATAAAGATTTAGACATGAGAAAACATAGTGAAGGAAGGTGCAAGGCAGTAGGATAATCAACAGCTTGGACATAACGCTTTACTTACACTGAACAGTACTATTGCTATGAATCTCCTTTGAAGTGTATATTCAGAATCAATTTGATTTTGAAGTTGAGAGTAATATCAATGTTTAATACCAGCTACTCCGATATTTTTCTATGAAATGTAGAATAAATTATGATACAGTTTTTATATCCAAACACATACAAATAACAGACAATTTCATGAATTTTCTGTAAGTTAGTGTGGTAGATTAAGTAATGGTAACACCAAGTGAACTAGACCTGTATGGTTCTGAATGTGGAAGGCCCACGTGGATGTGGAAGGCCAATCCGAGGTGGTTGCCAATGATATTAAAAAGAGAACTGGAGAGGGAATTGGAGAGGAAGAGGTGGTGCTGTTGCTTCTTCTGGAGAAGCTTGTCACACTGGCTTTCCTGATATGAACCTGGCTGTTCTCCTTATTGGAGGAGCTCAGGACCTCATTGTCCCTGAGGATGGCTGTGGTTTACTAGAGCTAATCACTGAAATAGTTTCTGGTCATTACCTTGAATATAACTTTCTGCCCCAGCACAGATCCCTTAGCCTGCTGACCCAGGTCTTTTGTCCCATTGGGGCAGACTTCCACCACTAACCTCTCAGCCTTGCCAGTGCAGATCGTCGATACAGACTTGCATGAGACTTTGTCATGGGCTCTGGGCAAACAATAGGAAATTAATATGTATTAATTAGGAAAATAATGATTTCTGAAGTTAGCAATGTATAAGCAATGAAATAATGTATAAATAAAATGTTTTACATTAT
>NW_004524764.1:1957316-1958506 GCF_000260255.1 Octodon degus | reverse complement strand
ATTATAAAAAATGAAAAGAAAAAGACTACCTTCCTAGAGCTGGAGTTTCATGATAATTAACATATAATAATTTAAAAAATATATAAAGGGCATAATTTGATATGCTTTGTTATTTATTCAATCCTGCGATCATAATATCCAAGTGATGAGTACATTAGTAACCATGAAAATTTCCTTTGTTCCCCTTTCATCTTCATTTTTCACTCCTCTTATTATCAGGCAAAGAATAATAAGAATAGACTGGTTTGAAATTTCTAGAAAACTATACCAGTAAAACTGTGCAGAGTGTACTTTATATACTGAAAGAAGTATGGTTATCTCAGAGTTCTTATAGCAACAATTCTTTTTTTCTTGCATTTTAGGACAGGGTCTACAGGGTCTCACTCCCAGATCGGACTCATACTAACCCTCCTGTTTTCAGCCTCCCAAGAGCTGGGATTACAGGCGAGCACCACCACGCCCAGTCTCAGTCACCAGCTCAGTGTGCCCCAGAGGCGGGCCGGGCATGGCAAGCCCTGGGATAGAACTCCTGGCCCCAGAGTCTTCCTAAGCAGGTGCTTTAATCCGCTGAGCTATTTGGCTGGGCCTGAAAACAATTCATATTACAAAAGAATGGAGCAAGATCTGCTTCAGTCTACTTTTGTCATTAGATTGAAATACCCAAAGCTGGGTGACTTTAGAAAGTGGTTTATTTAACTCTGAATTCTGAAGATCCAATGGTCCACCTTTGACTATGGTCTTTGTTGCAATTTTCTCCTTCCTGAGGCAAAATACTTGGTATCCACAAGTTAAAGGAGAAAAGGTTTCTTTTGTTCACCGTATGTAGAAATTTCAGATCACAGTCAGCTGTTTGAAAAGCAAGACTGCACGACAGAGGGCATCGGAGAGGAGAAGCCCGCGGCTCGGTGGGGCAGGCAGAAGGGATGGAGCACAGCCGCAGCGGTAGCAGCAGGCCTGCCTTTCCCGTACATGCCCTCCAGACCAGTAGCCTTGTACGTGTCTCCCAGAAAGGAGGAAATCTTACATTGTCAATCCAGAAAACAGTTCAAAAACAAAACAAGTAACAGATTTGACTATTTCTTGCTTTTTTTTACTTTAGTTTTTTGAAGCAACGACCTAGATTTATTAAATAAAATGAAAATATAGCTAAACAAAATTGCCTGAAAATAAATTTGGCCTAACAGTGTCTA
>NW_004524764.1:1954891-1956486 GCF_000260255.1 Octodon degus | reverse complement strand
ATCCTTTCCTTTAATTCTGTTAGTTAATTCAAAAAGCAAATGGAAATATACTTATCAAATTATTCAATATATCTTGCTGATATGAAGTGGTTTAAATATTACTTGTCTACATACATAAGTATAGCTATTGAAGTAGGGAGATAAAACTTAGCTAAAACTTGTGTGTGAAGATTAATGAATGTGTTTTTATTTAAAGAATGTGTGCTCTTTTAATTTAAAGAAGATAAAATGAATTTCTATCACATTATTAAAGTATGAACCATGAAATAAACTCCTTCCATATAGAACACAGTTGTACACATAAAAAAGTAACATAAAGGTACTTTGAATGTGAGGGAGAGGGAAAGGAAAACTTAGATTTATTCATATAAAAGTTTGACATAATAGTATTAACTTTGTGAGGAAATGCCAAATCCTTTGACATGTAGTACAATTCTCAAAGTTTAGACTTTTTTTTAAGGATAATTAATGGGAACTTATGGCATGCTCTTGTATCAGACAAGGAATGTCCTCTGAATAAGAAATTTGAAGTATTTCAGCATTTTTATGTTTTGCAGAAATTGTACTTTAATAAAAGAAGTAGAGATGGAGCCATGTTTTATAGGGGCTATCATTTCCTAATGTTTGCTTCTACATTAAAATCATAATAGCTTGCACTGGCGCAAGCACAGGATTTCAGATCACTCCTAATCACTTCGCAAAAGCACATTTTAATGTAAAAGTTACGAGGATGACATGCTTAGTAGAGATCTTTTGGGAACTGTATTCTGTAGGAATATTAAATGACCATTATTACAATTACTATTTCTTTAACGTTATACTCAGAGCATATGCATATCTTAAATATAGTGCTTCATTTGAAAGAAGCAAACTTTTACTATGTCCATAAGTGTCTCAAATTAGCAAGGACAAGACATAAGAGTGCCATGCCTGAAGTATTTTACTGTTATCAAATATAAACTGGGTTCTCTTCTTCATTATGACATATTTAAAGTTATCCCACAATATCATGCTTCTATAATCATAGGCTTTTTTAGGGAATTAAGAGGCATTGTTTTGTTAATAGTCATTGAGCCAAGCCACTCACACTTTTGTTGATCTATACTGAATGTAATAGACCATAGCACCTTGCTCCCTAGGCTGGTAGGTATTCGAAGATCTTTGTAAAAGTTGTGAGGATGGAACTTTTATTAAACAATCTACGCTCCAACAAACATATCCCTTTCTGTCTCTCTGGGATATTAGATTTTTACCTTTTCTCCATTTTTCTGCGTCTTCTTTTTCTGTGTCCTCCTGTTCTTCCCTTTTAGGCTGAAATCAGTGTTTCTTTTAAAACCAAATCTTTTAGTTTCATTACCTTGTGAAGCATAATATCAGATGATAGTTATAAAAATAAATCTATTATTCTTTCATTCTCTTTTATTCAAATTATACATTTAATTTGTTTCATTACATTATTGCTTTCTTCCAGAAGTCTACTATTTCTTTCTTGCTCATTCAATTGTATCTACATAAGTAACCATAGTATTCTTAACATAAAACTTGAGCTGATTACAGTATTGCAGTTTCATACCAGGCATTACACATTTGTGTGT
>NW_004524764.1:1952889-1953886 GCF_000260255.1 Octodon degus | reverse complement strand
TTTCTTTCTTTCTTTCTTTCTTTCTTTCTTTCTTTCTTTCTCTTTCTCTTTCTTTCTTTCTGTGTTTGGTACAGGGTCTCACTATTCAGCTCGGACTCTTAGTGATGCTACTTTTTTCAGCCTCCCCAGCACTCTAATTACAGGTACACACCACCACAACCGAACTCAGTGGCTGCTTCAGGGCACCTGGGGGTGGCACCAGTGTGGCATGTGCTGCAGCTGTGGATTGAGCCCTGGTCCCTGAGCTTGCCTAAGCAGGTGCTTAGTCCACTGAACTATCTTGCTGGTCCTTGCTTGTAGGGTTGTGTTTTTCAGTAGTTAGTTCCCTTGTCCTGTTTTCAGGTTATAATAAGCAGGGAAACAACTGTTTAAACATGTCAATATCCTGGTCTCTGTAACCTGTGAAACTTTCATTGGCAAAGGAACTTTGTCAGAAGTTGTTGCTTTGAGCCTTTTACAGATTGGCATATTAATATGGCTTTACTTTTTATACCACATTTTTATACTTTTTTGCTGGATGGCTAAGACCAAGATAGAGCAAGAAATATAACAAAAATGTAACTTTTGTATCTCACAAGGTCAGTCAAATCCCCTCAGGATTTACTCTGAAACCCTGTACAGCAGTTTGTAGATCTTTTGTCACTGTCAGCCACGTGTATGAGTCATGGTCATTGCTTGACTAATTTGTTCTCTGTGAAAGCTTGAGAGAAGAAATTTTTCCTCTCCATGTAGCTCTCCTTAGACTCACTCTACATCGTTGATCACTTTATTCTGCGGCCTTATAATCTACTTGATCAGAATATTTGGGATACCACTGAATAAAAGAATGTTACAGTACAGGATCTCTTAAGTCCTGAGCCCTCATTGACCTTGAAGGGCTAGGGCCAAAACGTTGGCTATCCTTGTAGCCCTTCTTTTTCTCCAACTTTTTGGTCTACAAGCTTAAGTTGTTAATGCTCCAGAAAAAGAGCTTAATGATATTATTGCCCTATAACAT
>NW_004524764.1:1949895-1951379 GCF_000260255.1 Octodon degus | reverse complement strand
TCAACAAGAGGATATCTCAGTTGTTAATTCTTTCAAGTGCTACCCTAGTAGTTTGATGTTTTTCGTGAGCTACTCCAATGTCTACCCCTATGTCTTCAAGAGTTCCTCCTACTTTCTCTTCGAGGAGATTTAGTGTTTCTGTTCTAATGTTTAAATCTTTAATCCATTTTGACTTTAGTTTAGTGCATGGTGATAAGCCTGGATGAAGTTTTAATTTTTGTCATGTAGAAAGCCAGTTTTTCAGCACCATTTGTTAAAGAGGCTATCTTTCTTCCATTAAGCATGTTTGGCCCCTTTGTCAAAGATAAGGTGACTGAGTGTGTTTGTAGTTGCTTCTGAATCTTCTAATCTATTCCATTGATCCTCAGGTCTATTTTTCTGCAAATATCATGCTGATTTTATCACCATAGATTTGTAGTATAATTTCAAGTCAGGTAATGTAAGGCCTCCTGCATTGTCTTTGTTGCCCAGGATGGTCATTGTTATTCTAGGCCTTTTCTGGTTCCAAATATATTTTTAAGAATCATTTCTCTAGGTCTGTGAGGTATGTTGATGATATTTTGATAGGGATTGCATTAACTCTGTATAACAATTTTGGAGTATGGCCATCTTCACAATGTTGTTTCTTCCTTTCCAGGATCAGGGAATATCTTTCCATTTTCCAATATCTTCTACAATCTCTTTTTTCAGAGTACTGTAATTTTTATTGAATAGATCTTTGACTTCTTTGATTAGGTTAATTCCTAAGTATTCCATTTTCTGCAGAGCTATTGTAAAACATATTGTTTCTCTAATTTATCTCTCACTGCATTTGTTATCTGTGTAGAGGAATGTTATTGACTTTAAGATATTGACTTTGCATCCTGCTATTCTACTGAATTTGTGTATTGATCCTAGTAGCTTGTTGGTGGAGATTTTTGGTCTTCCAGTAAAGTATCATGTCATCTACAAATAATGACAGTTTAACTTCTTCTTTACCTATTCTTATTCCTTTTATATATCTCTCTTGTTTAATGGCCTTTCTAAAGATTCTAGAATTATATAAAATAGGAGTAATATAGAGGGTTTTCTTGTCTTGCACCAGATGTGAGAGTAAAAATTTTGAGTTTTTCCCCATTTAGAATTATGTAGCCATTGGGTTGCAATAGATGACTTTTATCATATTGAGGTAGAGGCCATCTATTCCAATTTTCTGTAGGACTTTGAACATGAATGAGTGTTGGGCTTTGTCCAAAGCCTTTTCTGCATGAATTGAGATACTCATGTCTTTTTTTGTATTTAACTCCATTGATATAATGTATTTCATTTATAGATTTGCATATAGTGAACCATCCTTGCATCTATGGGATGAATTCTACCTGGTCATGGTATATAATCTTTTCGATAATTTGCTGTATTCTATTTGCTATGATTTTATTGAGGATTTTTGCATCTATATTCATGAGGAAGTTTGGTCTGTAGTTCTCTTTTTATTTTCTTCTTTT
>NW_004524764.1:1938660-1949440 GCF_000260255.1 Octodon degus | reverse complement strand
AGTAGGTACTGATGATCTTCTGTATTTCCACTGGGTCTGTGATAATTACTTTCTTTTCATTGCTTATTGCTTGTATTTCAATTTTTTCTTTCCTCTTTTTGATGAGGCTAGCTAGGGGCTTCACAATTTTATTTAATCTTTCAAAGAACCAGCCTTTTTGATTCATTAATTATTTGAACCCAGTCCTTGCCTCTGCCTAATTAGGTGTTTTAATCCACTGAGCTATCTGAGCAGCCCAAAAGTTGGTTCTTTAAAAGAATAAGTATAGTTGATGAAACATGAAATAACATCATCAAAAAGATGACAGAAAACACAAAAATTTAGGCAATTATGAATCAAAAGTGATGTCACAACAGATCCTACAGAAATCCAGGAGATCATCAACATTTTTATGAAAATCTATAATCTAATAAGAAGGAAATCACAGAAGAAATGGACAGATTACAAGGCACAATTTATTTTTCAAAACTAAATCAAGAAGATATAAGAATCCTAAAAAGCTCAATATCAGAAAATGAAATTGAAAATGTCATTAAAATTTTACCAACAAAGATAAGCCCGTGCCCTGATAAATTAACTGTTGTAATCTATAAAAAATTTAGAGAAAAACAAATACCACTAATGCTGAAACATTATAAAGAAATTAAAAGGGAAGCAGTAGTTCCAAAATCATTTCTTGAAGCAAAGATTAGCCTGATTCCTAAATCAGAGAATCCCCAACCCAGAACCAAACAGTCAAACAATCAAATAATGCAACAGGCTTGTGCAAAAAACTCCCACAGAGAAAATTTAGGGAAAGGACAGTCATCACAATAGAATCTATAAAATGAAAAGCTTTGTATCTATCTATCTATGGAAGTGAAAGATCTGTACAGTGAAAATAATCGTATAATTAAATAAAGATCAAAGAGGATATCAGAACATAGAAAGATACCCCTTGTGCATAGTAATGACCAATACGGTGAGATGGCAACATTTCCAAAGATACAACAGATTTAATGCAATCCCAATCAAAAATACCATTAGCATATCCCACTGAACTGGAGAAAATATTCCTAAAATTCATTTGTAACAAGAGGAGAACTAGATCACAAAAGCAATTCTAGGCACCAAAGGCAAGTCAGGGGCATTATAAAGTAAGACCTGAAATTACACTACAAAACTACTGTAATAAAATCAGAACAATCATGAAGATCAGTGGAACAGTGTAAAATATGAAGACACAGCTACAAACTCACTCAGCCATCTTATCTCTGACAAAGACAAATATGTTCACTGGAAGAAAGTGTCTTTAATAAATGGTGCTGGAAATACTGCCTTTCCACATGCCAAAGAAAAAGACTAGACCCATGTGTATCATCATTCACCAAACTAAAGAAAAATGGACCAGATATTTAATATTAAAATAAAAACACTGAATTTACTGGAAGAGAAAACTGGTAGAAATCTCAAAGACGTAGGTATAGGTAGAGACTTTGAGAGCAAAACTTGGAGTGCAAGGGAAATATTACAAAAAAAATCAACAAATGGAATCTCATCTGATTAAAATGCTTTTGTGCAACAAAGGAAATCACAATCAGAAAGAAAAGATAACCCACGGAGTGGAAAAACTATAGCCAGTTGTCCCTCAAGGAACTTATTTCTAGAATATATAAAGAACTGAAAAATATCAGATCCCCTAAATTCAAAGACCCAATTCAAAAATTGAAATATAAGATTAACACACACTTCTAAAATGAAGAAATACAAATAGCAAATAAATACATGAAAAAATGTTCCACTTTTTTGGTCATTCCACATATGCAAACTGAAATAATACTGAGATTCTATCTCATGCCATAAAGAAGAGCTATAATCAAAAAGTGAGTTGATAGCAAATGTTGGGAGGATTTTGGGGAAAAGGAGCCATTCTTCACTGTTTGTGGCCATGCAGACTGATGTAATCACTGTGGAAATCACTGTGGAGATTGTTTATACAACTAAAAATAGAAGTCCTATTCCATCACCCTTTCCTCTTCTAGATACCTTCCCAGAAGACTTAAAATCATCATAGAGTGTGGTATCTGTGCATCCATGTTTATACTGGGACAATTTATAATATCTAAGTCTTGGAAATAACCCAAATACCCATCAACCAAGACACAGATAAAAAAAGATGTAGTTTTAGGATGGCCAAGTAGCTCAGTAGATTAAAGCTCCTGCTTAGGTAGAGCAAAGCAGCTGGGGGTTCAAACCCTGACACGCTGTGCAGGCCCTGCCCTTGAGACATGCTGAGATGACCATTGAGACTGGGTGTGGTGGTGTGCACCTGTAATCCCAGCTCTTTGGGAGGCTGAAAACAGGAGGATCACTATGAGTCCAATCTACATAGTGAGACCCTGTAGACCTATAGGCCCTTACTAAAATATACAAAAAAAAAATAGGTATACTTTTATATATAATGGAGCACTACTCAGACATAAAGAGGGATAAACTGGAGACTTTTATAGGTAAATGTATACAACTCAGGAGCATAGTCATCAGTGAAATGAGTCAGAGCCATATGTGTAAACCTCATACTGTCCCGTTAGTGTAAGAAACTGAACAATAAAATCCAAAATGAACAATGAATATTGTCAATTAAGAAGAAACTGTTCAAAAGAATAGACAAACTGTGATGGCAGAGGGGAAAGGAAGAAAGGCAATAGAAAAAATATATACACAAGATTCTTAAGATGGTTATACAGTTAGTTCCTCCTAATTCATTGGAAAAAATGTTTGTGCTTTTACTGTTTGGATAAGTTATCATGCTTATATCTTGTACTCTGAATAAATACTACAAAGACAACCACGTTGGTCAGGGAGATAGCTCAGTGGCATAAATGCTTGCCTCATAAACACAAGGTCCTGAGTTCAATTCCTGGCAGAAAAAAAGTGTATTAATTATGCTAACTCTCCTACTAACCTGTTTTGTTTTTGTTTGATAGCTATGAAATGAATAAAACTACAAATGGAATAATAGCATAGTAATTCAAAGAAATTTCTCACAGAATTGTATAGTCATTTTTTCCCACACCTTATTATAACTCACTACCCAAAAGTCATGTATCTTAACACTGTAAAATTTTTTTCTTTTTTGTGGAACTGGGGATTGAACTTACTCCCTTGCATTTGCCAGGCAAGTACTTATTCTACTGAGCTATTTCTCTGGCCCCTAACACTGTAAATTTGAATTAATTTTCAATTTATAGAATTAAAATATATCTACAAGTAAGATTTAATACATACAGCTTTTTTCACTTAGTGAAATTATTTTGTAATATATTCCCAATATTTTGCACATAAATAGTTCATTTACTTTTATTCCTGGGTAGAATTTCATTGTATGAATGTATCTCTGTAGTTGCACAGTGTTTTGGAGCATTTGCTGGTTATAGGAAAAGATTCAACTGTAGGAAAGTTAATTTCCGGGTCTTTGTAACTAAACATATCTTCAGTAAGAGTTGAACAGCTAGCATAACCACTTTAAGAAATTGTTATGAAGCTGTTGCTTCACATCCATAATAATTCACAATATATGCTATGCAGTGTAATAGTATAAATTAAAATAATATTAAGTAGAAGAGAGAACAAATAAATAGACCTACTAGGTTCTCAGGAAGTTTAGAGCATTCTAGCTGGTTTCAGAGCGTCACTGTTCTGCTCTAAAGTTAAAAGATTTGTTTTAGCTTTTCACTCACATGGTTTTGAAACAAACTTACTTTCAAAGACCAAAAAGAAATAAGCATACTGGCATGCATGATTAAGCTAAGTACTCCCCAAAACTTTCATAAACAGAATGCATCAGTCAGTGTTTTATGAAAGAAACAGATATGAAGCCAAGTGCACAACTGTGTAAGAATTTACAGGATTGCCTTACAGTGGTCATCCACAGAGTCAGATGAGGGAGAGAACAGAGGGCATCTGTACACCGGAAACTGAAGGTTTCAGTCCAAGTTCTGCAGCCCTCGGCAGTGTCCTGAGCAAGTCCGTATAAGGATGTCAGTGGGCTTTGCTGGAAGACTGAAGTGTCTCTGCTGAGGAACATGCACGGGGCTCACTACAGGTGCAGTGAAGGAGCTACAGAAGAAACAAAAGCAGATGGGCGCTTCTCATCTGATCTTTATACAATCCAGGCAAGGAGCAGGGGTAGGCTGAGTCTTCCTGAGCCAATGTAGTTAAATTTCTCTTAATAAATACCTCTCAAGGGCTGGAGAGATGGCTCAGTGGTCTAAAGCACCTACTTGAAACAAGCTTGGCAAAGCACAGGGACCGCGGTTCGATCCCCAGCACCACATGCCAGCCAGACCCGCCCCCTGGTGGGCTGAGCTGGCCACACACACACACAATAAATAAATGTAATAATTAAAAATAAATAAATATTTAAAAAAAATAAATAAATACCTCTCAAGTTCACACAATCACCGAAGCATCAAGCAGAATGACTTATTCAAAAATCATCATAGCAGTTGTAACTAGAAGTTATTAGAGAGAATGAGAGAGTAAAAGACAATATTTCTTTCAATATTTGGCATTAGAAAACTTGCACTGAGTAGTGCTTGATCTGTTGTCTCAGAAGTTTAGAGAAAGTTTAATGGTAAAGGAGTAGCATGTACCAAGGACATGAGTTGGTTTATCTCTTCCCTTTTTCACTGAGGGAACTCCTGCTTTCATGAGGGTTGTAGCCCTGCTTTGTCCTTTCGCAAAGTGCAGATTCTAGTATGTGAAATGTTCTCAAGTAATAAGGCATTTGGCCTCTGAGCGCATCTTCTGTGCATCGCAGTAAGAAATCTTCAGCCATGTTTTCCAATGTCAGATTTATCAATAATAAAATTTGTATTCGTGTAGTGCATTGAAGTGATTTCAGGTTTTTTTGCTTTTATCCAAAAGTGGAATAGAATGGAGAAGGGTGAACAAGAATGCTTCATACTGGATCTCTATAATATTCATTATTGTATTTCAAGTTTTACTATAAAACAGGAAATATTAATAAAGTAAGTCAATTTCTTTAGAAGTTAAAATTCAGCATTGTGTCAGCTAGCTATTTGAATGATGATGCTTTTTTTAAAATTTTTAAAATAATTTTATTGAGAAACAAGTAGCAATGAGACAGTTTCAAAATGGATTCGTAGGACAATTTCAATGATTAATACATTGTATATTGTTGTCTTAGTGGTTATTCATTGTACAAGATACAGACATGATATCCTGTCCACAAACACTATTAGAAAAAATCTTTCTATTCATCGAATTTAGAGAATGTAGCTGTATATCTATCCTATTTTGAAATACAGATACAAAATGGTTGTTCAGGGGCCAGGGAGATGGCTTGGTAGAATAAGCTTTTGCCTGGCAAGCGCAAGGGTCTGAGTTCAATTCCTGCTTCTGCCAAAATGGTTGTTCATTTGTATCCCCTTTTTTTGTTTAGTCTTGTCAGAAAAGGGTATTTCAATGTCATTAAAATATTCAAGGTACATGAACTCAGCAAAATAATTCCAATATAGTCCAGTAGTCCCATAACAGTAGTGGTTTTTCCGTGAGACTGGCAATGTCAGAAGTTGTTCACTTGAGCCTTTTACAGCCCAGCATGTTAAAATGGCTTTACTTTTTATGCTTCATTTTTATATTTTTCTGCTGAATGGTTAGGACCAAGATAAAGCAAGAACTATGTAACAAGAAATGTAGCTTTTGTATCTGAGGTCAGTCAAATCCCCTCTGGACTTATCCTGAAACCCTGTACCTCAGATTGTACATCCTTTGTCAGTGTCAGCCATGTTGATGAGTCATGACCATTGCTTGACCAATTTGCTCTCTGTGAAAGCCATGAGCAAATATTTCTCTCCATGTTACTCTCCTTAGGCACACTACATCATCGATCACTTTCCTCTGTGGCCCAATAATCCCCTTGATCAGAAAAATTGGGACACAACTGAGTTACATGATGTTACAGTACAGGTTCTCCTATGTCCTAAGTCTTCATTGACCTTGAAAGGTTAGGGCCAAAATATTGGTTGTCCTTGGAGCTCTTATTTTTCTCTAATTTTTGGTCTGCAAACTTAGGTTGTTAACGCTCCAGAAGAGAAGCTTATTGTTATTACCATACAACATATGTAGTTGAGTTTAACCTCACTATCTGTTTGACTATCAGCCATCTTAGGCATGATGCCCTTTTAAATAAATAATATTTCTTTGATTAGAAGTATTACTAGTAAAGCAGTTGCTGATGATCTATAAAAAGCCTGGCCTTTTCAGTCAGATTTGGATTAAATTGCAATTATCCATAGATAACATTAACTACTTTTTCTAGGTCTCAAATAATTAAAATATTTTGTAGTTTTCAGAGTAAGGTGTTTTAGTGATATTTCTTTAGTCTTTTAAAATAATACATTTTAGAAATTAAGTAAAGAAAGAAAATTGGGCAGTAGTAAAAATGTAGGACAGATACATCAGCATGTCAGTTTTACATCAGTCTGATAACATGATGGCAAAAAAGATCCATTAAAGCAAATGCTTTCCTGACAGGCTATTTAATTAGAATTACAATCATCTTCCCAGAAATGATATTTAAACCAATTTGTCAACTGTGAATGAATGAAAATAGTTTGTTTCTCCTCAAGTCTCATGAAATAAAGGAGTCAAAGACAAAGCATCTTATAAATGCCACAATTTTCAAAATGGAACTGAGGAGGGAGCAGTTAGCATTGTATAGCAGAGGGTATAGCTGTGATTGGGAGGGATTCAATTTGTTTTCTGTTTTTCTAGTTTCTCAGAAAGATTTATGTGGATAAAAATGTGATTGCTTCTCTTACACATTGTCATTAAGCTGCTACATACTTCAAAATGTTTCTCCTCCCACTAAAAAATGTGTATTTTTCAAGAATTTGAATTTAATACAGTGCATCATAAATCTTTGCACAAAATCCTAAGTTGTTTCATATCCTAATATCTATATTTACTATCACGGCAAACTTGAAAAACTTCTTAAATTTTTTTTCAGACTATGTTTCATATATTCATATATAAATTAGAGACAATGTTTTTTATAAGATATTTGTGTCTTAAAGTATAAGGTCTCAAAATAACTTACATACTAATCTAGAATAGAAATAAAGACTATGTTAACAGTGTGTGTAGAATTTCTTTTTATTTTGTGGTAAAGTAATTTAGTTTGCCCTAGTGAGGACTTTAAATTTTGGTGTTTGCCCCAGTTCATTTTCTTTCCTTGCTGAAACAAAATACCTGACACCTAAAACTATAGATTGAAAGGTTTAAGTAGCTCACGGTCTGTTGATTTTCAGTCCATAATTGGCTGGTTTCAAAGCAGGGTGATACAGGAAACAGACACTGCAGAGGAGAAATCCTTCATGGTGGCCAGAAGGTAGCAAGCAAGAGAGGAGGCAGCCTCTTTCAGTCTCTTCTATTTTATCCAGGCTACTGATAGTAGGATCTGGCCAAACCAACCAGTATACTTATTTAGTGATCATCCACCCTTAATCCTAGTACCCTTAATTCTAGCGTTACACTCTAGATCCAGCCACCCCTGAAAAATCTCTACCTGTATCTACATAAGGCTCTGGGGAGAGATCCAAACACAAGTTAAATATTATTTAATGAGATCTGTTAAGTAATATATGTGAACAAAACATCATGGACTCACAGAACGGAGATAGGCAGCCTATGTCAACTTATTTGAAACACATGTGACTAATACTTCTTTTATAACATTACTACTAAGACAAAACTAACATTCTAGCCCTATGCGTTATACATTAAATCAACTAGTTCACATGCTATTGCAGGAACAAAATAGTTGACAAACATAAATTAAAGAAGAAATGATTTATTTTTGGCTTATCATTTCAGAGGTTTCTGTAGGGAGCAGCTGAAGCTGGAAGTTCATAACACATGAAGGGACAAGGAAGGCAGTTTGGAGAACAAAGAGGTCCTCAGAAAAGCCATGAAAATAAGTTGCTAAAGCTCCGAGGAAGTGAGGTGCTTAGGCTCGCATACAAAGTTGCTAAGCAGAGGGGTTGAAATTAACATCAACCTCTTGAGACTATAAATAAAAGCACTATGTAGTCGAGTAGCTTCTTTCCTCCCAAACAAAAAGGGCTCCACCTAACCTCAGCTTTCCGTCTGTTATCTTTATTCATCTCTCCATATTTGCCCTGGAACTTTGAAAGATGCAAGGGGTTGCAGCAGGTTTTAGTTCATGGTCTTTGTGTCCAAGGTATGAACATCATGGTGGAAAGTATGATGGTAGAAAATGGTTATACCTTCTGGAAGTCAGGAAGCACAGAATAGAAAAGCAAAAAAGAAAAGGGACTAAAGATAAAAGGACTCATCCTTGCCTCTAGTAACTCTTACTCTGTGCAGGTTCACATCCCAATAACACATCCAACTGCAAATTCACCAAAGAAATAACAGTGTTGTCAGTATCTCTATAATGCAAAGACATTTCAAAATTTTCAACTCTGAATTTTGCTGCACTGGGGTTCAAACTCTCAGTACTGGACATACAGGACTTTTTAGGGCCTCTTCAGACTTAAGTCATAATAAAAATCAGTATTTTTAAAAAATATATTTGGTGCAGATCTACAGGGTCTACAGAGTCTATGTAGATTGGACTTGTAGTGATCCTCCTGTTTTCAGCCTCCCAAGTGCTGGGATTACAGGCACATGCCACCACACCCAGTCTCAATCACAATTTCAGCATGCCCCAGGGGATGGAGCTGGCATGACATGTCTGAGATTGAACCCCAGCTGCTGCGCTCTGCCTAAGCAGGAGCTTTAGTCTACTGAGTTCTCTGGCCAGCCCTCAACATGTTTTTGAGAATTGGAATTTTACACATTAAAGACTTATTTATATATTATTTTATATTCCTCTACATTTATACGGTTTTCACATTATAAAATAGTCACAAAAATACAAGTTAAATGTTAAGATTAAAAGATAAAGGTGCATTTCAGGGGATATAGCTCAGCCGCACCGGCACAGAGCATTTGTCATGCAAGACGTAGACGAGGAACATGCTTGTCTCACACAAAAGGACTCAAATCATGTTAAGTGAAACAAATGAAAGTCGAGGATATCTTGCAGGGCTCGCATAAAGGACTGGAAAATAGAAAAGCCTAAATCACTGACAATTACTCTTAACTTTTTACACTGTTTGAATATGTAATGACAGATTCATAGCTGGAGAGTTTCTTAAAAGGTAGCATTAATTTTACATTAATTAGTTTATTTAGAGAAAGTGTTGTAAGTTAAGCCAGACTGGCCTAGAACTTAGTTTATAGCCCAAGCTTGCCTTGAACTCCTCTTGTCTCAGCCTCCTTTGTCAGGATTACAAGCACACATTTCCATGTCCAGGTACAATAATCACATTTTGTCCCTCAGAAAAGATCCCACTGAAAAAAAATGTACTTTTGCTTAGAGCAATTATATAGAAAATATTTTCTAGATAAATATTTATTTTTCATATATATCATAGTTAATGAATTCAAAGAACTGCAAACTCAAACATTAGACCTTTTTCCGAAAGATAACACTCGTCTCTATCTCAAAGCATTTCTAGGATTTGAAGAAATAAATATAGAAGCTAATGTAAATCAAGTTATAAGATTGTGATTAAAAACTCCAGTGAAAAATTAATCTGAGTTTTAAAAGTGAATTTACAAGCACACAACCAAGAAATCAGTGGAGGTAGAACCAAGCAGTAAAGAAAAATAGAAGTGAACTGAAGTCTGTAAACCTGTAATTAGCTCAGCAGTGCCATATTTAACTTCTAATCTAATAGTTCATAACCTCTAGGTTCTGAATGCTACATTCTACCTAAAAGTAAGAAAGAAAATAAAGCATTAAGAAGTGATGAAATGTAAACTTAAAAGACATAGAATAGCCAAACTATACAGTAGTCCTATTGTATCACATATTAATAGTCTAAAATATTATCTATAGATATAAAATAGTCTAAAAATCTTAAGTACAAGGCACTTTTGTCCCTACAGTTTCACAGGTGGAAAGCATGGTATCTGGTGCATGAATTTTGAGATAGGTTTAAGGTGTACAGGTTAATGGAATATTATTAGGCCTTAGGTTGTAAACGCACTTGAATGAATTAATGCGGTTTGCAGGAGAGGCTTAGGTCTGGTAAGAGTAGATCAGTACCCAAGCTAGAGGGCGACTAAAAATAAATAAATAAATGAAATTAAAAAAGACTCCTCTGACCTCTTCGATGCTCTGTCTCATCATGTGACCTCCTTTGCTCTCCTTTTGGCATACATGCCCCTTCTGCCTGCGGTGGGTTTGATTCTGCTTCTCCACTGCGTTGTGATTTCGTCAATAGGCTATGACCTGAACTCACAGTTATGTAATGTGTGATGGGTATAAAATTGTCTTCATGTTGGTTAAATTCAGTAGTTAGTATTTGGGGAGCGTGTTCATTACAATGCCTGACATATGGTAATTAATCAAGCTAAAGTCAAAGAATCTTGTAAAGAGGTATTTTGTGATAACAATTACAAATAAACTAACAAATAGGGTTAAGTCTGTATGTCACCCCAAAGCCTCATACAGTCATGGGGCAGGATTTTCACTGGTAGCTTAATCTAGTTTATGATTGACTCATCGTCTAATGCAAGGTTTGTTGTCATGAGTGCTATAGCCATACTAAAGCAGATAGATTGTCTACAATATAAGGGACAGACATGATGCTTTCTCTCTCTCTCTCTCTCTCTCTCTCTCTCTCTCTCTCTCTCTCTC
>NW_004524764.1:1921736-1938560 GCF_000260255.1 Octodon degus | reverse complement strand
TCTCTCTCTCTCTCTCATTCTCTCTCTGGCTTTCTGGTTCTTATTGTTTTTACTGTGTTCATCATCATGAAAAATTGCACATTGCTATGTGCCACTTAATTTTGGAACTTATTATGGACTGAAGCTTCTACACACTGAAATAAAATCTTTTCACTTTAAATTTCGATGCTTGTATTTTTTCTCAACAATAAGACAAATAACTAAGAAGATAACATAGCAATGGAGTTACGAAACTCTGTAAAACTATTTAAAAATCTGATACTAAGAAATAGAAGAGCTTATGTACTTAGAAAAAATAAAATCATTTACTAATAATTTTAAATAACTGCCATATGTCAAGAAATATAACATACTTCCAAAATATTAAGGTATTTTATGTATTTTAGATCAGGGAGTACAAAGTCTCACTACATAGATTAGACTCATAGTGATCCTCCTGTTTTCAGCCTCCCAAGTGCTGGGATTACAGTCAAGCACCACCAGTCCAGTCTCAGTGCGCCCCGGAGAGAGGGCTGGCATTGAATGCCGGGGATTGAACACCAGTGTGTGCACCTGTCTAAGCAGACACTTTATTCCACTGAGCTAATTGGCTGGCCCAAAAGATTAGTATTGAAAATTTTTAACAAATAGTATATGAAGACATTTTTACACTCATCTCAGATTATGCAATTTTAAATAATCCTGCTAGTAAATAGAAGAATTAAAATGATTACAGATATGTTTTATATTAGATATTCAAAAATAATGTTCTCTAGTTTAGCAAGTAGTATGAAAAATAATGAAACTTTAGCTATAGTTTTCCTTTACAAACCACTTAAAAGTTTGCTAATATCTACCTAACAATGTCTAAGGTCCAATGCTTTGCTATACTTTGCATAGGAATCAGGTAAGACTGTCTAAATACTTCTAGATTTATGTCCATCCTAACTTTTCATTCAATATTATTCATTTAGAATGAATAAAAATTTATTTATTGGATAATTTAAAATGTTTAATGGAAAAGTCTTTACCGTGGGTCTTTATCCTGCCTTACTTAATAATATACCTGAAAAATTAAGCGATGGAAGGTTGCTATTGGGTACTTCCCTCACAGACATGATATGTTACCTCAAACTCATAAATGCTCCAATGTCTAAGCCTATTCATTCTGAGCACATGAATTAAAGTAAACATATATAGAATTTGTATGCTTCAGAATACTCGAGTAAGAAGAAAAAAATATTAGTTGTAATAAGCCAATTGTATAGTTTTACTATCTATTTTGAAAAGTATACTGCAATTATAATCCTGTCACAAAATAAAATAGAGGAACTGAGAGTTTAGGGAAAAATACTAACCAGGCAGGCGAGATAACTCAGGAGACTAAGCACCTGCTTGGGCAAGCACAGGGACTGGGGTTCGATCCCCAGCATCACATGCTGCCCTGGCCTCATCCCCAGGGCCCCCCAAGTGTGTTGATCCAGCCACCAAGACCTGGTGTGGTGGGGCATGCCTTTATTCCCAGAGCTGGGGAGACTGAAAATAGAAGGATCACTTTGAGTCTGAGCTCCATAGTGAGACTACTTACCAATACATTAAAAAATATAAGTGAGAGTTTAGCACAGTTTTTTTTGGAAATAAGTCCAACCTATAGAAAGAAGGATGTTGTAGGACAAGCACAAGATTTCATACCAGAGAAGTGAGGATTCCTAGAGTTAGAAGCACATTTATCTTTTGTATTAAAATTAAACTAAGGTTTTATTTCACTGTATGTTGTGAGTATACAGTATCTACAGTAGAACAATATTTTAAAATTCATGTTTATATTATAAGTGAAATATAGTTTTCAACAAAATGCATTAATTTTCAGCAAACCTTGTGATTATTAGCAACTAATACTTTAATGTGATGAGACTTGAAATTTACTTTGTCTCTCTGAAAAGTATATTTTCTAAACTTAAATTTCAGATAGAATACTTGAAATTTTAAGAGATAGCACATTATAAAGACAATTATTTGTTGCTATGAAAATATCTGATAACAAGGTTCATATTTTTTATTTCAAGAAAGCAATTTAGTTCACATTTCAAGAAGGTGGCATAGCACCTGTTCATCACACGCCCTATCCTATACATACATGTCAGCGGCTGACATCATTTTACTGAAATGGTTCTGCTTTTTTATTACACATTTGTTTCATTGTTTGTTTGGCTTTGTTTTATTTTTAAGAATGGAAAATATACTTGGCAGCCCAGTGGTGCCTTTCATATACTAAATGGTTACTATGACCCCAGAAATTCAAAAACCGATGGTATAAAGCATTGATATAGAAGGCAGAGGACATATTCTTTGCAGTGAGAGATTGAAGGCAAAGAATTAGGAAGCAAAAAACTGACAAGAAAGGCTTTTGAATCCCTATGGTCTTTGAGAGTTAAAGAGAGAAGAGCTAGAGATGGAAACTTTGCAATTACAAAGAGCTGAGCAATTTTTACAATGGTAACTATTCTGCAAATCTGTAGTACTTCGAGAGAATTTCTTTCTGTGTCAGTGTTAGAGCTATCTCTATAATGAGCCAGGTAGATACAATCTTAAAATACATGCAATTGTCAATTTTGTAATGTACTGTGTAAATCGGATGACATACAGAGACAGAAAATGTGCTTTACAGAAATGTACAATGTATTTGACTTTCATGTAGCTATGTAAGTCAAAAAGGTTGCAATATATTTTGAAAAAATCACTGGAAAAATGTATGCATTTGGGCTTTTAGTGGAAGCTATATTCATAGAAAAGAGAAGGTAGTTTTTCCTTTAGTCTCTTGACTCCATATCAAATCTGCAGAAAGCTCATTTATACAGGAACAGCAATATTTAACTATTTTCAGGTGGATTAGCAATAAATAGGAAGCGATGATGACTATTTTATTTATGAAAGATGGAAGAACTTGAGCCAAGTGAGAGATCACCACGACTTTAGTATTAAGATGTAAGCACTGAGACCAGTGGAAGAAGTAGGAATAATAAATCGTGACCTTGTAGCATGGCTGTAGCGATAGGTGCTGCATCTGTAATCCAGGCTTCCTTCTGCTGATAGACTCTAAGGAAAATAGCAGAGAAGATTTAGATGAATGCCATTACAAAATTACTGACTTATCCACAGAAGATAAATGATGTCATTTTAAAACTTGAAATTTCTCTAAAATCAGCGGAGTAATATGTAACTGGAGCAGGGCAAAGTCCTTTCCGTTTAAGTACACCGAAAGGGTGACAACAATTTTGAGGCACCATGTGAAATCTATTTCTCATTATTCTAATTATGCATTTTGGCATCAGACTTTATAGCTGTCCTTGAATAATCCACAAAATGTATTATTTACCTTTTAATTAAAATGACATTTAATGAAAAGGAATGTTTAAAATTGGATGTTGATTTGCAGGTATGACGATTTAAGCCCATAGTAATTCCCATAGTGGTAAAAGTAGACCCAGTGCTTGGAGCCAGGAGAAAATTCCAAAAGGTAAATAGAAGCAGCATGAATGAGGAAGAAGTCTCAATCGAAACCGTACAGAATTGTTGTTTTGTGGCCAGAATCCAACACGCTACATGTTGTCACGCGTATCTATAAATTTGAGGAATGCCATCTCAACATCAATCCAGAGCAGAAAATCTCCTAGCACTCAGAAAGTGTTGAGAAAGACTATCATTTTCTTTTCTTGTTTGCGTACCCCCAAAGGGACGTCGTAGGAGAAGTACAGGTTAGTTCCTCTCCATTCTCTGGAGCCGTGATTCAAGGTGGGGACTAGGGAAATTCAAAGTAATTTCTTTTGTCCCTATATGTATTTTGTTCCAAGCTGCTGGGATAGTAACAGAGGTTCAAAACAAAAAGGTACAGGAACTTTAGTTTTCTGATGAGAGGAAAAAACAAACTGATGGCAACAAAAATGATTAAAAGGACAACAAAGCAAAGAGAAAGCCCAAACAGTTGGAAAGCATTAGGGAGATTATGAAAAGGGAGACTTAATGGTTACTGATTTCTTTTTAAAAAAGATAAATAGGAGGAAGCTTCATATTGATTTTCATACTAATGACTAGTTTATCGAAAGTGTGGAAGCATTTCTTAATCCCTGTTTTCTCAGCATTTGTTGCATTTTACTTTATTTTATATTATTTATTTATTCATTTGGAACAGGGTCTCACAACACAGATCCAACTCATAGTGGTTCTCCTGTCTCATCCTCTCCAGCACTGGGATTAAAGGTGTGTGCCACCATACCTGGGGTTCTGGGCCCTGCAGTGTATGTGTTAACCGGCATTGAACTCTGGTCCTTGCACTAGCCAGGCAGGAGCTTAGACCGCTGAGCTATCGTCCCAGCCCTTATGTCCTTGGTGATAGGGACTCTGACTGGCATTAGATGAAATTACAGAATTGGTTTGATTGGCATTCCCCTATTGAGTAAAATGCTGAACATTTCTTCTTCATGTACTTATTGGCTGTTTGTACTTGTTTTGATAAGTGTCTCTTCACTTTATTTGATCTTTTTGTTTTCTGAGTTACTTATATATTGTGGATATTAATCCTTAATCAGAACTGTAACTGGCAAAATATTTTTTCTCTTTCTATTTATTGATTTTCACTTTGTTGATCACTTACATTGTTGAGCATAAGTTTAATTTAACTTATTTCATTTGTTGCTTCCTTGTGTTATTTCTTGTACTACTAAGTGTTTATTCAAGAATTTCTTGCCTATGCTTGTGCCTTCAAGTGTTTCTCTCATGTTCTCTTCCAGGACTTTCAGTATTTGTGACTTGATATCTAGGTCTTTCTTCCACTTTGATTTTATCTTACTATAGGCTGAGAAATATGGTTCTAGTTTCATTCTTCTACGTATGGATAACAAATTTTCCCAGCACTGTTTACTATGGAGGTTGTCTTGTTTCTAGTGAATACTTTTGGTCCCTTAAAAAATCATTTAGTTGAAGGTGCAAGGGGTTGTCTGTGCATCTTCTGTTTCCCTTGTGCGTCAGTCTATTTTTATGTCCATATGATGCTTTAGGTACTATATACCACACAGTATAGCTTGAAGTCCAGGACTATAATTCTTCCAGTTTTCCTCTTTACTTCCAAGATTCTTTAGCTGTGCTGGGTCTCACCTGGTCTAAATTTTTAAATTTTTTCTGGTTCTGTGAATTATGTGCTTGATATTTTAATAGAAGTTATATTAAATCTGTATATCCCTTTTGGATATACTGTATGGCTAGTTTACTGATGTAGATTCTAACTGTGGAGGAACAATGGATATCATTCAATTTTCTAATGTCCTATATAAACTCTTTATCCAAAGCACTATGTATTACAGTTTTTGTCACAGAGATCTTTAAATTCCTTGGTTACATTTCTTCCCAGTATTTCTCTCTCTCTCTCTCTCTCTCTCTCTCTCTCTCTCTCTCTCTCTCTCTCTTCTCTCTCTCTAAGTTTCTGAAAATCTTCTTAATTTTCCTCAATGGTTTAGCTTGAGGGTTTCATTAATGCCTCCTGGAACTGTTTTTGATTTGTTTGTATTGATTTTATATCTTGCCACTTTGATGAATTTGTCTATTAATTCCATGCATCTTCTGGTAGAGCTTTTTGGGTTCTCTGAGTAAAGGACCAAAACATCTGACCATAAAGTTAGTTTGACTTCTTTCCCTAATCATGTCCTTTTTATTTTTGTTTCTCTTTCCTGATTGCACTGACTGAAGTTTCAAGCACTATATTTGATAAGGTTGGTGAGAATAGACACCCTTGTCTCTTTCCTGATCTTATTGTGAAATCTTTCAGTCTCTCTCCATTTAATATGACTACTAATGATATATGGGAAAGAAACTGTCAACTTGCTACCATTGATGCTTGATGTCCACAACACTAAGGTCATATTCTCTAAGATCCAGGAATGAATTCCAGAAACAGTTTAAGAGTAGGGAGATTTATTGAAAGAAAGCTTCTGTCTGAGATGGAAAGAAGGGGCCTGGAAAGTGGTTGCCCACCAACCCTGCTTCTCACGGGTGTACACTGAGCAAAAATGTGAGGGAGGCTTAAGGTGGGACAGAACTATAATAAATCAATAATATTCCAAAACATAGTCACTTAAGCAATATTGGTTCAATGGCAAATCATGGGATGCATGTGAGATGTTCAAAATTGCCTTCAACCTTACTCTTAAGTGAAATGAATTAGACCAGCAAGTGCAAACATTGTATTGTATTGTCTCCTTAGTGTGAGAACCTGAAAGACAAAAATGGAATTTGAAGGAATTAGACACTGGAAAAAGGGAGTGAACTTATTCAAAAGGAAAGAGTCACTGAGTTGAGGAGAAAGGCAGGGCAGGGAAGGGGGAAAAGAGATTTATCTCTGTATGTAAGCTGGATGGTTTGGACAATTGTACTTTGCATTTCTGTTGGTCTATGGAAAGAAGTAGCTATTGTTTAATTTGTTTTTTTCTCCATTTTCCAATTGTTAATCTTCTTAATTTCTTATGCATTTCTGTTTTCTTTCTTCTTCCAATTTTACATGCATATATCTGTTAATATAAATAACTGGTTGGAAGACAGCACTATGTAGTACAACAAACTGTGAAATTCTTGTTACTTTATTAAGTGAAATTCTGTATCACTTGTGTTTCTGTTTTAATTCTAATTTGTACTGTCTTTAAAAAAATAAAAAAACAACCAAACAAACAAAAACTTTTGCCAACCAATAAGTACAGAAATACAGTTGCTAGGGTGATATTGATCACATGGGTATCAAATGGGAAAAAAAGTCACATAGCAGGTGCAGAGGGGACAGACAAAGACCTTCCTGGAGGGTGAGTTGAGAAGGTTCAGTCCTGTAGCCTAAGGTGATTGATGCTTACTTAGAATATCTATCACTGTTGATTAAATCTAGTGAAAGTACATGGGTGGGTAGATCTGTGCCTTGAAGCCTGGCCTTCAGTGATTGTACTTAGAGCCAAAGTTCTGTTCTGTTCTGGGGATCACCCACTTGGGGCTCCCCTCCTATCCCTCTCTCAGACAGGAGCTTTCTTTTCCTCAATAAATATATTCTTCTCATAAAAAACGTTATCGTCTACATTGACCTGTCCAGGGCTCAGCTCTGTGTGACTCCTACAATAGCTCTACTTAACTATCTAGAAGCCTAAGACACTAAGAGAAAAGCTAAAAAGACACCCAAGCAAAACACTAAAATTATATATTATTGATCCAATTTAATGATGTCATCCAAGTGCTCTTACTACACTGAGTCTCTCTATACTTATCTTATTGGTTGATTATAATTTGACCCATATTGTACTCAGTTCTCATGAATTTTCTCTATAAAACTTTCTCAGAGAAGCAGTCTCATTAGAAACTCATTTGGAGCCCCTGCTATTTCTCCGCAGCTATTCCAATTCTCCATTCCTATACTCTAGTAAATTCTCCTACTCTTAGCCTACATTGTTTCTTAAAATTCATTCTTTGAATACAGGGAACATGAACTTGGCATATCTGACATCAGATACGTTGGGAGTCGCCTATTTTTCCCTATGTTATTAACATGCATTAATTTCATTCCATTATGTACTAATATGATGAAAAAGATTATTTTGCATTCATTAATTATTTAAAACCTTTGCAGGATGTACTAAAATATTTTTCGATTTTTTAAAATATGTTTCTATTTTGGAGGATATACTGTAAGAAACTGTGGACAGTATATATTCTTCTGTTTTTAGATGAAACACTCAATATATATCAATTACATGCATTTGTCCTATTGTGTGATTTAACTTTTATATGTCTTTGTTGATTACTTATTTTTGTAGATCTAATTATATGAGTGGATTGTTCGTGTCTCCTTCTACGACTATATTGGATGTAGTCTGCACTTCTATGTGAGATGTGTAGTTTTCGTTTTATGAATTTGAGTATGCATATAATCTGAATATACACAGACTCTGCCAAAAATATACAGACTTTAGGAGTTTGCCATACTACTAAATTGGAAGCTAAGGGCCATCACTTGAGTACTTCACATTTGTAGAAGCCAATGTTAACTTATATTAATCTCATGATGTCTTAAAACATTTACTCTTAAAATATTTTACAATTTACCTAAAGCATATATTTTTCTGGAAGCTATATAAGTAAATTTGTTATCTATTTGTTGGTGAATTCTTCCCTTTATCAGTATATATTGACTTCATTTGTCTCCTCTAACTAATTTTGCTTTAAAGTCAATTTTGTCAAGAATAACAATAGCTAGTACTGCTTGATTTTGATCTCTGCTACCTTGCAGTATAAATTTTTGTCCTGTTTTTTTTATTTCTTTAGATGTGAGATACATGCACATATCATATTTTTTCCTAGTTTTTTTCCCTTATTCAATCTGCCAAATATCTTTTGGTTGGGATTTGGACTATTTACATTGAGTGTCATTATTTAAACATAAATTAGCATTTTTGCCAAAGTATCATTTTGTCAATAGGCTCCTCCACTATCATGGAGGTCTCCTTAGTGGGTTGATTTCTTCCTGTGGCCCACACTTTGCTTAGGGTGTGACTCAGTTCTCTTAGCTTATTCAAAGAGCAAGTACAGTTCTCTAACAACATTTGGAAAGAAGAATAGTATAAGTTATATGTATATAATTGCTTTTATATCCACATATAATTTAGAACTTGTTTAAAAAATTCTCAGTTTACTGTTTCTTGGCCTTTTGGCTAAGGTCAAGTGTAAAACTTCTAAATTCTTGAAATCATTAGGCAAAACAAAGGGTTTTTAATGAGGCAATAAAGTCTAAGACACAGGAGAGCTGAACAAAGACTTAAAGGAAGCATAAAACATAAGAAAGATGGAAAGGACAAAAATCAAAGAGCATAAAGGGAGAAAAGATAAAGAAAGAAAAGGATATGAAAGGGAGGAGACTAGAAGTAGAAAAGGCATGCAGAGGCAAACAACAAGGGTAGATAAATGAAGGGACTATGTAGAAGATGGATGAGAGAAGAGAAAGGGAGACAGCATCAACTGCTGAACTGACAGGTAAGTTAAGTTTAGGTAACACAAAGAATGATGGTAATGTAGGACTGTGTGTCAAGACAACACAGAGCATTATACAATCAGCAGCAGAAAACATGTATGTACTTAAAAACTAGAACACCTACACACATATGTCCAAAGACCTAACAATCAGAAAACTTAATAAATTTGTTCTTACAAAACTAAAGTTATGCTTTTTCCTTTGCTTTGTTTCTTTGGTAGCATTAGTAACTTAAGTCAGCCTGTCTATTCTGACTTCTTAAGGTGTCAGGTGTGAGAACTTGTACTGATCACAGAAAGCTAATGCGTTGCTTTGATCTATCTCTCAGAGGAGGAAGCTTCCAGCTCCCAGTGGAGTTTCTGCCTCAGCTCCTATTTGCTTTGCCCTATTGCTTCTCTGGGACTTCAGTGCTCTCTGCTCACAAATACTATACTGTGTTTTTACCGGCCATTCTTTATACAAGAAATTCAGAGGTCCCCAGAGGTTATGCAGCAGGCATTACTCCTGTTGCTCATCTATCTTTCTGATGGTATTTTTCTGCTCTCAGAATTTTCAGGTCTCAGCAATTCACCTGCTTGAGGGTGTTTTTTTTTTTTTTTTTTTTTTTTTTTTTTTCCAATTTGACTCACATGATTGTGGATTTCTTTGAATAGGAAGGAAATAGCTTTTTTGTGTGTTGTTTAGGAGTGTTTTCTCCACCTCCACTGAACATGCATCACAGTATCTCGGTTTAGCCAGAGAATTCAGAAGTGATTGGAGCTCAGTGAGAGAACTCACTTGGGAGCCCGATTCTGAAGTTTAAGGGGTCGGTGGGAAATTGAGCAGACCCATTCCCATTAAATTCCAACACCTTTGGGATTTCATAGGAGAAGTCAACCACTGGACATCGTAGGCTTTGAGGTGTGCATTCACCCCATGACATGTCACCTGATTATAATCCTGGAAGAGGTAAAGTCTTCATTTTTCAGTGGCACATGTTTATAGCAACCCAGTCCATAGAGCTGAGCTCCAAAAACAATTTAGATGGCCATCAACAGATAAATGGTTACATAAAATGTAACGTAGACATGAAAAAGAGTTTGAATCATGTTTAGGAAAATAGGCATTGAGGTCATAATGTTAAGTGAAATAAATTAGAGAAAGAAAGGTAAATATTGCAGTTTGGATTTTAATGAGAAAAACACAATCTAAATAAAAAATGATACAAAGGAGACAAGAGAGGAAAAAGAGAAGCAATCTTACTGAAAATGCAGAAGATGTTGGAGGACAAAGGAGGGGAAGTTATGGGGTAAGGAGATAAAAATGCTCATGAGGGGGTTCAGGTAACAATTGCTCAAAACAAATACAGACATTATATATTATAAAATATGCTAATAAACACATCATTCAGGAACATCTGAATTCATATATAATTTTCACATATGTGGCTCTCATCTTTGATCCCAGTGGGTTTGGTGTGCCAAAGATCTGAGAAAGTAAACGAATAGATTTACACCAAGTTCAAAAGCTAGAAAATGAACAGTGTTTACGTAGGATAGAGCCAACCAAAACTGCAAAGGTTTTGAAAACTAAAATTCAGTGAGAACTAAGATCCAAAGAACACAGTTAAATTTTATAACATTAAATTAATTAGTTCATATTAAAATGTCAATATCATGCATTGAATAAAACAAGAAACCAAACTGAATGACATGGCATTCAAAATGTTCAGATACAATCTAAACTCTGAATACAAAACCCAATAAAATCCAAATTTGCATGATAAAAAGATAATCACCAGAGCTAAAAACAGAGAAGAAATATACATGGTAAACTGGCAAATAATGAGAATATTTATTGTAAACTTGTCCAAGCAAATAAGTAGGAATGCCTTTGTGACATGTCTGATTAGCATCATTTAGAAAGAGAGTAAGACAAAATAATTATTTGAAGTAGTAATGATTGAGAAGTTTGTAAAACAACAATGGCATCTAAAGATCCATGAAGCCCAAAGGACACTAGAGGAAAAATAATAAAAACAGTAAGAAAACACAATGCAATTGTTACATCTCTGGATAGGCTAACCCTCTTCTGGCCTTGACAAACGAAGGAAAGGGCATGAATATTTCTAATGGGCTTATTGCTCATCATATTCTAAACCCAGAAAAAAAATCTATATGCATCTGTAACACATGATTTTATTTTATTTATTCTTAAATGTATTTACTAGGGGTCTATAGGGTTTCACTATGTAGATCAGACTTACAGTGATCCTCCTGTTTTCTATCTCCCAAGCGCTGGGATTACAGGTTTGCACCACAATGCCCAGTCGCAATCTTCATCTCAGTGTGTCCTGGGGGTGGCACGGCAAGCCAGGGATTGAACCCTGGTCCTTGTACCTGCCTGAGCAGGCACTTTAATCTGCTGAGCCATCTGGCTGGGCCTTTGTAACACATGATTTTAGATTGACATTTAAGTAGTACCTTCCCACAATGAAAATCTAATAATCTATCTATCTATCTATCTATCTATCTATCTATCTATCTATCTATCTTTGTAGTTCTTATATTGTAACAAACTATGACCCTCTATGGCATTTATTTTATTTTTTAAAAAATATTTCTTTATTTATTTATTCATTTATTGTATTTTGTGCGGGGTCTCACTATGAAGTGCAAACTTATCCTCCTATTTTCACCCTCCTCAGCTCTTAGATTATAGGCTGATGCCACCAGACAGAGATTTGGTGGCTGGCTCAGCATGCCTGGGGTGGAGGGAGCACATTCTATGATATCAGGGATGGAACCCAGGTCCCTGTGCTTGCCTAAGCAGGTGCTTGGCCACTGAGCTGTCTCACCAGCCCGTATGACATTTATTTTAAATATTTTTAAAGTAGCACAACTAAAGAATTGCTTAACAAAAATATCAGGCATGGAGTGAAAAGGAGGAACATAATAAATTACTTAAGCAGTATTTCACTACATTTTTAAACTAAAATATCTAGGTATTCAAAGATGATACATTTGCTTCTTCAACCGAATATCTTTCCAAGATTTTTTCTAAGATTTTCATTCATGCAAAGACTAATCTTTATAAATATCTTTACTACCTGTATGCTTACTTATTCATTTGATTTTTTTATATCAAATTTATAAGGTGCACATAAAATATATACCTTAAATATATAGTTCAGGGATCAGACTTATAGTGATCCTCTTATTTTCAGCCTCCTAATGGCTGGGATTACAGGCACACCCCACCTATAATCCCAGTGCTTGGGAGGCAGAAAACAGGAGGATTGCTATGAGTCTGACCTGTGTAGTGAGACCCTATAGACCTGTAGTAATTGCATAAAAAATTTGTCTATAAAAATTTATATATGTGTCCCTCGAAGCAACCTTATTTGTAACAGTTAAAAAGCTGAAATAATCAAATTCTCTATTAAATCATAAGTGACTAAGCAGTAAGTAGAATAAACTTGCAATAAAATATAATCCAGATGTAAAAGGAATAAATGAATACATTTGGAAATATGTACATTACTCCAAAACATTGCACCACATAAAAGATGCCAGGATCAACAGATTTTATATCACTTGATTCTGTTTGTACAAAATGTCCACAAATGTCAAGTTTAGGAAGATAGCTCAGGAGTTGCTTAGAAGATATCGTACGAGAAGTCGTGAATTCCAAGAGAATTTAGGAAGCCATGGGAAATTATGAGCATAATCATAACTGGATTACAGTGATAGATGAACAAATCTATATATTAGTAGAACTTGTCTAAAATGCTTGAATTCTTATTATACAAATTATATTGTACTGATCCTGTCAAAAAGTCAATTTTGTCTTGTTTTAATAATGTGTAGCTATATATTTTGCAAAGCAAAAGAAAAAATGGAAAATGACCATCCTTCATGGGGTTTTAAAAGAAAGGGTTTGATGTTGCTCTTTTCTCATGTCATCAGTGTGAATTTATAGACTTATTACTCAGCTTGCATTGCCGAAAGAAAATACTGACATCAAAGAACAACTCTACTCCATTGCCTCTTCCTGCTTTTTTATCCCCAGTTGCCAGATTTAATAAACCAAAATTTTCAAAGAAAATAGCAAACTTCAAATCCCAATCACTAAAAGTTTACTTTCCTTGAACTTTATTCACTACATTGCAAATTCCCAAAATGACTTTCAACTATAGGAAAAGTAAATGCATTTGTCAGGAAAAGAATATCTTGAAGATTTAAGGTAGGTTGGGATTTATTACACTTTAATATTGGATTCATGCACCTAAAATAGTTTATGCCACTTGTATTTATTTCACCTTGGTTATTTTTTGTGTGTAACCTATCACTGTTTTACTAGAATAAAATAAAAAGAAAACTATCTGTAATGAAATGAAATCTCACTGTTGCTTTAGTTGGCCTTTCTCAAATAACCAATGATGTTGAACATTTTGTCATAGATTTATTTGCCAGTGTGAGTAACTACCTTAAGGACAGTAATGCGTAATGTATTAGCGGTTTTTCTCCTATCATCCTGTTATGAAATTTTATTTTATCCTTTTCTATAAAATAAAAAGGAGGCCAAAAAATAATTAAAAACTTGCTTATTAAATTAGAAAGTTTTCCTGCTTTAATGAAGCTCTATACAGAGCATTTGCTGAGTCTTTTTGCCATTAATAGGCAGATGCCTCCTCAGGATTATCAATGTTTATGTTTCAATTTACTAACCTATTCTCTTTAACAAATGAAAGCAATGTTAAACTATCTCACTAAGTTGCTTAAAATTACCTAAACATTTCACTCATGAACTATAACTGCAATTTCTAAATATTCAAACTTGGGCAATCTGATTTAAAACTCTGCTTTCACATCTTTAAAATGAATATTAATTCATGTTGTGATAATTAAATAAAGTTACCATACCTTCTGCAACACCTAGCGTGATTTTAATTGTTTCATAAATATTTTTGTTTTTTTGCTTTTCTCCCTGGAAAATCTAGATATTGCTAGAAACATATTGCATAATTTTTGATTATGTTCTTTAAAGTTATATTTGAGTTTAGATATTGTAATTTAAAAAGTGTTACAAATGTGTTTGTTTTAATCCATGGTTGGACCACTCTTCTGATGAAGTCAAAGACACTGGATATTTTTGTTTGTATGTCATTATCATGGGCCGCAGAAATCAGTCCATATGGTAGAGAATGGGGCCAGCTGGAGGGACAGGTATGACCAGAGCCAGGGAAGGAGAATGTCCTTGTTCTGAATGTGTGTGACAAACAGAGACTAGAAATAAGAGGAAAAAATAAGACTCTAGATCAACACTAACCAACAAATGTGACAAATATTTTAGGACTGGGGAAACATCTGGGAATACACTCTGGAAAAAAATAAGAGAGGGACAATTTATGATGCAAATGTTTGAAACACCAATGGCTTTTGACTGGTTTGTAGATTCATACTAAACTTATTTCCCATCAATGCTGTTGTATTTAGTTTGCCTTCTACTTGTAAGGGTCCAGAGAAACACTTCAACATTATTTTTGACATCAAGACTTCTTCAACCAATGTGATCTAACCTATGTTGCCTTCTGTTCTGTTACTACCCTCAAAAACCTAAATTAAGAACTCTTGTCATCACTAATCTGTGCAATTATAATACTCCTTACATAGGTTAGGTGCAACAAGGATTCCCAGGAAAGAAATGTAGCTAACAGTATCATTCAGCAGTTTGCAGGAGGTGGTCAGATGAGCCATTCAGGAGCAGGCTACTGCACAAGTGGGACTGCACAGATTAAAACACATAAATCCTGATCATTGCTATCTGTTTTCCACCCTAGTGCACACATTCCACAGGACAGCTGAGTTACAGTAAGGGCAAGGAGGCCATTGCTACATTTGTTTGCTATCTTTCTAGCTCCCATTAGCTTGTAACTATCTGGATATTCCCATTTCTGTCCATTTACAGTATCACCTTGACTTGAAATGAGTCTTCGGAATGCAAAGAGGGGCTTCAAGGATGCGGTACTAGTATTTTCTTTTCCTTCCTTTTTAAAAATATTTTTTGAGACAAAATTTTGCTAAATTTTCAAGCTGGACTTAGTGCTCCAATCCTCCTCCCACAGCCTCCCAGACTGTGGGATTATAGGTGTACGCCACCATGCCTGGCACAAAGCTGTTTGTGAGGTGGTGTCCCTCATGGGGTTTTGCCAAGAGGTGCTATTGATCCCCCATGGGCTTGTTATGAATTCCTCCTCAGTAGTAAATCACAGCTCAATCCTTTCCTGTTATTTCCTTTATAAATCTTATTTCTTACAAGGCACCTTTGGGTCTGTTCTTTGGTCTCTCAATGACCTACCTTAAGGCTGTAGCATGCATACCTAAGCTATGGTAGAGACCTCTGTGTACGTATTTTTGTGTTTACAAACTACAGTTAGTTGTGTTAGTATTTGAAAGACACAATCCAAACTTCTTGTTTGAGACCCTGTAGAAGCAACATTGTTACCTAAATCTTGATGAAAGGGACCACTGATTATCCATAAAGCGTCTTAAGAATGATTTGTCATTGAAACCAATAGTGGCATTAATGTTACACAGCTAACGGATTGTTTCCACAATTTCGTGCATGAATGGCTTTAGGACAAATCTTTAGGATACAATCTAAAAATATTTTTCCATCTCATCTGATAGGAAAAGTATATAGTTATGCTTTAAAATATGGTGAATTTGTTTGCTGAATGTCTGTAAGTTAAACATTTGAAGAAAAGAAAAATGTGGGAAACATCAAGATTTGAAGGTACAAACTCCACGAGAGTTTTGTAGGTGTCTGATCTAAAACTGGTACAGTCTGAAAGTTGAACCTTTCCCCTACAAGAGCATCAAGCTGCATGAAGCTCCAGGGATTTAGGCATTCACAAATCTTAAAAGGACTTCATGGAACTAGGTAAGCTTTTCTGTCCTTTTACCTTCTGATGTGTGAAGGTGCTGCAACCAAGTTTAAATGAGCCAGGGACATGGAAAGTAGAACAGGACAGCGAGTGAGCAGAATCATGGAATTAAAAAATAAATAAATCAGTGAGAGCCTTTCTTGTGAGGAGCGTCACTAAAACAATGCTTAAACTCAAGGACTGGAATCAGAGTACCAAGGCAGTGCTGGGAGGCTTTCAAGTAATGTACCTGGAGCAGTAACTGGGGCTTCTTAATTTCTTCAGCAGGAGGAGACATAGCCTCCTGGATCCAAGGGGAGGCGCAGCCGTGGAGGACTTAGTAAAATCTCAGCTGGGAGCACAGAAGAGTCCTTAGAGTTAGAATTATTCAGATTGCTTTCAATGCATCTTCATAAAAAGACATATTAAGCTTTTATCTCTGCAGTGCTTAAAAATGGCACCTGGGATATGGCAAAGACTTCTGTGAGGTTGATTTGTATTAACTTGGATTTTTAAAAAGTAGATATCATTAAGGATAAGTGCACAAGAATATCTCTCTCTTTATTATCATTCCTTTCTAACACATTTTTTTCTTTCACCCTTTATTAAATATGAGCCTATAGTAAAATACTTTTTGATCTTCACTTGAACATTTCAATTCTACTTTATCTTTCCCCTTAGGTTCCAGCCTCAATTTTTCTCACGTATTAGGCAAGTGAAATTGACATTAAGTCATGGGGAATACATAGCCTCATTTACACTTAGTGTTTCTGTACTTACCTTCATAAGGAAATACCTATAAATGAAAGCATCTTTCTTTACTCTTTCTAATTCACTCAAAAATATATTTCATTTTCTCTGTTTATATTTCCTCAACCTTTTTTTTTTT
>NW_004524764.1:1920115-1921426 GCF_000260255.1 Octodon degus | reverse complement strand
TGAGACTCAGTGCTGAGACATGATTGCCAACCCCCAAAATTGAAAGAAGTTTATTTCGGCTCACAGTTTTGGCCCATGGTCGACAGGCTCCGAGACAGAAGGGGTCTTGTAGAGGGGATGGTGGAGGAGACCTTGCCGCTGTCCTGAGGGTCTGGAAGCAGAGCGAAGTGAGGAGCGGAGGACAGAGCTGTATTCGAGAATTCAGCCCTGCAACCCAATTCCCTTTGAAATACATGAGGATTTTGGAGAAAAATTTAGATCTAAACCATAACCAAATGCATCAGTGGAACGTAAGGACTTATTTTTGTTATTTTTTTTTTTAAACTATAATACCATTAGTACATACAGGCGATTGTCCATGAGATTAATATGAATTTCTCTCTTTATTAAGCCACAAAATACGTTGAGGATTTTATGTAAGATTACTTGAGTAAGAATCTGGAAGTTTGGTACAAAGGTAACTTTTAGTTTTTTCTTTTTGTTTCTTTCTTTCTTTTTTTTCTTCTTTTTGGTACAGGAGACTGAACTCAGGACCTTGTGCTTGAGAGCAGGTGCTTACATTATGTTGCTGAGCCATAGGTATTTTTAAAATAAAATTAATATTAACCTTTGGTTATTCTTACATTGTTCACTGAAGAGAATAATTAATTTTCAAATGAATGCAAATTTCACTCTTTTTTCTTTGTTATAATAAAATGTTCTAGATGATGTTTACTTCTTTGTTATGCATATCTAGTATATAATCTATGCAAGTAAAAAATAAACTAAAGCTGCAGCAATTCTTTGAACCATTAACGAGAACAAAATTTGGAAAATTTAATTTTGGCTAACAATCAGAAAAGCTGCCATAAAGAATCATGTAATTTTAAAGCTATTGTTTTCTTAATTCCAACGCATGATTTGTACCTGTCAGATCCAAATTATTATAGTCCCTACAAGGTTTAAAATTCTGCCTCAAACATGGCAAGGAGTTAATTACTAAATTATGCAAAATTTCATTAATCGGGAGCTTGTCATGTAAATAAAGCCACTCCAATGTCCAGGCATGTGTTAAATAGGTGGGAAGACGTGAAAGGCGCCTCCAGCAGCCGGCATGACAATCCCTCTTAGGATAATCATCATGCGGAAAATCCGTTTATGTTATTTTATGGTTAAGTTAATCTGGATATCAGATTTTGAAGGATATGGGGGTTTGAAGGAATGGGCATTAAATCCTCAGGACAGAGAAAAGGAGAAATCTGGACACGCTGCCTCGCTCTGAGGTTCCTTTAAAATAAAGGATGCAGGGCTGGAGAGATGGCTCAGTGGTCT
>NW_004524764.1:1909837-1919620 GCF_000260255.1 Octodon degus | reverse complement strand
TATGGAAAAAAAGAAAAATAAATAAATAAATAAATAAATAAATAAATAAAGGATGCAGGGAGTGCTCTGTGCTAGATGGTAAGGAACCATTTGCAAATGATGTTAAGCTCCAGCTTTGAGTCCATCTTTCCATAATTAACATCCATGCACATAATAAAATTTATTAGGCCAAGGAATGTGCCCGCCGGTGTAATGACTTCAGTTTCTTTGATTTTATAAGCCAGGAAGGTTAAGTAATCACCAGCTGTCCAGTTAAGATCACGGCCTTTGGAGCAGAACTACGTGATTTCAAAGTGTTCTTCAGTCACGTGGGTCTGGAACTTTGCTCAAGCTCAGCAGCTCCATTTGCTCTTTTGTAGACTGGGAATGATTATTGTGGAATACAAATAAAAGAGCATACCTGCAAAGTGCCTTATGATTTCTTGTGGTGTGTTTAGCATGAGATAAATGGCATTTTCTTATTAAAGACTGATTTGTCATGCTGGGCCACTGCAGAATAAAATGCAACCTTTATGGAGAGAACATGCATGGAAACATGCGTGAGGAGGAGAGGGGGCATGTTCTTAACTCACTCCCCTCCAGCTTTAAGGAATTCCTCTAAATTTTTATAAAGGCACTAAGCATATTAAAAAATGTTATTTTTTGTCCTGAGAGAGAAAGAAAATCCTTCTGAGACCCTTTTGCTATTTTTTTAAATAAGGAAGAGATATTCATTTCTCAGCTGCAATAACAGAGGTGAAAATATTGACATGAAAAGTAGAATTCATTTTATAAAATAAATGAATTCATTTTATAAAAATAGTGTCATGACTTATTTGGAAATGATTTTCTATCATGATTTTGTGAGTGGAATAAGCTGTAAATGATAATTAACTTTGCTAATAGTAAATTTAAAGAATGTTGCACTTGTAGGAGAGGGAGGTACTGTGAAATGCCACTTACTGTTCCTTTGAATTAAGAACTGTTGCTCCAGTACCAAGCTCAGCACCACAGGTCAGCAGTCACCCCTTGCACTTTTCAGCAAGTGCCTAAGCCCCACAGGGCACCCCTGCTCATCCACCGGGGCTGCATCCAGTGACTTACTAAGACAAAAGACTGGAACCCAGGACATCAAGGCCTGTCGTGGCACAACACGGAAGGGCCACTTTGGCCACCACTGTCATTAGTCGTACGTCACAGCTGAACCCCCCAAGTCCCTTACATCTCTTTCTATTCAGCTATGCTTTGTTCCATCTGACAGCACACCTACGGGAGCCAACATCCCATCTCCTCACTTGCTCCCTGGGAAATTCAGACTGAAAATGAGGCAACAGTAATAACCAGTTATCCTGCAGATTCCCAGTAATTTTAAATGAGAAGGTGCCAGAGTCAGAAGGAGCATGACAGATGGCAGGGATGGGGGACAAAACAAAGAATGAAGAGGCACCACGTACACGTGCCATTTGCCAACCCATTATGATACATGTGATCATTACATTCTATAAATAGGTACTAATAAAAAGATTTAAAATGGGGCTAGATGCTTACAAATTTATTGTAATTTGTGAGTATGGTTAAGTTTAACCTGCATTTAGTATGCCTAGCTTATAGGTCATAGTTCAGCAAACTGGCATACTGAAGAGTAGACTCTAGTCACTCCAGTGATCCCTTGCTGTTTCTCAGGTCTATAAGATAGTACTGCACTATCACTACTGGGAGAAAAGATGTATACTCAAAATTTGGTGAATCTAGACTAGTGCATGATTATCATGTGCGAAGCATCATATCAAAGTGTATTCTACTTTTAAAGTAATGATGAGAAAACAATTTAAAAGTGCTTATTCATGCTTATTTTATAGAAGGAAAAAAAGAGATTAGAGACTTAAAACAATTTGCGTAGGGTCAAACGAGTTTGACTTATGATAACACCAAAGAAAAGTGAAATATGGTTCATATTCACAAAGCATTAATATAATTTCTAAAGACTGAATTATTTATTAAGAATAATCAAACAGCTCTAAAAACTAATTAGTTCATGTATGGACAGAGTTACATAATGTGTACCAGGGACCATCTGAAAAATTTAGTACAATTTTACCATAGGATGAGACCTCTTAAAATGTAATTTTTTAATATATGTAAAATTAGACTTTTTTAACTTTAGGTTATTAAAATTATAATTGCAAGACCATAAATAAAAGCATAAGTATTTCCTTAAATTTTTTTTTTTTTTTGATGGAACCGGGGATTGAACTCAGATCCTTGCGCTTGCCAGGGAAGCGCTTATTCCACTGAGCCATCTCCTCTGCCCCTTCCTTAAAATTTTGATGTCAGTTTCATATTGATACACTAGCCTTCTGTTAAGATCTAGCTCTATAGAACAGAGATGTAATTTTATAAAGCAACATATGAAAACAACTTGGCAAAGTTTTATGATAAATGTTAGTGCCTCTGTGTTTTGAATTTCTGAAATACATGTTTTAACAATTATAATCGGTGTATGGACCTTAGTACCACTGAAAAACTTAGAAAATGAAAGGAAAATAGTAGATAGGAAAGAAGAAAAGGTACAATAGGAGAAAGGACAACAGGAGGGAAAGAATTCTTAGTCCAGTGATAAAGCGAAAATGTGTTCTGGTTCATGTGAGCATCCAGTATTTTTTTCTTCTTTTTGTTTCACTTTCCTTCATGATTGCAGTGAGATTTATAGACCCTAAAGGACTGCTATCCTTACTAGGTAGTTTTATATTAATTTAGATTTCATTACTATAGAAATTTTTGAAGCTGGTGCATATACTGATAAAAATCATGGAGAACAAACAAGTACAGAATAATATTTCCTGTTTATAAAATGAAACAAAATGGCTATCGTGAAATAAGCAATTTCTAATTACTGTAAGAGATCTGATGCAAAACCTAATGTAATATGGTACCTGGGTTAAGGCTTTAGCTATTAGAGGGCTGGCCAAGTAACTCAGCAGATTAAAGCCCCTTCAAGCAGGTGCAGGAGGGAAATTAGACTGGGCGTGGTGGCTCATGCCTGTAATCCCAGTTCTTGGGAGGCTGTGAACAGGTGAATGACTACTAGTCCGATCTAGTAGTGAGACCTTGAACACCCTGGAGACCCATTCCTAAAATACAAAAATAAAATAAAATAAAAATAAGTAAATAAACAAATTTCCTTTTCTTTTACTTATTTATTTATTTTTAGTGGAACTGAGAATTGAACTCAGGCCCTTGCATTTGCCAGGGAAGCACTTAATCCACTGAGTCATCTCCCCTGCCCCTTTTGTTTATTTTAGACAATAGTTTTGTTAATTAGTGAATAATGTATTATGTGCAATATACACAATTGTAAAGAAATGTATTTCATGAAGAAATTCTTGATAATAGTATTAGTAACTTCTTTTTAATAGTTGGTATTTTTAACTTGAACAATTTTAGCCATGTTCCCCCCGTATTGAGGACCAGGTCTACAGAATTTCACTGCACAGCTCGCACGCATAACGATCCTCCTGTTTTCAGCCTCCCAAGAGCTGGGATTACAAGCATGGGTCAGCTTGCCCAGCCTGAATTGCAGTCTAGCTTACCTGGCATGTACGTCATGCCAGGGATCAACCCACCGGCCGCTGTACTCTGCCGAAGCAGGCGCTTGAGTCCACTGAGATATCCGGCTGGCCCTAACTTTAGCCATCTTGATATGGTTTATGGCATGTATGTATAAGTATTGCCAACTTTGTCTTAACCTGGTAGCTTCAATTTGCCAGGATTTTCCACAGAGGATAATGTATTTATATCAGAACATAGTGTATAGGTAATTCATTGTTCTTTGCTGAGTTTTTTGAATTCAAAATTCATAACATTTCCACTGCAGCACACCACACCTTTGTAACCAGTTTATTCTCAAAACATCAAGCATGATGGGAAAAAAAGCAGTCAAATGATTACAAAAGCATGAAACGACCGTATTACAGGGTGCGGGATTATTGAAATGAGCGTGCAGTCATTTCTACCTCTTCTTTCTTTGGGAAAGTGGGAGGCCATTAAAAAGCACGGAGTTTTGCCTGACTGTGCTGGTTTGCTTTATTTCCCATGGATTTCCATAACCCATAAAATGCAGGTTTTCCTCCCATGCGTCTTATGCCTATATTTCTATAAGACTGGTCTTCCACTTTCCTTATAAATGGTAAAATTATGGTAGAATGACTGAAAATTATAACCATCATGATAATGAACTTTTAATGTGTGTAAATGACATATTTATGAACAATACTAGAAATGCATCAACATGAAATGATCCAGATTATTTCTTCTCTCAGAGATTTCCTAAGTGGAAAGAAAAATTTACCCAACAGTATACTTTCTGAAACTAAGTCTGCTTGCATTTCTTCTTTTTGACTTTCTCAATTTTCTGTTTGCGTGTTTGTTTTTGTGCCTCTCTGTGTCAAAATTTTAAAGGTAATATTGATAACACAAGAAAACGTTGCAAAGTATATGTAACCTCAGGACATTTCAAAATATTTTCCTAAGGGTAACTTGCATCAGAACCAAAAGTATGACAAAACTAAACCTTCATGAATTGAAAGCTTTAAAATTATGTTAGCAAACTTTGCCCTAGTAATCTGAGGTAGAAAATCTGCCAGGGCAAAATCAGATTATGGCTTTTCTTTTCTTCATTTTGGTTATGTGCACATAAATTTAATATGAAAAAGGAGATTTTGTCCATGATATGCATATATATTTAATTTATGTATTTAAAATAGGATCTCACTATATAGCTCACACTCGTACTGATCCTCCTGTTTCAGGCTCCCTAGCACTAAGAAACAGTCATGTGCTACCACACATGGTGTTGGTGGCTGGCTTGGGCGGTGGGGAGCACAGCATGCGGTATGGAGGATCAAACCTGGGTACTTGCCCTTTCCAGGCTGGTGCTTAGATTGCTGAGCTATCTCCCTAACCCATTGGAAATGAAATCACCAAGCTACAAGGTCTCCTATGTGTGGGCAAACATTTTCAAAGAAGCCTAGCAAATAATTATTCAAAACCAAATTACATTCCTTGACAAAAAATTTATTAAATCTTTTCTCACATGAAAATGTGTAAATATTCTCTTTAAGACTTGGGAGACAGCAACAGAAATATAAAATTGCTGATATGATAGGTATGTTTCAAGGATTCACTGAAGTTCAGTGCTACTTATCTTTACCTTAAAAAACATAATCAAAATATAGTTTTCCTTGTGTGACTATCCAGTAGTACCTAAAATATGAAAGGGCAGTAGTACATGATATGTTGATATGAATAAAACTAATATTGTGTTTCTAGTTTGTTTTGAGATAGGTAAGACTTGGGCTTACTGTGTAGCCCAATCTGGCCGTGAACTGTTTACTGGTTCTCCTTCTTCCTGCCTTAGCCTGCATCTTGGGGTTATAAGTATGTGCCACTGTGCCTAGCCTTATGCATATATTTAGATAGGTTCTTGTTGCTATTATAAGAACTAAAACACAATTTGTGCTTTGTAATTTCATAAATTTATGATCCTACCATTTTGGACAATTTTGGTGTAAAATAAGCTTCATGGCCACAATCAAGTTGGAATCTCAGTCGGTATATTCTGGTTTCTCCAGTAACTTTCTTTCTTTTTCCAACATCTACAGCAAACTATATTCATGGACTCATCAACAGTTCTTCAGTATAAAGCACGTCATGATGACTTCTACTTGTTTTAGCGCATCTGTTGTTGTTGAGGTTTACATGGGGAAGTATTTAATTCAGAACATTTAATGTATAATATTATGCTATGATATTCATCTGAAGAGTCAAATGCAAGAATTCAGGATCTATCCACACCCAAACAGTCTAGCTGAGGCCTGGATCTCAGAGCAATGCCTTGTACTCATCCAGATGAAGAGCTAGACTTCAAAGCAAATCTGTATCAAGGATCTGCACTAGGAAGGTCCACAGCTCATGGTGAAAGCTAGTAAATCTTCACCAGTGAGATGAAGGATCTGTAGCTGTAGACTAAGAGAATTGCACTGGAACCATGAAGAGATGCTCGGGGTAAGGACCAGAGCTCTCCCAAAGAGAACTGCAGACATCCTCAGTGACAGTGAGGACCTGAGCTCCCAACTAGAAGAACAATCAAGTTCATACCAAAAAAGCCAGCATCACAAGCTTCCCCAGGAGAATCAACACCACACCATCTCACCCTCCAGTTCTCCTTTTATGCTGTTGGCAACAATCCTCAAGTGGGTCTTCAAACCCAGCACTGCACCAGTTCAGCTCAGCTGGCTGTTAGAAGTTAACCATTAGTTAGTCCAACACATCATCTCTTTCTTGTGATGGCAACTGTGTTGCCAATCTACTGTAAAGACCTTTGTATTTTTACTGGAACCAGGTAAGTAATGTAAGGAAACTTCTCCCATCTCAATGTCATTAGTTTAACCATATCTGCAATATTCCCTCTGTTACATAAGATTACATTTTTTGTGCTTGTCTTTGAGCTGCGATTATTTTGTCTATTGCAGTTGTGGTCATATGTTTACTAAACAGTTGAAAAATGACAAACTGTTTCCAGAAAAAAAAGTATTATCATTGTAATCAATGATACACTAGATGAAGGAAGAATATTATTATAACATTCAAAATTACTTGAGACAGTCAGTAGTAGAATATATAGAATTCTGATGTTAACATATTTACTGGGCAATTAACATCAAATTTTTCTAAAATAACAGCATTTTATATGTTTGACTAAATTTAGATCAAGAAAACTACACCAGAGAACCTAGAATATTATATGTACTTCCAAAGCAAGTACACTTTATGGAAAAAAAAGTAATCAAAATATGTCTTATGCAATTTCCAGCACTCTTTCCACAATTTCCTGTTGATGCACACACATGCACACACTCACACACATATATGTGAAGTCAGGTTATGTTCTATTATGTCATCTCAATAATGCTTCATATGTCAAGGATGCACTATATATTACATACTTATGTTAATCCATTAACAAAGGTTTTTCCTTTCCCCAAACAATCAATAATAATTTCTGCTAAATTATTTAAGAATTCTTTAGGCCTTCAACAATGATAATACCATGCACTTGTTAGTGTACATCATATTATATTCACTCCTAACAGACAGACCCTAAGATCCTTCTAACAATTAATCATTGTTATACTTTTATACAATATATACACCAATCTAATATTGACATTTCCAGAATGCCATTAGAGTACATGGTTGAGGAAGGTGCTTAGGGTAATAATATTATAACTTGTCCAACTTCTCTACCAAGAATAGTGTGAGAGAAATCTAAATATTAACATAATCTCCTGTCTTGAAATGACATAACTTCAAAAGAAAGGACAATTTTAATCTGGTTTGTCAATAACTAGTCCAGTTATTTCTGAAGACTCCAGTGTAGCATCAGACTCCAAATTGGTTCAAGTCTATTTCTTCTATGTTAATAACTATGATCAAAGATTTTATTCTTTAAAATGTTGATGAAAAATTTTTTGAAAAATTCTAGAATATTAAAATCTTTCAGGAATTACCAAATAAATCCTATGTCAACTATGGGATTAAGGCAAATCAACCATCACTTCCACATGGGTTTTTCAATTTCTGTGCTCTAATCAAAATAGATCTCATACCCTTGAGAATGAAAACAGTTTCAAATTGTGACAGTAGCTATGTATACTAGAACAACACTGGCATATAATTTGATGAAACAGAGAAGACAAAACATTAAAATTTTCATCAACGTTTAATAGAAGTGAAGTGTTAGCATTTCTAAACTTAAAAAAAGCAACACAGCCTATTTAAGACACACTGAGTTTGTCTTAAGAAAACTCATTTATAGGAAAATTTGCCAGTTTTGAAGCATAGCTGAGGATCACTTTCCTTTATTCCCTTATGAAAATGTAGTTCTCCATCTTTGTGTAGCAGCTTTATGATGACAACAATCTAGAGACTCACATGCCTACTGGAAGGTCTTTTTCTGAAAATCAACAATTTATTAAGAGACAAAACAATTATTAAATCATGTTAACACTCAAAAAAACTCCGAGTTCAAATAAAGTCCTTTTTTTCAAAGAGAATGAAACGAACTTATAAAGGTCTGAACAACCTTTGACTGCATAGTGTGGAATTTGTGCTGAGGAATGAACACGAACGATGCAATGGAATTAGGAGTATTGTGTGATTTCTTAAATATAAAGGGGAGTACTTGTGAAATAAATCAGATACATGAGCTGAAACACCATGTGGTTTCTCTTTATGAGAAGCTCTAAGTATAAATAAAAAACAATAAAATATAGCAAATAGGAAACGGAGATGATAGATCTTTTGCGAATGGCAGCAGAAAATGAAGAGATGAAAAATGAATGTAAAAAGAGTCAGGATGTATCATGTACATGTATAATGACCCACAATAAATGTTTTCATTATGTTCTGCAAACATCTGCAATGGAAGGAGGAGGGGTATCAAGGAAGGGTGAAGGAAAAGAAAGGAAAGAGAGGAGAGGAGATTGGAGAGAGGAGGAGAGGAGAGGTGAGGAGGAGAGGGAAGAAGAGGGGAGGGGAGATGAGACAAGATGAGAGAAGAGAACTATCCTTTGTTCAGCATTATACACAATTACAATGCAATCAGATTAAGAGGAAAAAATAGTGGAAGAGATGGGAGAGAAGACAGAGAGAAAGATATATACCCACAGTACTTGATCAGTAGATGTTTGTCTTGTTTTGCATACTTCTGAAAGTACTTCAGTCATCAGGAACTGTTTATTTCTGTATTTAAGCCAAGTAGCAGCGGCCTTACCATTAAATCCACGAGACAGCCAATTCCTTCATACTACTGCTGTTTTCAATACCTGAATTTATTCAACCCTAAAGGACATATAGTATATCAGATCTTATTTAGTTTAAAGAATTTGTACACTGAAACTACATTTCTCTCTTGCTCAGCAAACAACAAATTATTTTCTTGCTTGAGATATAAGTAGTTGACTATCTCTTTGACATGACAAAGGATATCAGCATGTTAAAAATAATTCCGTTGAATGCAGGCACAGTTGTTTATACAAATGGAGATGTACCTAAGTTACTATAAAGAAAAATAAATTATTATATAATATTCTATGTCTAGAAATAAAACTGAATCATTAAGTAAATAACTGCAGAGTCAAATCAGCTTTTTCTGGTGTCCTTCAGGCTTCATTTGATTATAAACTCATAACTTCAACTACATAACTGCAGCATTTTCTATCATATGTCCAAGGTCTGCACATACATTGAAATACTTTTTCTGGCTATTTCTTAGAATTTAGAAATATCATTAGGCATTTTCTTGAGATATATTTAACAATATATCATGAGCAAATATTTGGTTAAAATCATAAATAGATGACTGACTAAATATTTGCATTATAAAATTAAAGGGATATTATCCGATTAGCCAGACAGTGTGTATGATATCATGGCATTTTTCACTGAGACAGTATTATGATGAGAGTTGTTTATTGTAAATTGAATATCTACATCTTATAGTACTTTAATTTACCACAATGAGTGCATCCTATAAGAATAGCTCATACACTGATAATCAAATCTTTTTTATTTTTTTCCTAATCTTATAACTCTTTCAGGAAATCTATTCTATTAAATGAGATCTCTCCTTATACTACAGCTTACTTGTGCAGTTTCCTATTAAAGAAATTTTGACATGTCCTTTTACTTGGATATAAAGTCATAGGCCAATGGTGAAGTCTTATTTAGGCAGTGTTAATGTGC
>NW_004524764.1:1886167-1909219 GCF_000260255.1 Octodon degus | reverse complement strand
TTCTTTCCCACAGTAAATGTTGGGAAATGTAGAGAAAATATATTAAATGACTGGTTGGAGTTTTTACATAACAGGGAATTTGTCTGTGTGTGTATGTATGTGTGAGGTCAGAATACTGTTAAATCATAATCACCTTCTATGTTACCTAATTCCAACTTTTAGTAACATAAAACTGCTCACTTCGTAGAAGACTACTTTCCCCATTATTATCGAGGTAGTTGGCTGAGGGGGTCAAAGAACATAAAATCACTCTACAAAATTGAACTTGAGGATGAAAGTCTGATAAACAACCACATCTCAGAAGTAAAACATTTGAACTAATAGAGAATTTAAGTCCATTAAGTTTCCAACCTTCAGAGACAGTAACGGGAATTCAGTGTTTTCTTTCTTTTAGATATAAACAAGAGTCCATGATGCCCTGCATCTTTGTTTTGGTGGTACCTTGCACTTGCCAAGCAAGCACTTATTCCACTGAACTATCTCCCAAACCCCAGTGACCCTGTATGTTTTTAAAAACCTCTTTTTACCATGAATATAGTAGTGTGTGGATGCAACTTACATAAGGGTTGAAGAAATCAAAAACAAAAATAGAAATTTGAGGCGGAAACTCTTCAGATTTAAATTAGAAGCAAGCTAATTGTGTTGTTTTTTATTGCTTTTAAAACTAAAGAATCTTACATGATAGACATAATCTCCAACATATATTAATATATTTGATGTAGGTGTCTTTTAAAGAACTAACCACTCTGACACACTGCACTTTTAAATGTACTTCTCTTTTTATAGTTGATTGTAGTTATGTTTTCACTAACTGTGTATTTAGAGTTATCAACCCATGGTATTATTTTCTTACATGTTTACTTTATGCCTAATATATCATGCTTCTTTCAAATCATTTCATATTTGTAGCAATAGGAAGCTATCTAATGGTCTTTATGAAAGTGGATACTTTCAAGTGACATATTAAGCTGTAAGAAAGAAAAACTAAAAGAAAGCTAAAGACAAGGGTATTGCTTTTTTTATCTCTGTAGATCATACTTGGGACCTTGTGGAATATATATATATATATATATATATATATTTGTACAAATATATCCTATATATATATCCTATATTTACATATTTCATTCAAGAGAAAGTAAGAAGTAAGCACTTTACAATAACTTTTTGATATTTTTACATGAACCAAATGTCTGCATTTGTTGAGCCAATAGGATGTTATGTGAGAGAACGAGGTAGGGGGCCTCCATCATAAATACACAGTCACAGAAGTTTGCAAGGCAACTTTCGCTCCAGAATTACACTGAGACCACTAAATTTTTGTGTAGTATCTGAACATTGCTGCTCAAAACACATTACCCCTTAATTGGCCAGTGTGTGTGTGTGTGTGTGTGTGTGTGTGTGTGTGTGTGTGTCCTTAGTACTGAGTTTTTTTGTTTTTGTTTTTGTTTTTGTTTTTGTTTTTTGAGTAACCTGGGATTGAACTTGCCAGGGGAGCGCTTATTCCTGTACTGATTATTGAACACAGGACTTTGTACATTCTAGTAAAGCTACTCTAGAATGGAGCTAAATATCCAGTCTTTCAATGATGGTGTATACTTCAAAATATAAAAGACAAATTTCCTGAATACAGAGTCCATGAAACCCTTATGAAAATTCTATCACCCTAGAAAGTTGTGGCATTTTGCCCTGTATCACACTTAACATGGAAAGGTACTGACATATACGTCCTTATAGATGATTATTGCCTGTTCTGCAATTTCAAACAAATAAAATCATAAACATGAAAACAAGTCTAACTTATATTGTTACTAGTGATGTCTGTGAGACACATGATTTCTTTTGACCTATTGAAAGATTTCTATCACTTTTACTGCAATTTTTTTCAACGTGAAGACAACATTAGCGTAAGTATTTTGTATATGTCTATTTTTGGCTTATATTGCTTATTTGCATAATTGCATAGAAGCATACTAACTGATTTATAGAATATGTATATATTTCACAAAAACCTGCTAAAACCCAAAACAATAACAAAAAACAGTAATTGGAAAGCTACTTTGAAAATTTATGATACTTGTGTAAATTCCACTTAAATTTGACAGAAGTTTGCTGCTGTATATTGTCTTAGTAATTTGCATCATAAATCTTTTTCCTAGTTTTTACCTGTTTTATTTGATGTAGAATGGCTTTGTATTATGAGTTTATTTGTGTTTGTTTTACAATGGAGACCATTAAATGTCTTAAAATATTTATTAGCATGTTTATTGATTACTCTAGAGAATGGTATACTTAAGATATTGTACTCATTTTTTTTTCATGTGTTTGTATGCCTGATTTTCAGGAAGGTGTAAATTTGTTTATTTTGTTTCACATTCAAACACACCCACATACGAACACACATTAAAACAAATAACACACCCATAAAATCACCATTTTTATGAACAGTAATAATGAATATTTGTCTATATGTTAATTAATGCTTAAATGATCCTCTTATATTGCAATAAAGTAAATTATATTTGAAACAAAGTATAAGGTATTATGATTCATACAGGTATATTTAAACCTACAGACACCTAGATGCCTATGTATTAAACAATGTAGAATAAGAAAGACATTTTAGCACTGCTATGAACAGGGTTTGGAATTCTTTTGATAATTATTTCCGTAAGAAAAGACATTCATCATCCATACTTTATTTGTTTGGTAAAGTGAAAGACAAACATTTCAGGGAAAGGCAAGTAAATAGTTTGAAAAATGTATGTATTTTATTATTTTGATGTGAATTTTTAAACAGCTACGAGTCTCCAAAGCTCCTTGGATTAATCTTCATCAAACATGCCTTTAGTTTTTGGTATAAAAGGAACACCTGTTTTTCTTTTTTATAATTCATAGCCAGCTGCCATCATGCAATCAATTTTTGTGCAGAAGTTCACTGCTGAGTAAGCCAACTTTGATATAATGGAATGGACTGAAAACCAGTCTCCAGCGAAATGCAATATGCCATGTACAAATTTTCCATTGCATGAAAAAATAAGTACTTATATTCATTTATTTAAAGCAGCAAAGAGTCCATGGCTTTTCAAAGTTTATAGATGTAAAACAAAATGTGCATTAGTTAAAGGATTAATTGAATGAAATTATTTCCTAGTGCATACAACTAATTTGATGATAAGAATGTGAAGCATAACAACCTCGTTGAATTTGTATCATTTTGTTTATGAAATTCTGTATCATTTCTATTTTTATTCTCTTTTAAAAAGTTTTTTTAAGGTAAATATACAGTATGATGTGATGAAAATGATCTGTAGTGCATAGTATTAAAAGCTGTTTTCCAAATAAACTTGATAGAAAATCGTGTAAAAAAACAACCCAATCTGATATCCCTTGTTTAGGCATAATGAATCATGAGAAATTACTTGACATTATCAGATTTTCAGATAATTAATCTTTTTAATATCTTGTTGTTTAGAGGAATATCATACAGCAGCATGTCAAAATATTTTAGGTTTACTTGAAAATATATACATATATATACACATATATATATAAGAAAATCTGTTAAACTTTAAAATATTTATATTATAAATTAACAGAAAAAATGAATATTTTCTCAATATAGTGAAAATAATACACTTATGAATAAACTGTAGATATAAACCAAGCTATATTTATTATTTAGCTTTTTAAAAAGCTATAGACGAGGGTCGGGGAGATGGCTCAGTGCAATCAGCGCTTCCCTGGCAAGCGCAAGGGCCTGAGTTCAATCCCCAGTTCTGAAATAAAAAAAAAAAGAAAAAGAAAAAGCTATAGGTGACTATAGGTAATTGTAAATGTAATTAAAATAGTCCTATTCATTGTTGAAAATAAAACCTAAAATTTAGTTGAAATAATTAATTTTGTACAAATTATTAATATATGTTGTTTTCTGCCCCGAGAAGTTCTTTATTATGAGTTTGTTTTCTTTTATACTAATGTGTTTACTTAATTTTATCGTGCTTTTATTTCTTTTATTTCTTCATTATAAAGACATCTGACATTCCAACACACTTTATTCTGGTATGATTGATATAGAAAAATAGGCATATACATTATGCACATTTTTATGAATTTGTGCCCTTTACCTACCTCTAATACCCTCATGATAATCAAAGTCCCATATTTACCCATGTCTCAAAGCCCTTTCTCTCCCTTTTATTATAATTTTTTACTTTTAAATTTTATTCCTTTTAATGAGAAAAAATAAAAGAGCAATGAACAGGTTAGTAGGACATTTACACTAATAAATTGTATATTGTTGTCTTTGTAGTAGTTATTCAGAGGACAAGATGCAGACATGATGTCTTGTCTAAACAATATTATTACAATTTTTTATTTTCAGTGAACTAAGAGAAAGTAGCTGTATATGTATTCTAACTATCTTGTGTATACATATATATTTTTCCTTCACCTTTTTCCTTTTCTTCACAAAAACACTGTACTTTGTTTATGCTTTTGTGAAGTTAGTAACAAATGACACCAGGTTGCCTATAAGCTGATAGTTAACCTTAACCAGACAGGATGTTCATTTTGGGAGAGAGGTAGTTTGTTTGCTTAAGGCACAGAGCCAAGTCCCTCCTACATTATTTGAAGGATTTCTTAGCTTCGTGGGTCCCAACATATCCTCCTTTCTTGTTTTTTCAGAGATCGGTATTCAACTGCAGTTATAGAAGCTGTATTTGGAGAAGTCTTTAAAGGATCTTTTCACACTTGAAACCAGTCTATAGATTGTAGATACTTGAATTCTGCAATATAACCCAGTGTAGTCCAATAGTCCATAATAGTAGTGAGTCATCAGCACAACTGGAAAATACCTGAAGTCATCGACTTGAGCATTTTACAGCTTAGCATATTAATATAGCTTTACTTTGTATGCCTTGTGGTTACACTTTTCTGCTGGATGGTTAAGACCAAGTGAAAGCAAGACCTATATAAGTAAAAATGTAACTTTTGTATCTGAAAAGGTCAGTCAAATCCCCTCAGGATTTACACTGTAACCAGGAACAGCACCTTGTAGATCTTTGGTCACTGTCGGCCATCTGAATGAGTCAGAGCGATTTGTTGAACAATGTGCTCTCTGTGAAAGCCTGAGAGAATTTTTTCTCTCTAGGTGACTCTCCTTAGGCACACTATACATTGTTGATCACTTTCCTCTGTGGTCTCATAATCATCTTAATAAGGAAATTTAGGGCACCACAAAGTTATAGCGTGTCACAGCACAGGTTCATTTCTGTCCTGAGTTCTCACTGACCCTGAAGTGCTAGGACCAAAATATTGGCTATCCTTGAAGCCTTTCTATTTTGCTACATTTGGGTCTGCAATCTTTAGTTGTTCAACATCCAGAAGAGAAGCTCAGTGCTATTATTAACCTGTAACAGAGGCAGTTGAGCTTAACATCACAATCTGTGTGAATATGAAACACCATCGACCTAACATGGAACTGCCATTTTCCAGCAACCATGGATACTTTAAAATTAAACACCTTTTTTATTTTATTGAGAAGCAATTATCAATAAGACAATTTCAAAACTGATTGATAGGACAGTTTCAATAATTAATACATTGTACATTGTTATCTTCTTAGTGGTTATCCATAGTATAAGATGCAGACAGGATATCCTGTCCAAACACTAATAGTACAAATCTTTCTTCTCAATGAATTAAATTAAAGTAGCATACCTTTAAAATGTGTAAAAAACAATTACACATTTCTACACAGAAATTTAAAAATCAAACCATATACAATATTGCAGCAGGACAATCCTATGAAATTTTTTTTCTCATGTGTTGTTTTCTTTTATTACTTAAAAAATTACTTTAAAGAAAGCATAGCAATAATTGGCATGACATTAGAATCAGTATGCATTTAGAAGACCAAAATGAAAGCTATTTCAAGCATGGTTTTAGTATCACCCATTGCTAACCTCAATGTAGTTACTTAGTTCAGAGATATCAGCATGTAGAGTTAGTCAGGGAGAGAATTCTACATAGTAGATACTATTTTCAAAACCCTGATGGAGATTCCTAGTACCATTGCCTTAATCATCTTGTTTAAATAAATGTATGGTTTTGTCCCAGCCATATTTCCTAAATTTTGACCTTTCTCTCTTTGTTGTTTAATCCTTAAGTTCTCGCTTTCCATTTAACTGTGTTATACCTTTCAATTTTTATTTCTTCTTTTGAGCTGCTACACTAGTGAGACAATATGATATGTACACATGTGGCTTTCTTTCACTTATGAGTATATCTTCAAGTTGTTTCCACTTATATATGAAGACTTCAAGTTTATTTTTCTTTATAACTGAGTAATGCTCCATTGTATATAAAAAAGTACATCTTATTCATTATTCCTCTGGTGACAGGCATTTTGACTATTTCCAAGATTTGACTATCACAAATTGTGCTGCTATAAATGTAGGTACACATATATCACTGTGGTATGATGTTTTCAGTTCTTTTGGAAAAATTCCCAGAAGGGGGATCGCTCAATTGAATGGGATTTCCAGTCCTAGTTTTTTGAGGAGTATCCACATGGATTTCCATAAGGGTTTCACCAGTCTACATTCATACCAGCAGTGGAGAAGGGTTCCTTTTTCCACACAATTTCTACAACATTTGATATTGTTTGGTTGATTAATTGATTGACTGAATGAATGTGCAGTGCTGGGAATTGAGCTCAGGATCTCTCATTTGCCATAAAAGTGCTTATTCTACTGAGTTATCTTGGCAGCCCTGATTTCTTTATGATAGCCATTCTTTCTGGGGTGAGATGACATTTCAATGTTCTTTCAATTTGCATTTCATGAATGGCTAGTGATGTGAAGTATTCTTTCATGTATTTATTTCTTTTTTGTATTTCTTCCTCTGAGAAGAGTGTGTTCATCTCAGATGCACATTTTTGGATTGGGTCATTAAATTTGGAGCCCCTAATGTTTTTTAGTTCTTTATAAATTCTTTGTCTAAGAGCTTATTAGTTAAGTTTTTTACAAATTTGTTTGTTGTCTTTTCACTCTGTTGGTAATTTATTTTGACATGCAAAAACTTCTCAATAAAAGGAGATCCCAGTTGTTAATTCTTTCATGTATTTTCCATGCAGTTTCATTTTTGTTCATGAACTGTTTGCTTAACTCTATGCCATCAAGATTTCCACCTATTTTCTCTTCCAGGAGATTTAGTGTTTCTGGTTTTTTTTTTTTTTTTTTTTTTGGTGGAGGAAAGGTTTCTCCAGGGTGTTCAGGGTCTCACTATTAGATTGGATTCATAGTGATCCACCCATTTACAGCTTCCCAAAAGCTGGGGTTAAAGGTGTGTGTCACCATGTCCAGTCTCAGTGTCTCAGTTGTCCCCTCAGTGCACCCTGGGGGTGGGGATAGCACAGAGGGCCCAGGGATTGAACCCCTGGCCCTTCTGCCTGCTTGCAGACACTTTAATCCTCTGAGCTACTTGGCAGGCCCTAGCGTATCTGTTTTAATGGTCAGATTTTTAATCCATTTTGACTTTAGTTTAGTGTATGGTGATAGACTTGGGTCAAGTTTTAGTTTTCGGCAGGTAGACAGCCAGGTTTTCCCGAACCATTTGTTAAAGAGGCTATATTTCTTACACTAAACAATTTTGGCCCCTTTATTGAAGATAATACGGCTGAGTGTGTTTGTCCTTGCATCTGCATCTTCTAATCTATTTCATTGATCCTCAGGTCTATTTTTTCCTTTTTTGCCAATACCATGCTGATTTTATCACAGTAACCTGGTAGTATAATTTCAAGTGAGGAATTGTAATGTCTCCTGCCTTGCCTTTGTTGACTAGGATTGCCATTGCTATTCTAGGATTTTTCTGGTTCTATATAGATTTTAGGAATGATTTCTCCAGATCTGTGGGGTATGTTAGTTATATTTTGATAGGGAATACATTAAATCTTTATAACAATTTTGGGAGTATGGCCATCTTCACAACGTTGGTTCTTCCTATCCAGGAACAGGGAATATCTTTCCGTTTTCTGGAATCCTCTATGATTTTTTTAGAGTACTATAATTTTCACTGAATAGATCTTTTACTTCTTTAGTTAGATTAATTTCTAAGCATTTCATTTTTGGGTACTATTTTAAAAGGTTTGTTTCTCTAATTTCTCTCTCAGTCTCTTTCTTGTCTGTGTAGAGTAGAGGAGTACTATTGACTTTTGGGTATTGATTTTGTATCCTGCTATGCTACTGAATTTGTGTATTAATTCAATAGCTTCTTGGTGGAGTTTTTTGGGTTTTCCAAGTAAAGTATCATGTCTTCTGCAAATAATGATAATTTAACTTCTTCTTTACCTATTTTTATTCCTTTTATTTATCTCTTGTCTAATGGCTCTAGCTGATGATTCCAGAACTATATTGAATACGTATGATGATAGAAGACATCCTTGTCTTGTACCTGTTGGAGAGTAAAATATTTCAGGTTTTACACATTTGTAATTATGTTGGCCATTGGATTGTTATAGATGGCTTTTATCAGATTGAAGTAGAGGCCATCCATTCTAATTTTCTGTAGGTCTTTGAACTTGAATGAGTGTTTGACTTTGTCAAAAGCTTTTTCTGCATTAATTGAGATGACCATGTGGTTTTTAGATTTGGCTCTATTGATATAGTGCATTACATTTATAGATCTGTGTATTTTGAACCATCCTTGCATCCCTTGAGTCCTAGCTGGTCATGGTGTATAATCTTCTTAATCATTTGCTGTATTCTATTTGCTAGGATTTTATTGAAGATTTTTGCATCTATGTTTATGAGGAAGATTGGCCTGTAGTTCTATTTTTCAGTTGGAGGTACTTGGTTAATAACCTCACCAAATGCTACACTGAGGGACACAGGACAGTGGCAAACAGAAACCAGTATCTCACTCTATTGATAGAGAGGCAAAAACTTGGGACATGCATAAAAAATTAAACTTTGATTTGATTAGTGATATAGCTAACTACTAAGAAGTGTTCACACAAAAATACTCACAGAAATCAAAATAAAGTGTTCTGTCTTAAATATAAAATGACAAAATGCATTCTCAGGACCCAGGCCACCAGAACAAATGCAGGAGACAACAGCACAGAAAAAAATTGGAAGTCACACACTGGAAATCAATGAAGCAATAATGTCTGAAGGCTTGCCAAATAGCTCAGCAGATTGAAGCACTTGGGCCTGCCTTGCTGGCCACGCCATCTGGGCATACTGAGACTGCAATTGCAACTGGGTGTGGTGGCGCCTGCTTGTAATCCCAGCTCTTGAGAGGCCATAGACAGGCAGATTACTGCAAGTCCTATCTAGTAGTGAGACCCTAAACACCCTATAGATCCTTCCCAAAAATAAAAAAGCATCTGAATTAAACAACTGCAGAAAAGTATAGAGGAAATCAGATAATAATCTCCCAAGTTAAGAAAATAACTATATTGAAAGAATTACTATAATGAAATTACTATAAATATAATTACTATAAAATTACTATATTGAAAGAGTTTCTGAATAAGACCCAGATAAAAAAATAAAGAAGGATAGAAAAATGATGAAAACCTTGAATGAGCAATAGAGAAAGAAATAGAATGCATAAAGCAGATTCAAAGAGGTATTCAGGAGATTAAAAACTCAATTAATTGTTGTCAAAACTCTCAATGAAAGTGAAGATAGACTTTCAGACCTTGAAGATACTGTTGCAGCTAGTGCAAAGGTAAGGAAAGATCTCCTAAAAACAACTAGGATGGAGGAAATAATAATTTACCACCTGCAAGACAATGCAAAGATGAACAACATAAGAATAAAAGGCATCGATGAGAAAGAAGGAGTCACAATAAACAATATAAAAAAATATGAGCAGAAGTAATAGCAGAAAACTTCCCAAATATGGGGCAACCATTTGAATTTCTGGTATATAGAACTCCAAATTATATGAACCCAATTAAAAGCTCACCCAGGGATATAATAAAGATCCCAGAAACTCAGCACAAGGACAGCATACTAAAAGGCACTAGAGAAAAGAAAAAGATTACATTTAAAGGAAAACCCATCAGAACAAGGCATATTTCTCTTCATAAACCATCAAGTCAAAAGAGCATGGAGCAAAGTACTATAAATCTTTCAAAAAAACCAATTGAAACCCAAATTGCTATCCCCTGCTAAATTCTCTTTCAAGTTTAATAGGGAAGTGAACTACTTCCATGACAAAGAACAAATAAAGAAATTCAGGAGGACCAAGCCAACACTACACAGACTAATAAAAGATATTCTAGAGAGGGATCAAAATGACCACAACTACAAGAATGAGAATGGAAAGGATCAAACAAATAGGGCAAACAAATAAACAAACAAACAAAAAAACACAGGAGAAAAATAGGCAACCAACAGCAGACAAATAACATGTCAAGCATTAGTCAATACATCTCAAATATAATCAACAATGTAAATAAAGTCAATTCACCAATTAAAAGAAATAGACTGGTAGAGTGGACTAAGAAAAAAAAAAGTCCAACAATATTCTGTTGGATAATACTGTACATAAGAAACACACTAAATTCATAATGAAATTCATAGACTAAAAATGAAAGGATGAAAAACAATACTACATGCCCCTCAAACTCAGAAAAAAGCAAAGGTAGCAATCCTGTTACCACACAATTTGAACTTCACACCAGGAATGATTAGACAAAATAAAGAAGGCCACTACATACTGTTTAGGGGTAAAATACAGGAGGAAAAGATAACAATCATAAATATGCATGCACCAAATACAGGAACACTGAATTATATAAGACACATATTAATGTCATAAAAATGTAGTATCTCATTGTACAATTTTAACAGGAGACCTTAAAACCCCTTTATCCTAAAAAGATAGGTCAAGCTGACAAAAAATTAGCAAGGGCTTAGAAGAACTCAACAAGACCTTTGAAAAAATGGATGTAGTGGACATATGCAGAGTGTTCCACCAAAGGACAACTGAATACACATTCTTTGCAGCTGCACATGGAACATTGTCTAAAATAGACCACATACAAAAGTAGACCACATATTAATCCATAGGTCATGCTTAAGTATATGCAAGAAAACAGAAATTATCCCATGCATATTATCTGATCACTGAAAAATGAAACTGGAAATAAATGACAAAAGAATCCACAAAACCCCATAAACACATAGGAGCTAAATAACATTTTCCTCAGCAACCAATGGGATACAGAAAAAGTTAAACAAGAAATTGAACAATATCTACAATCCAATGAAAATTCAAGCAAAACTGATCAGAATTTGTGGGATGCAAGGAAAACAATATTTAGAGGGAAATTTATTCCTCTGAACTCACACAGTAGGAAAACAGAATGGGAAAACAATAAATACTCTAATGCCAAACCTCAAGCATCTACAAAAAGAAAGCAAACCACAACCAAAGCCCAAAGACGGGAGGAAATCATAAAGATCAGGGCTGGGGAGATAGCTCAGTAGTATAAGTGGTTGCCTAGCAAACACAAGGTCCTGAGTTCAAACCCCAGTTCTGCAAATAAATAAATAAATAGATAAATTAATAAATTAATTAATTAAAATAAAAATTTAAAAATTCATAAATATTAGAACAGAAATTATTGCAACTGAGACAAAAAATAATGCAAAGAATTAACAAATCAAAAAGCTGTTTCCTTGAAAGATTAAATAAAATTGATAAGCTCCTGTCTAGCCTCATTAAAAAAAGGAAAGAAAAAGCTCAAATTCAGGCAATAAGGAATGAAAAGGGGGAAATTGCTGTAGACTGATATTATCATTAGCTACTTTGAAAAACTTTACTCTCAGTTAATCCAAGACACAGAAGAGATGCAGAGATTATTAAACAGGTAAAAATTACTAAAACGGAATCTAAAATATATAAGAACTCTCAATAACCCATTATCATCCAGTGCAATTCAAAATGTAATAAAAATAACCAACAAATGTCCCAGTTCCTGATGGATTTACAACTATAAAAGATATAATCCAAATACTCCTCAAACTCTTCAATGAAATTGAAAAGGAAGCAATACTCCCAACATCATTCCTGGAAGAAAGTTTTATACTGATACCAGAACCAAAGAATAATTCAACCAAAAAAAGAGAAGTATAAGCCAATTCCCTCATGAACATGCATCCAATTATTACTATGCTCTCTTTAAAATATTTTTTAGAAAAAAATAATAAAAGAAAAAGTGACAAGAACAAAAATTTAAGAGTTCTTAAAAGTTTGTGGTAATATTTTATCATATGTTCAATCTTGCATAACTTTATCTGTTAATATAAGCAACAGATTTGACAATTAAAAATATATCTGTGAACTAAGCAAGTACAGTGAGGACATCACTGTGTAATTGTAAAACCACCCTTGAAAGACCTGCTATTCTGGTCTTCTAAATGTGTACTGCTTCTAATGCCATATCAATTATTGCTGTACTCTCTCTAAAGTAAATATTTGTAAAAAAAAAAAAAAATTGGGGGGAGTAGTAAAAGAAAATGTGACAAGGAAAAATGTCATAGAATTGTACTGCTAAAATGTTGTATATGGTTCTATTTCTCAATTTCTGTGTAAAAATCTGTAATTGGTTTTTATCATTCTATAGGGATTTAAATTTTAGAATATTCATGAGTGTTGGAAAATAGTAGTTCCATTTTATGCCTAAGGTGTTTGATATTCAGACAGATAGTGATGTTGAGCTTAACTGCCTCTGTGATGGGGTAATAATATCATTAAGCTTTTCTTCTGGATTGTTAACAACTAAAGTTTTCAGACCAAAAATTAGAGAGATAGATGGGCTAAAAGTATAGCCAATATTTTTGTCTTAGCACGTCAAGGTCATGAAGACTCAGGACATAAGAGAACCTCTGCTGTGACGTCCTGTAACTAAGTGGTATCCCAAATTTTCTGATCAAGGAGATTATGGAACCACAGAGGAAAGTAATCAACAATGTATAGTGTGCTTAAGGAGAGCCACCTAGAGAGGAAACATTCTCTTAGGCTTTCACAAAGAGCAAGTTGGCCAAGCAAGTGCTGTGACCCATCCAGTTGGCAAACACTGACAAAAAGATCTACAAGGTGCTGTAGGTGGTTCCAGGATGAATCCTGAGGGGATTTGACTGACCTTGCCAGACAGCAAAAGTTACATTCTTAATTATATATGTCTTGCTTTTAACTTGGTCTTCACCATCCAACAGAGAAGTGTAACCACAATGTATAAAAAATAAGGCTATATTAATATACTGAGCTGTAAAAGGCTCAAGTCAACAACTTCTGACAATTGCAAGATGTGCTGAAAATTCACTGCTATTATGAACTATTGGCCTATATTGGGTTATTTTGCTGAATTCAAGTGCTTACACTCTTTGGACTGGCATCAAGTGTGAAAAGGTCCTTTAAAGACTTCTCCAAATACAGCTTCTCTAACTGCAATGGAACACCCATCTCTGACAAAACAAAACAAAACAAAAAAGGTGAATCAAGGCTAGGAAATTGATCAAATGTGTGTAGACAACACTGGATCTCAGTTCCTAAAGCAAAAAAGCTATCTCAGTCCTGAGATAAACACTATGACTGGTTAAAGTCAGCTATTAGTCACTAGGAAGCCTTGTGTCACATATTACTAACTTTGCAAAAGTATAAATAAAATACCATTTCATTGCTAAAAAATATATGCATATCTATACACAAGATAGGATAGATATATGGTTACTCTCTCTTAGTTCACTGAGAATAAATGTTTGTAATAACAGTGTTTACACAAGATATCATGTCTGCATCTTGTCCTCTGAATAACTACTATGAAAACAACAATATGCAATGTATTAGGTATTGTAACTATCCTACTAGCCTATTTTGAAACTGTTTTTATTGTTATTTTATCTTTTTTCTCATCAAAGTGAATAAAAAAGAAAATATATTAATCATAGTTAATCAGCTTTTCTTGTTTTGAATATCTGTAACATATATGTTGAATATTACCCTATTTCTTTGTTTTTGCTTTTCTTGCTTTTGATTTTATTCTTCAAAATAAAATAAATTTGTAACAATAAAAATACTAATAGTACAACTGATTTGTATTTTTCATCTTTTCTCTTTCATCCTTTCTGCATACTAGATTTGTATTTTTTGAACAATGGTTTCCTATTTCACAATATCTATTTCACATTTTTATATACTCTTTAATTTTTTAACACGAGGAGAAAATATAATTTTTACACATGTGGTGATTTATTTCTCTTATGAGTATGGTCTCTGGTTGCATCCATTTGCCAATAAAAGTTTAATTTTTTTCCTGGTTTATGACTGAGTAGTACTCCATTGTATAAAAATATGTCTTCTTTTTTATCCATTCCTAGGTTGATGTGCATTTGGGTTGTTTCCAAGATTTAACAATGACAAATAGTCCTGCTATAAAGTGAGTGTACATACATCATCATGGTGACATGTTATAATTCTTCTGTGAAGATACCCAGAATTGCAATAGCTGGTCCAGATTAGACCTCTATTCCTAGTTCTTTAAGGAATATCCATAGTGATGTTAATAGTGGTTGTACCAGTCTGAACTCCTATTAACAGCGGAGAAGTGTTCTGTTTTTTCCACAACTCCTTTAGCATTTGTTATTGGTTGATTCCTAACTGACAGACATTCTTTCTGGGGTGAGATGCAATCTCAGTGTTGTTTTAACTTGCATTTTGAATGACCAGTGATGTTAAACATTTTTTCATATATTTGTAAGACATTTGTATTTCTTCATCTGAGAAGTGTGTGTCTATCTCAAATGACCATTCTGATTTAGATTTTTGAAATAAGGCATCTAATTTTTCATCCTAATAGCTAAGATTTATATGAACACTTGCTCAAAAATAATAATTCAGAAAATCATGTTGACTAAAACAACCCAAATAAGACTTATAAAAAATGTGAGACTTATATAACTAAAGATGACATTACTTTTAAATTACAAGGAAAATTTCCTTGCAACTGATCTTAGATTAGACTTAAAAATCATCAGGAGTAAATGGCAAAGTGGGGATGAAGGTGGAGCAGACACAATTGAGGGATGAAAAGGTAACAAGCAAGGTGCTGGTGTTGGGTCTACAGTTCCAAAAAGCAAGTGTCTAATCTTCATGCAAGAAATAAGAATAAATTTGGGCAAGGGAAGTTAACGAAATTATAGTAAATCATAAAATAAATTAGTACTCAAATGTAAACAATAATATTAAACTTTTTTTTTTGGTCTTATTTTTACTATTTTTTTTTTTTTGGTACTGGGATTCGAACTCGGGGCCTCGCACTTGCTAGGCAGGTGTTGCACCACTGAGCCACATCCCCGGCCCTTAAACTTTTTTATTTTTTATGTCATTGAAGATTTCTTATAGGCAAAAAAAATGGATATTAACAAGAACTATAACTGGTTATGTGCCCTATGCTCTGGGGATCTTGAGACAATTACTCTAATGAGTTACTAGTATCTCAAGAGTTTTCTTATTAGTTTATGTTGTGGTAAAAACATACATGAAATAATCCACCTGAGATGAAAAAAGGTTTGTCTTGGCTCAGAGTTTCGAAAGCTTTGGTCTATGGTCAGTTGAGCTCAAACAGTATATCATAGTAAGCACGTAGCACAGGAAGCTGTTAATTTAATAGCATCTCAGAAACAAATACAGGAAATGGAAAGATCAGGGTCGTGCAATTCTGCTCAAGAAAAAATTTCAAATTATTGGAGGACATTTTGCTCAGCTTTGCCTCATGAGGTTCTGCCACATCAGTCCCATTAATGTCATGTGTGAGGACCAAACCTTTAACACTTGAGACTCTGAGGGACACCTCCAAACTAGAATTTACAATTATAAATTCTAGCATTTTTAAATTTGGACTATCCTGGGCTATCCAGAAATTTAAAAATAGCTTTTGGACTTAAAATATAAAACTGGTAACTCATATTAAGTTATTCAGAATGATAATACAAATAGAATAAGTAAGTGATACAAAGATGCTAGTGAGATAGAGGGATACTTGCGTGTATACACATAAACAGATATACAGAAAGAAATTTATTATGAAAATTTGTCTCCTGTGATAATGGAGGTTGAAAAGTCTTGTGTTCTGATTTCTATAACTGGAAGCCCATAAAAGTCAACATTCTATTACAGTTCAATCTCAGAGCTGTAGATGGCAATTTAGACTGGGTGTGGTAGTGCACCCCTATAGTCCCTGCTCTTAAGAGGCTATAAATAGGCAGATCACTATGAGTGTGATCTAGTAGTGATACCCTGAACACCCTGTAGACCTTTCCCTAAAATACAAAACAAAGAAACAATCTTAAAGCTGTGAAAATCAAAGTGTTCAGTGGGATTAGGTTTTTAAAATTATTTTGTTTATTCATTTATTTATTTATTTATTATTGTATACAGGCTTTCACTATACAGCTCAGACTCATAGTGATCCTCCTGTCTCAAGCTGCCCAGCACTGGGATTATAGGCCTACACCTCCATGTCCTGTTTCAAGGCTTAGATACCAGGACCAGTAGGGTATGTAGTACTGGGGCTCAAACTCAGGTCCTTGCACTTGTCAGGGAAGCACATAGATCTCTGAGCTATCTCCCCAACTAAGTTTTGGTTACAGTCCAAAAGCCAAATAAGTAAGACTTCCAATATTTGATGTTTAAAAGTAGAAGACAAAAGTCTCCGATGAAAAAGAGAATTGAAAAATTGTCCTTCCACCATTTTGTTATTTTCTGGCCTTCAAAGGATATGCCTACCCACAGTGGTGAGGACTAGCTTCTTTACTCAGTCTATTACTTATTCAAATGATAATGTTTTCTACTATCACCTTCACAGGTACATTCATTAGCAATATTTTACCAGCTACGTTGTAATCTCTTAGCCCCCTAAAACTAAAACTGAAACATTCAAGCTCTAGTGTGGACATTATTGGCCACTTTCATGAGAGTCAAAATAAGCCACAGGGGAGCAAAAGCATAAATGCAGTTAAAAGAATTTGTGGAATTTTCAAACTATGCAGGAAAAGACTGGAGAGAAATCATTGCAATGACAGTGCTGAACATTCTCTTGCAGCAGAAATGAATGTAGATGAAAAGCAGCCAAGTGCTTTGCAGTGGGATAACTTGAACTATTGCTCCAGAACACCTCAGGAATCTTTGAGGCTTTCCCTCCCATCAGAGCTCCAGACAATATCCAGGGCAGAGCTGTTCCAGGAAAAGGCCTCAGAGTACCATCTGTTGTCCTGCATTCAGCTGGTCATGGTCTGCAGCTGTGCCCATGGTTCAAGTAGGGATAAGAGCAGTTCATGCCAGGAGCAGGGCCACGTTATGCTGCATCTTCATGCATACAGAATGCAGAGGATGCGGTTCCATGACGGCTTCTACCAAGATTGTAAAGAAAAAAAAAACAGGGAAGCCTTGCAGAAAGTGTCAATGATTGATCCCCTGGATAGAGCCAGTGATAAGGTGATGTGTAGGGGAGCCATGCAAGCATAGTTTTAGTGGGGACAGGAACCCACAGTGTTGATGCCTGCTGGGAAAAGCTATAGGAAGCATGAAAGAAATAACAATAAAAAGACACAGCTGCAAAGTGAAGCCATTTGGACTGAAAATAAGTAAGCTAGACTTCCTATGGCTTTAGAAGCCAATTTCTTTCTGCAGAGTGCACAGCATCCTAAACAGAGCTTTAAGATTTAATGTATTCCCTGCTGGGTTTCAGACACTTGCAACTTTTTACCTTGTGTGTACTTACATTGTAAGTAGATAACTTTTTGATTACAGGTTCACAATTGGAAAGATTTTGCCTTTAGTCTCAGATGAGACTTTGGGCTTTAGAACCACCATTTACAAGCTGGGTCCCTCCACAACTTGGAGTTAAATATTTTTGCTTTCTTTAGAATTTATGTGGTTTCTACTATTTACTGCAGTATTCTCTTTGACCAGTGGTAGCATAATAAAGTTTTATAATTTTGCTCATTTTCAGGAATTTTCTTATAGTAATACAAAACAAAATAGTGTAATTTTCAATTCTATGTCTTAACAAGCAAAGCTTGTATCATACACATATATGTATCTGTGTTTGTATGTGTGTATGTGTTTGACATTAGACACAGGTGGTCATTTAACAGAATTTTATTCTAGTGATGGAAGTGCATACTAGATATTGGGTTTCAAAATTGGTGAATTAAAATGAAAAATAAGAAACTATCTAAAAGTTAAAGAACTAAACCACATCATTGCCTACCAACATGCTATACTGGAGGTATGATAATTTATCTCTGTAGAAATAATGTAGCTATTGTATTTTAACTCCCAACAATACGACCTTCCAATGAATTTCAATGGATGTTTGAAAATGACAGAGAAAAAGGCTGCAAGGTAATCAAATTAGTTATAATCTTGCTGATCTCACCACATCAAGTACTTAAATGAGCCAAACAAAATACCTAGCATGCAATTTGAGTGTTATGATTATGAGCATTCAATCACAAGAATTAAACACTTATGTCCACATAAAAGCCTAAAAACGTATATTTATATATGATTTATTCTTATTTTCCAACCTTTAGCAGCAACCAAAACATTTTTCTCTAGGAGAATAAATGAATAAATCATTGCACATCTAGATAATAAGACATTATTCAGAGCTTAAAAACAAATGAGCTATCAGATGTGAATTGATGTGGAGAATACTTAAACATTAAGTATTTATTACTAAGTGATAGGAGCCAATATGCGATGGCTAAACACTGTATGATTTTTAAATACATCACACTGTGGTAAAAAAGAAAAAATATATGGAGACAATAAAATGTTAAGGTTTCCAGATTGTAGAAAGAAAAAGAGGAGTGAACACAGAAGAATTTTAGAGTTGTGAAGCTACTGTGTGTGGTACTGTAATGGTGGATATATGTCAATATACATTTCTTTAGCCTCAAAGAATATGTAATTATCTAATATGTTTTATATTTATATGTCATTGTAAACTCATTTATTGTGACAAATATTCTTTCATGGATTTTGATACTGATAACGGAAAAGGCTGTGCACATGTGTAAACATTTGTGGACTGTGTACCTGGTACTCAGATTTGCTCTGAATAAAAAAATTCTCCTATATAAGTCCACTGAACAAATGCCTATCAAAATATACTGAACATGTACATGATGAATGGATGGGTGCTTGATGTTTCAGTGTATAATATCAAGTGTACTTTCTATGTTAATTTCTCATGAACGAAACAAGCGAACTAGATGTACAATTCTCAATTTCCATCCTACTCAATTTCCTCCTGATGCCCCAAATATCTTACTTTCAATTTTTATAGACAGCTATGAGATAAATTCATTAGCATTAATTCATATTAATTAAGTGTATAAAATTATTCATACTTTTTTTTAGATTTTGTGTAACTGAAAGATAACACAGTAATATGAACATGTTTGACCATTATACTCAGATCTTGGATTTATCCCTTTATCTTTAAAAAATTTGCGAATTTATTTTTACACATCATTATGATTGAGTATGTCTCATAGAGGTTTATGCATTAGAAACAATACCAAAATTCACATTCTTCTTATACTTGGAGGTAGGTTCTTAGGGAGCCAATCATGATAATAATAGACCGTGAATATGTGAATACTTTATTTGATTAGTACATTTATAAAGACAGAAAGGGAAACACGACCTTTCATGCTCCCTGGAGGTTACACATGATGATGTCTTCCACATCTTTTGTATCTCTTTTCTTAAATTTTATTTTTATTTATTTGTTTGTATATTTAGTCCAGTGTCTGGGATTCTTACTACACAGATTAAATTTATGGTGATCCTTTCTGTTTTTCAGCCTCCCAAGCACTGGGCTTGCAGGCATGCACCACCATGCCAGCCCAGGATCAAAACTCCGGCCCATGCATCTGCCTAACTGAGTTATCTGGCTGGCCCAATTTTTGTATCTTCTTAACTCTTGTGTTTATTGTAATTTATTACTATTCTCACTTGCCTGCTTTTTATTCTCTGTGACACAATTTTTTTATGAAATTTATGTATGCTTCCTCCTTTTCCAGTGGGTCTACAGGGTCTCACTAAGCAGATCGGACTCATAGTGATCTGCTTGTGTCAGCCTCCCAAGAATGGGGATTACAGGACTGCACCACCACATCCAGTCTCAATCACCTTCTCAGCATGCCTTGGTATGCGGGGCAGGCACAGCATGCCAGGGATCGAACCTTGGCTGCTGCGCTCTGCCTAAGCAGGCACTTTAGTCTGCTGAGCTATCTGGCAGGCTCAATATTTTCTTTTTAATTTTGGATTTACAGCTTCTCAAGGACATTTGTGAACCAAAGAGGAAATTTTCAGAGAAATGAAATGCAGGGCCAGAGAGATAGTTCAGTGGTACAAAGCGCCTGCTTAGCCAGCCTTAGGCAAATGCAAAAGGACCTTGGTTCCATCCCTGTTACCATATGTTGTAGGAGCTCCAGACCCAGGGTTGGTTGAGCCCAACACACACACAAAAGTGAAATGCATACTGTGAGATATTAAATTTTGGAAAGGAATTGTGAATGCTGTTTTAAACCATACCTGATGAGAAATTACAAGTATAAAAAATTCATGATTGAAAATGAGACGTTAATAACTTAATTGCCTAAGGCAAAAGAAGTAATTTGACAGATAAGAAATTTATTGTGTTCTCAAAAGGAAAGCCTTTATTACAATCAATTATGCTTCGCAAGTACCTCAAAATTTGTGAATTGGAAAGCAAGATTGTATAACTGTCATAAAATATTAAGCAGAATATAAAAGACATAAAATTAACTTAATAGACACTCCATGTGACAATCCACGTCTCTCAGAAACCACTCCCTAACACTGAAGCATGCATAAATTAGGGACAAGAATATGAGAGGTTCAAAATAAGTTGCCTTTCAAAGTTTATTAAAATATATCCTTTTAACATTTTAATTTTTATTAACGCATACATACAGTAAAAAACTTTATTGTGTGGAGTTGATTTATACAGACATTTTATATTACAATTATATATAATACAATTTGTTTTAATAGGTCTTAATAGACATATAAAAGTATTAAATAAGTCAGACACATACTTAAATATCATATGCTTTCTCTTATGTATACTATATATGTAGACATACTATATATACTGCATATAAATGGCATATAAAATATATATTTATATATGAACTAAGAGAGAAGAGAGATAAATAAAAGTAGAGAGTAGTTCAAATACATCCTAAAATTATAATTTTAGCATGTTAAATATATTCTAATATGTATTCCTCCTTTTACAGACACTAATTTAGCTTAAGTAATTGAGAAGAAAGATTTTGTAATTTATTTGTTTCTTTTCTTCTTTATTGAAAGAATCTTTTTATTTATTTATACTTATTTATTTATTTTTGTGGTGGTACCAGAGATTGAACTTAGTGCCAGGCAAGCACTTATTCCACTGAGCTATCTCCCTGGCCCCAGAATCTTTTTGATTTATACCTTGTATTCTAAGTAACTACTTTGAAGTTAATGATCCATACTGTAATAACTATTGCTATTCTCTCATTAATTGATCATGAAATTTTGTTTAATTTTCCATAATATAAAAGTATACAATAAATAATCGAGGCTTTTCTAGTATTAAGCTTTAAAGTACTTTTGTCATAAATGTATCTTCTTATTAAAAAAGCAAAATAGAGAATGTCAACCTTATTCTCCTACAAAACAATAAATACATAAATAAATGAATGATAAAAAGGATAAAAAAGAAAAGTGACTATCTGTTCAAAAGTATCAATGGTGAGTAAGTAAATAAGTTTCAAAATGTGCAATAGATATTGTGAAATGGGAAGATGCTGGATCTCTTGTGTGTGTGTGTGTGTGTGTGTGTGTGTGTGTGTGTGTGTGCTTGCACTTGCATGCATCCTTGCCAGGAATTGAGCCAACAACTGCTTGCCTGCCAGACAGGCGCTGCACTACCGAGCTAAATCCCCAGCCCTGGTACCTCGGATCTTACCACCATCATATGTCCCTTTCTAACAGCGCTTCAGGCCTGATCTCCATGGTCACTCCACAGTAATCAGTTATCAAACACAGAAACAACTGAAACTGTAAGTTTGCTGCCAAGGTGGATGCTGTGAAGAAAGATCTGAGTCTCAACTTCCTGGTAAGACCAAGGGAGACTGGGAAGATCTTGTGCAGTTAGTAAGCAGCAAAGTCTCTATAAACTTTTCAACTGTTTCTGCTACCCATACCATTTGCTGGTAAGTATCCCCACTGTCTCTGCGAACATGGGACACGACTGTCGGTGAGACACACAGATCAAAAGCTGATACATCTATTATCAGAACTAGCCCTTGTAAGCAAACACCTTGTACTCCCTGTGGGAGGTCTTTGCACAGAAGCACTGACCCACAAAATTTAAAATATGTCATTGCTTCACTGAGTGCACAGTGAGATAGTTTGCACAATCCTAATAGTAACTATCATACAAATACCTATAGTAGATAATCACAATATGTAGAGAAATTAAATCACAGCACTCCAGAAAATTATCCAATCACAAAATAAGCAGAAAAAAACCCAAAGTAACAAAAGTATACAAAGCAAGCGTAAAACAAGAAAGTGACAATAAATCCTCAAGTATGAATAATTACTTGAATGTAAATAGAATGCATTGTCCAATCAAAGTCAGAAATTATCTGATCGGATTAAAATTATCAAACTATATGATGGCTATAATAGACACACTTCACTATTAAATATACTTTTAAATTGAAGGTAAATGAAGGGAGAAATAAATTTATACAAATCAAAAGAGGTCCAGGCTTGATGGTGCATGCCACAGTCCCAGTGCTTGGGAGGCTGACACAGGAGGAGCTACGTGAGGTTGAGCAATTAAACTTGACTACTTAAATAAATAGTAAAGCCCTGTATCAAAAAAGAAAGAAAAAAGACAGAGAGAGAGAGAGAGAGAGAGAGAGAGAGAGA
>NW_004524764.1:1851680-1886067 GCF_000260255.1 Octodon degus | reverse complement strand
AGAGAGAGAGAGAGACAGAGAGAGAGACAGAGAGAGAGACAGAGAGAGAGACAGAGAGAGACAGAGAGACAGAGACAGAGACAGAGAGAGAGACAAAGAAATAGAGAGACAGAGACAGACAGAGAGATAAAAGAGAGAGACACAGAGACAGAGAGAGAAAGAAAACAGAGAGACAGAGAAAGAATGAAAGAGACAGAAAGATAGAAGAAAATCAGAAAGAGAAAAAAAACAGAGAGAGATAGAAGCAAAACATATGTTAGACAAAATACCCTACATCCTAATTTTTACAAAGGCAGGAGAGGTATTATATAACTACGAAATGATGAATTTTTAAGAGAATATAAAAATGTTAACAGTGTATGCATTCAATATTGGAAAATTTAAAAGAGTTAAGCAAATTTTAATAGATTTAAGTAGAGTGATAAGTTACAACATAATACTAGAAGAAGAATGCTGCTTCTTGTTCTCAAGAATGGACAGCTCTTTTAGGGAGGAAATCAATGAAGAGTCATTACGAGTCATTCATTTTCTTAAATGAAACTAACAGGCATCTGTGCATGTAGAATTCTATCCAACAGCAATAGAATTCATGTATGTTTACATGTACACAAAGTTCTCCAGGGTAGATCGTTAGGAATAATGTCACAACACAGTTAACAAGGTTGAAAGCTTCTCACTTAATGGCAAGGCATGAAATGCCTTTTCCCTTCAAATTTTATTTCAAAATTTATTTGCTAGTATAACAGTTTTAAAAGATGAGACCATTAAGAGGTACTACGGCCAGACGAGCTCTGGATCATTGTTGGCTGCCTTCAATCTGATGTTTGTCCTTCCAGCCTCCAGAACTGTGAGCCAGTACGTGTCTGCTTATTTTAAATTTCGCAGTCAGTGGTTTTATGTTAAAGCCACCCTAAACACATTAAAGCAGCGTATTTTCTGACTAAGGATGATAGTAAGTATAGTAGGCTTTTGAAAAAATCACACAAGCATTGAAATTACTTATGCTCTTAAAGGCAAAGTTAAAGGAAAAGAAATTACAAATTTCATAGCTGAAATACATGGAAAAAGTTAAAAATTGAAAAAATCATGACAATTAATTTTTTGTTTTTGTACCAGGACTCAAGCTCATAACCTTGCACTTGCCTGGCAGATGCTTGTGCTATGAGCTACCTCCCTGGCCCATGACAACTATTTTTATAAAACATAAATATTTCAAAAATTTTATTCAGACTAAGGAAAAAGAGAAAGTTTAAAAGAAAGCATCTAAAATGAAAAAAAATACAGCTGTTGCTACATAATTACAAAGAATAGCCAGAGATTATTCTTAATTTCTGAATAATTACTTCTCAGTGAATTGATGCACTAAAATAAGCTTGAATCACTAGATGTACATCAACTATTATTGCTGAATCATGAAGACACAGGAAATGTGAATAGAATGATGATAAGATTTGAAATAAGTAAATTAAAGAAAATCCCAAGACCAAATTCATTTATTGATAAAGTCTACTAGGAATCTAGGGAGGAACTCTAGTGGTTAAGGCACTGTTTCAACTTGAGTAGATCTAAAATCTGCCTCACGGATTGGCGCCGCACACCTCTGTCTGAGGAATCCAGTTATCTTGACCTTGTGATCTGTGGCTGTTCTTTTCCCCAGCCGTGGTGACCCTCTTCCACTGCTTTAGTTCCCAGCAAGCACAAATGAAACGGGAACTAAACCTGGTTGGTTTCTCCTTCTGCTTTGATATGATTGACTTAAAACCAGCCAAATGTTACCTGGAGTTTTGGGCAAATTAAATCTATTCTCCTTAATAAGACACAGGCATAGGATATTATTTTTCAATAATGAGAAAATTGCTACCATACGTGTGTCACCAGTCATACTTGAACATGTTTCAGAAGCCATTGGAAGTGGTTTATAGGGAAGTTTGGAAAAACATGCTAGAGAAATCTGCAAATGTTATAAGCAGATCTATATAGGTATATCAGTCAGAGCTTAGAAAACCATAATTTTGGTATGTAGAGAATAAGGATTAGGTTCAGACAGTTTCACTAGGCAAAAAGGACTGAACCCACATTGGTAGTTAAACTACAGGGCACGTGTAGTATGTTCAAGTAGAAATTTTCTACATTTTCCATTTGTTTTGAGACTGCAGGAATCTGAGTTTAAGGCAGCAGAAACTAATTGATCTGGGAGAGAAAATGCAAAGGCAATCCACCATTCTGGCTGCAACATGGATACATGTGGATTTTTTTTTTAACCTCAATTTATATTGGAAAGTAGAGACAAAAGGCAGATCAGAAAAAATGTTTAAAGGCTATAGTTCGGCTTAAAAATTTATAGCCAATGTACAACCATTGAAGACATCAAGAGTATTGAAAAGGATGGCAAGTATATTTTATAGGAGTACAAAGAAAGATATTTTGAGGACATCTCAGGAAAGAGGAAGACCCCAGTTACCATGTCTTTGGTTTAAGAATCAAAGATGTAACTCTTCCATGAAAGAAGAGAAACTTTGGGACCCCTGCTTGACAGTGGTCATCTAAGTGATTACTCTTCTTGTAATCATGTCCACAAACGTGGTCCCTGCTACAGAAGGAGCATGGCAATTGTTTCAGCAGGGGGCAGGCCTTAGACTCATCTGCATGATACTGGTTTCACCACCACACAGAATGCTACGGTTTTAGCTCAGTGGATTAAAGCACCTGTAAGCAGACGCAAGGGCTGGGGGTTCAATCCCTGGCCTGCTGTGCTGACCCTACCTCTGGGGCACACTAGGATGGCAAATGAGACTGGGCATAGCAGCCCACACCTATAATCCCAGCTCTTGGGAGGCTGTAAGCAGGTGGAACATGACGAGTCCAATCTAGTAGTGAAACCCTTGACACCCTGTAGACCCTTCCCTAAAGTATAAAAATAAATAAATAAATAAATAAATAAATAAAGTCAGATGACTTTATTCCATCCTTATTTCAGAGAAAGGATTGGGAAACCAAAAAGCCCTTTAGAGGACAATATATGAAGCAGAGAGTAATGTTGAGGTGTTTTTTTTTTTTTTTTTTTTTTTTTTTGAACTGGGGATTGAACTCAGGCACTTGCGCTTGCCAGGGAAGTGCATATTCCACTGAGCCATCTCCCCGGCCCCTCATGTTGAGGTTTCTTTGTCCACTGTCAGTGTTTATTTATTCCATTTTACACTTTAGTAATTTGAAATTTGTCTTTTTGTTTTGCCAGAACAAGTGCATATATTTATAATAGTATCCACAGATTCCATCCTGCGTCCTACTACACTTCTCTACTACAGTCCTTGCAGTTACTCTTCTACTCTGGGCTATTCGCTATACCCGATGTGGCAGTATATTTGATTTTGTTTGGCAGTGAGGTAGGTGAGGTGGGCAGGAGAATGGGAGGTGGTTGGATAAGAAATTTTAGACACTAAGGGGATCTTAAGGGGAGAAGAGTGGCAGATAAGAAGAACTTTGCTGGGGAGATAGCTCAGTGTCATAAGGCCTCACTGGAAAGTGAGAAGTTCCTGAGTTTGATTCCTGGTACCAAAAAAAATCAATTAAAACAAAAAAGAAGAAAAGATTCATGTTGGGTCTGATTTTACTGGTGTGCTTTCACTTGAGTTGAAGGATTAATATTGAGAGTTTTGGGGGATATTTCGGGAGGCAAGGGCAAGAACATGAGACTGAGGAAAGCTATGTTGTTATCGAATCCTGCTCATCATGAGGATAAAGCCAGTTATGATATGAAATAGTCAAAACTTAGGAAAAGGAAGATTGAAAAATGCACTAATAAAAATAGGAGTGACTGAGAGCACTAAGTATGGTGAATTAAAAAACTTATGAAGGGGCCAGCGAGATAGTTCAGCAGTCTACAGTGCCTGCTTTGGCAAGCTTAGGCAAGCGTGCAGAGACTGCACTTCTCTGCCCAGCACCACATGCCATGCCAGCCCTGCCCCCAGGTCGGCCACACACACACACACACAAATAAATAAATAAATAAATAAAAATAAAAGCTTAGGAGGAGGAGTTCATACATTTTGCTAAAGAATACAGAAATATGGTAATATTATTGTCTTGGGCATTTGAAGTGAAGAAACTGGATGAAGAAAAAGCATGAAGGAGAAACCCTAGATAGCTATTAAATCAGCGCCAATGAAAGAGCCAATATTGAACAGTAACAACCAGATAAACACATGAAACTGTAAAGGAACATGACCCTGCATTACTAAATACATTAAAAGGTACAAAAACTCAAAACAATCATATATATAATGGGAACAAAGATGAGGTAGCCCAGTGTGACACGGACTATGCGATTACCAAACAGCTTCTGTGCCAGAGCGTGTGAGTGCTCATGCCCTAATAACTCCTCTGCAGTGCTGCAGTGCTGAAGGAACTTTTCACGCCAGGTTGCAGTCATTCTTGAAAAGTCAGAACCAGTATGAGTTCCATGCTGAGAAACTCTTGAGCTCCTCAGTCTCAGTGTGGTTATGGATTTGGCAGACGAGTCTTCTAGCAGGAAACCGTCCACTGAGTCAGGATTACTTCTATGAAGTCAACTCAAGTAGAGCAGTAACAGGCTATTTGTTTTACAGTGGTATCTATCAGGGCTTGTTGAGAAATAACGATGTAAGGCCTAGTTTTGGGTTTCCTGTTAGTGTAGATGAGAAATCCACAGATGTAGTTTAAGTATCATAGACACACAAAACTTGACCCGCAGTTAATGCTATTTGAAAACAGACCCAGTGATAAGATAGAAGAAGATCTTATGACTACCAATTAAAAGACAGCTGCACTAAAAAAAAAAAAAATATTCAGACCATACTCAGAAGATAGATTAACTGCAGTGCACGGGGACCTTGAAATAAAAGACAAGATTTTGGATGTTGTAAAGAGAAAAAATATGAATACGAATAACAGAAGGAATTCTTGAAGGTTATGACTTCTGTTTATTAACAGTTAAAATGTGACAGGTGTTGCTCTTTTGTTAGCCCTAATATAGATGCACTAATGCAAAGGGAGAGAATATTGCAGCCCAGGATTTAGGATTAATGAGTCACCCCGCTGTGCATTCTGGGCTGATAAGTCTACCATTAGCAACCAGAAGACAACAATGTTGAGTGCTGCAGTATTTTTTCAAGGATCTGTACACAAGAAAATGCTTTGTGAACTTTTTGTGTCAACCAACTTTTTGTGTACAGATGCAGAGCTATTCAAATCCATGAATGATTACATATATATATATATATATATATATATAATATATATATAATGAACGGATCATTTTGTCAGTCCCTGAATGGAGAGAGTGCTTGATATGACTTGATTGCTTTCTAGTTTTTTCTAGTTTTACTACTCAGGTCAAAGAGATTGCTTCTGAATATGATTCTGCCATGATCTTGTCCACACAGAGACACTTACTATTCAAAAAATGTCATCTGAATTTACCATTTTGCAGGATATGATAAAAATTATACTCCATGATAAAGTACATGCCATTAATCTGCATCTGTTTGCAAAACTCTGGGAGAGGAGAGACCCACAACACACATTTTCTTACACGCAGAAAGGAGTTGACTTTCTAAAAGTCAAGCAGTAGCCAGTGTTCTTGATTTATGAGATTCATCCTAGGAATCTTCCAGAGAGGCAGCCACAACTGATGGTGCATCCCAGTGTCACGGAAAAAGCCATAGTTCATGCTTACTTGTGTGATCTACTCCCTGCTGAACAAAATATATCTGTCCAATAAGGGAGAATGACAAAACAAAGCCAGCCTGGAATTATGAGGGCAGCAACTGAACACTGGAATTTACAATATGTTTAAATACTAGGTCTTTTAAAAGAGGAGCCAGGGATTTCTTTCTCCCAGGTGGTGTATGTTCACTTCTTTTAGCTTTCGGAAACGTTTGAATATTATTTTCCAATTAGAAAGCATGAATTAGGAAAGAATGGATCTGTGGTCTTTTTCCTTTTAGATCCTGGGACTTGAACTCAGGACCCTGTACTTACCACGCAGGTGCTTATGCCACTGAGCTATATCCCCAGCCCATCGATTTGAGAATAAAGAAGATGATTCGACTTCATCGGTGCTAGTAGAGAATCAATTGCTAGAGACTGATAAAGACAATTACCTTAAAAGGCTGTTTGAGACAACGTCAAATCTCCATACAGTATAGCTTAAAGTAAAGCAGAATATCTGGTATTGCCGTAACATTTTTGGAAAATTTGCTTCTATTTGCAACATCCCAGTGTTGTGAAGCAAGTTATTCTGTACTAACAGCAACCAAAATAAGGTTACAGAGGAGCCTGGATGTGAGTATCCTGTTTCAGTTAGAATTACTCCCAGTTCCCAAAATCACACTTCTAACACCTGCTTTGTGTGCTGGGCTCAGAGTCACTCACTAGCTTTCCCCTCCCAGTGAGGCAAGACCCAGCACTCTGCTGGCTCCAATGCCCTTGACTGACATGCATCATCCTCCACACCAGGAATGTCAGGGCCAGCAGGTGAAATCCCCAGTTGAGCGGCTCCAGCTCAGCTTCACAGAACCCTTCCTCAAGGTTTTCAGTTTGCAGTGACCAAAGCTCCCTTGGATTAATGATCTCCAGGTTCTTTATTTTTCTAGTCCCTATTCATGTGTTGCTCTAAATTCTACTTTTGGCTATTTAGTTGCTGTCTAATAATTGGTTAGTTACTGTGTTCTTTTTTATTAATTTCCCTCTTTTAGCTTTTATGTTTTTAATGACTTATGGCTTATCCTATTTTTAATTAAAACTTGACTGTTTCATTAAATCTGGAAAATCTCTGTTTTTGCTCTAAGCAAAAGGACAAAATAACTTATTATTCTTAAAACTCCATTTTATTCTATAATGAATTAAAATGATCAATAACTATAAACAAAAAATAACCTGAGGACATATATTTCACATTACTATTGCTCAGTTCTTAAAATATGTATTAATAGCTCTCTGGTCAGAATCAGTCAAATATTAAGAAAACTTGCCTAAAATACAGTACGTATAAATATAGGAAAACAGAAAACAGAAAGTTTACAAGCTCTAATGACTGAGATATTGTTTCAAATTGAGATGAAGCTCAACAAAGTAACTCAGCAGTTCTATACCCTGGAGTGTAGAGGAGATGCCCTACGGGTCTAGGATGTTGTGATGTTCACTTGAGAAATTAACCAAGTGACTCACCATAGGACTGGGGTTGGTAAACATCCTGAGCCTGTGCAAGAGGAGGGCATGGAAAGGGTGTGATTGTCACACCCACTTGTGGGGAGGGGAGGAGCCTGCTGACAATATGAGGGAGGAGAGGAGGCTTGCCTTCCCCCTTTGTGCTCTTGCTGCTTTTGCTGTCTTCTGCCGCCTTCAGGTGATGCCCCTGTGCTGAGAAGCCCTGGCTTGGAGCCAGTGATTACGAGCTGAAAGCTCTATAGCTGTGAGCTCAATAAACGTTTTCTTCCGCATCTTTGGGCATCAGGTATTTTGTCTCTGCAATGAGAGAAATGTAACCGAAAACACACGGCACAGTATACATTGACTATTAAAGTGAAAAGGTTGATGGTTTTCTCTCAGTTTTTGATACAATATATCAGTGCTGAAAATATATCTTCTGTAACAATCATATGCGTGGGAGCTCCTTGTCCTCCTAACAGAAAGGGTTAAAGATGGACTTTGTCTTTTGTTATTCCCAAGAACATTAGTTATCAGGAAAATAAGAGTTCAGATAATTCTTATTTCAATGAAAATAAAATATTCTAACATATTTTCTGCATTATGGCCTCCATTAAATACCATATTTTCAATAGAAAAGGGTCAATGGGTAGGTAAGAACATACTCTATTTCCCTTTTTTGATTATTACAATCTTACATTTGGTATGAGCAAAAATTATATGTTTTTTTAAATAGAAAATCAAATTAAATATAAGTATGAGTATATTCTAAGTTATAGGCATAATTTATAGCTAACTATAATTATCTTTTTTTTAATTTTAAAAAAAATTTTATTCATTTATGTGTGTGTATGTGTGTGTGGCCAGCTCAGCCCACCAGGGGGCGGGGCTGGCTGACATGTGGTTCTGGGGGATTGAACCGCGGTCCCTGTGCTCTGCCAAGCTTGTTCTAAGTAGGTGCTTTAGACCACTGAGCCATCTCACCAGCCCCTATAATTATCTTTTACACTATTTATAAGTGTGTTTCTATCATGAAACGCTTGAAGATGAAAAAGATGAGTGAAATGATTGTGTGTGGCTCAAAGCATTCTGTCAGTTAAGTTGCTTCTACATTTTACATCAACTTTTGTCTCTAAATTTAGAGTTTACACTTGGATAATTCACTTACTTGTCTATTTAAGATTTTAACTTTGAATAGGTTCTATGACAAATGTTGTCTATTCATGAAAGGAGAAATCAATTCCGTTGTCTTACATTTGACTTTTATTTTCTTACAGGAAACATGCAGTTGACTAAAAGTTGTGCAACTGTGATTTGTCTGAAGTTTTACCAACAGTATTCCAAGTTTCTTATGCTTTCAAACGTGAAAAAATTTTCTATGTGCGTAAGAGTGAACTAGCTTAAGGAATCAAAAGCTTAAGAATAAGGGAATATGACCTATCATCAATTTTATAATTAAAATTCAAATTTTCATAAGATAAATTTTAATAGCAAGCTTTGAAAATATTAACACTAATGTACAACATAATTTTGAGAATAGGATTTCATTTTCCATTTCAAAATTTTATTAGCTCTTCAAAAGTTGCAACTGTTTCTCCTTAAAGGTTTGATATACATTTTTCTTTTTGTTCACTACTTGTTTTTATCTTTGACAGTATAACATATGCAGTTAAATTGTATAATATAAGTTGATATAAGTTTTGAAGTTTTAATATGCTATTTAGAAATATGAGGATATTATTACTTAAATTTAATAAAATTTATGCTTTTATCATGGGTAAAAATACCTCTTCATCTTTTATGGAAGTTAGAACCTCCATCCTCCTTTGATTTTACTCTGTATTCCTTTAACACCCAATAAAATGATGTTATGATGATTATGATCCCGTTATATGTGCACAATAAGAAAGTATTGTTCTAAAACTGAGCATATAGTAAAGCCATACAAATGACAGTCATCTTAGCCTGCAGATTCTTTTTCCAGTTACATAAGTAACTTTCTGCTTATGTTTCTCTGCTATACAAGTTTTGAGCCTTCAAATATATTTTCTAGATTCTTTCATCTGCCTTGTTTTTAATGACCCAGTTAAACATCTTTACTTCAGACATAGGGGCAATTGTGTTAGAAAGACCCAGGGAGAAAAGTACCTGTAGTATTGCTTTTGTAGTTTGTTAATTTTCTTCCAATCAAGGGCTCCAATTAAAGCCAGTAGTAAGGTATCTGACCATGCTGTTAACTTCAAGAGTTATAACCTTATGAAAACTGAATAATCTTTCCCAGCTAATGGTTAGTCATATTTAATAAAAGAAATGTTTCTATATTCTTTACTATTTTCTTCTTCTGCATCCATCTATTTGCAAAGAGTTCTCCATGAAATTAATTTGTATATGGTCAATTAAGGTGTACTCTGAAATGTCCTGAATCATTCTTTATTTTAATGTATTTGGTTGTTGCAGGGTCTCAGCACACAGCTCAGACTTGTTATCCTCCTGCATTCAGCCTGCTCAGCACTGGGATTACAGGCATGGGCCACTATGCCCATACTCTGTCTGCCTCAGCCTGCCCTGGGGGATGGGGCTGGAGTAGCGTGTCATGCCAGAGATTGAATCATGGTCCCTGAGTTTCCCTAAGCTTGCCTAAGCAGGCACTTTAGTCCGTTGAACTATCTTGCCCATTCCTTGTTTTGTTGTCTGTACTTCTCTCTTTTGAACTTCTAATTGATGCATGATGATTTATAGATATTTATGGGGTGTAATGTGATATACATGTGTATATATATTCATGATAATTAAGATTAATCTCTCCTTACAGATTTTTAATTTATTTTTCTGGAAGCATCAATCTACACTCTTTTATTTCTACTTAAATGAATCTTTACCTTTCTAATGGGAGTAAAAATGATATTAGCAGATCCAGTTTTTCAAGAGATATGCACATACATTGATGCTTTTGGAATTCTTCCCTTCTAGCACTGGATTTGTGATGAGTGCCATGTTAAAGTTATATGAATTTAAAGCCATGGAGGGTAGCTTTGTGTTTCGCTTGCAAATGAGTATACTGTTTAGTCTGAAGGAAGTAAAGATAAAATAATACACAGGGCAATCAGGCAAGCTGCAGATTCCAGCAACAATCCTCCAGGGATGGTGAGACCTGGGCCTGAGAGAGGAAATGGAATTTATCATAAGATTATGAAAATCAAATACTGGAATGAAACAGAGAGAAGAAATGCAAAATCTGATGTAGTTTGTAACAGTGTTTGAGACAAGATATCATGTCTGCATCTTGTACAGTGAATAACCACCAAGACAATAGGCAATGTATTGATTTCTTGAAAATGTGTTAGTAATTGGCTGTGAAACTGTCTCATTGATATTTGTTTCTCAATGAAATCATTACATAAAAAACATTGAAGTGAGGAATGGGAGAGACAGGTAATTGGTAAAGAAAGCTGTTTTATGAAAAGATAATGTGACCATAGGTATATTCTGAAATGAAGATGAGAAAGGCAAGTGAGACGAGAGGTTTTAAAGTGCTGATATAGACATGGGCCTGTGTAGGTGAGCATCTCTTATTTCATAATTCTCTACTAGACCTGAATTACTTAGTTTTTACTATGATTATGTATTATAGCATTGATAAACCTATTAATTTGCTGAAAATTTTATTTTTCTATTTCATTTCTTTTCTTCTTTCTTTCTTTTTTCTTTTTTTGGAACTGGGGATTGAACTCAGGCCCTTGCACTTGCCAGGGAAACACTTATTCTACTGAGCCATCTCCCTGGCCCCTAAAATTCTTGAAGTGTAAGAAAGGTTGAGTAATTAGTTGAGCTGAAGTCAGTTAATTATCTAAACTTAATTAGACTATTAAGAAATAAAATCATTTGTTTTGCAAGAGAAAATATCTGCTTACGGACACAACCAACACTGGGAGAAATTCTTTCTAAATTATCGTAAAAAGGTATAAGTTCTGGCTCATGTGAATTTTTACATGTCTTATAAAAAGGCAAGTATTACACAGCATGACATTCATATCTCAGTCCTATTTGCAATTTTAAGTGCCACTTGAAAAGAAGTTATATGCCACATAATTTCAAATAGCCTTCCCCATCACAAAATGGTTATTTTTAAAATTCAATTTAAATTAGCATAATTCTAACTGACATTTAAGCTGTCAAGTTGCTACAGAACGTGCATTTCTCACAGAGTGTTACTTTTGTCTGAAAATGAGTGTTACCACCATTAAGTCAGTGATCATAGATAGTAATAAATTCAATTAAATTTCAAAACAAAATACCAACCAGATTTCAAGATAATTGAATTAAAATATGATATATTTAAATTTGAAGTATATGTTATTTAAAATGCTTACAAAGCACTAAATTTACATATAAATCACAAACCTATATGACGGACTTTTTTCGTAAAAATTAGTCAAATGTGCAGTTTAGACAGATGTATCAAATCAAAGTAGATATATGTTATCCAGTTGATGTTGTATTTACTGACACAATCTAGGCCATTCAATCCAGAAAATGGGGACATTTTTGTGAAATGTGTCATGAGTTACCTGTGTTGTTACTCAGATGTCACACTTGACACTTATATAATGTCACACAGGTAATTCTATTGTATTCCTAGGCCATACAGTGTGCATTTATGAGCACATAATCTCATTAACTCAATGATGGAGTGCAGGTACAGTGGGTAGTGACATCACATTCTTGTTTGCCTTAGAACACTATACATATTCATGCAATGATGAAATCATGTATTTATAATATTTTAGATTGTATCCATTATTAAGTGATATACCACAACCTATGTGGTAAAGTATGGATCACTTATTGCTGTCAGAGTCATAGAAATCGAAATGCCACAAGATTTGATCAACAAGAGAAACAGTATGCTATACTATTTTAAATTACATACATTATTTATAATAGCATGAAATAATGAAAGCAAATAAATATGAGATGTTTATGCTCAAATATTTATGCATTGCTGCCAGTGTAACATGGCGTCTTGATTCAAAGCAAACTCATTAATAAGTAGAACATAATGAAATAGCAACAAAATGTAGTAAGTACATAAAACATTGACATAGTTATTCATCATCAGGTGACATAAACTATACATAATTTCTTTGTTTTATATTTTCGTATGAGTGGCAAAGCAGAAGCTTTCCTCCCGCTAGCATCTCCTAAGCAGAGTAATGAATTGTGCTGCAGCACTGACAGTTTTTCACTATCATGTAGGTATCGAAATCAGAATTCTTTATCTCCATTACAATCACATGACTGACCACTCTGTTGCGTGTGTGGTCGGTGTTGACCAGAAGGCCATATGTAGTGTACAACTCATAATTTGCAATCACAAGGACTCCAAAAAATATATAGCACTTAAGTATGAAAAATAGGTCAGTTGGCAAGATATTCCCTAAAGATATCAAAATGAGGGTGCATAGATTCAATGACATAAGGCACTATCAATGGATATTTTCCAAACATGTTAAAATCATATATATACTTTTTAAATTATGTAATGATGGTGAAAATAATTTACAAATTATTTGTGCTCCATTTTGACTGTATATATCATCAAATTGTTTTTAATCCTTCTTGATAAGAGAAGTGAGGAAAATTGTGGAGAAAATAGAAGAGAGGAAGAAGAGGAAGAGAAAGAGGAAGAGAAGTAGAAGAAATGGGAGGAGGGGAATACAAAGGATAAGGAAGAAGAGAAGGAAGGAAGGGAGGAAGGGGGGAAAAAGGAGGAGAATGAATTCCTGATAAGATGGTATCTTATTTTCATGTCTTGAAGAGCTTAATTTTACAGGATTTAAAATAGTTTTGGATTAAAGTCAAGGCAGCAAATTTAATAAAAATCTACAGTGCATGCATATGTCCAGAACTCCTTCAAGAAATGAGGGAAAGGACAGCAGGTGATCCTCCGTCTAAAGGGCCATTGCATTACTTGCTCCTTGAGAGTATCTTTGAGCCACTTTTGAGATGGGGCTGTGCAAGCATACATGGAAGACTTCAGGATTGTCTGACTTGAGAGCAAAAAAGAAATTTGAATTTGTAGGCAAAGTTGTTCCAAAACAAAATGGTTAGGACAAGATATTTTTATTGTGCTCTCTAATCTGGAGTAACTTGCCAGACAGTGGTACTATTTACCAACGTGTACACAGTTTGAAAAATTTAATGACAACAGAAACTATTGCTTCATTTAAGTATTATATTATTGTATGAAGCACCTCAAGGACTTACAAAGGTCGGGCAGTTAGCTCAGTTGTAGAGCCTTGCATAGCAAGCTGGAAGCCCTGGGTTCAGTGCTGGGCACGAAAACACAAAATAAACCTTAATTAAAAGAGTTACCACCAATAAATAAACGTAAGAGAGACCTACAGACTGATTGGACTACAAGGCATATAATGTTGTAAAATTGTAATAAAAATGTATCAGGAACCAAAGATGGATGACAGGATGAGAGCCTTGAATATGTGCTTCTGTTGAAGTGACAGAAATAGACAAATAGGCGAGTGCACAGGAAAACACCCAATCACTGGAAGAGCCGCCTACACTGCGCATGCGTCTGTGCCTGGACAGCCACACAAAGAGTCCTGAAGGATTTTACAGCCAAAACCATAGTTCAAATATAAATATATGTTTATAAATATATATAAATATACATAATAACAATGTATCTACTTTTGAAGTAGTACCTTAAAAGATAAAGCTATAATTAAGAGCAATAGTAAGTAAAGAAAAAAATATTAAAATACGTTAAGAAATGAAACGGGAGACATGATGTGGACAGGAGTGCCTGAGGAAGTTAAATGGAGAGAGAATCAAGTAAGGACAAACCTAGCAAGAGTGTAAACGTTGTGACTTAAAGAACTAACTCTAGTCATTGAAAGTCTCATGGCAAACTGAGCAAGGCAGTTTACATGAAAAATTAGACGAATAGTGCTAAAGTACTAGCCTTTTAAAAGGAATGTAAAATGAAAAAAGTTATTCCTTTAGAAAGACTAGTTGCCACGATTTGTGTGTGTGTGTGTGTGTGTGTGTGTGTAGTGAATGTTTGTGTGTGGTGTGTGTGTTTGTGGGGTGTGTGTGTGTGTGTGTGTGTGTGTGTGTTTGAGCTAGGACCTGGCTATGCAATTCATGGTGTCCTTGAGCTCACTTTGCAGCCCAGTCTGGTCTCCAGCTCACAAGTGTTCTCCTGCCTCAGCCTCTGATTGCTGCGATTAAAAGTGTTTCCTATTAAGCCCAACCCTTGTTGTGAAATTGCACCTGACATAAAAAATGGCATTAGAAACTTTCTCATTGCTATTTGTTTCTCAATAAAATTATTTTAAAAAGGCATTAGCACTATGAATGCAGAATATACATTAAAAATAACAGTGCTAAGTGTATCTTGAATTTATGATTCCCAAGTGAATAATTCATATCTGTCATTTTGTTCTCACTCCAAAGTTTAAGGATAATGAATGAATGAATATATAATAGAAACTCATTCTCACTTCTTAAGACAAAAGTGTCAGTTTTAAAAAGGTGAAATTATTTTTTAACTCATGTGTAATTACAGCACTTCTTCGGTAAAAATGCTGAAAGAAAGTCATTGATTTACAGAAGGAATATTCATTAGCAAAATAAGTTTAGGAAATGAAACTCAGACCTATTCTCAAATGATGTGCATAAAATAGCAATGATACATAATTATAAATAAAATGTCTATATTTAATATAGTGAATCATTTATTTCCCAAATATTTATTTGTTTCTATCTGCTTAGATATTTTTAGAACTGCTCAGGGCTTTTTTTTTTAACTTTTGAACTGTTATTCAAATAGGTAAATGTTGGCCATTTATCCTTACATTGATCATATATATTACTAAGCCAATTCATTACTTCTAAAAAGTTTTATTTTGCTTCACTTCTGCACATATAATTAGATCATATAGAAGTAAAGTATTTATTTTTTCTAATAAAATGCCTTCTATTTATCTTATTAGCCTCTAATAAATCAGGGTAAATTAAAGAGGTACTTACCTTGTTTCTTATACTTGTCTACTATAAGAAAGTAAATTAAGTTCTTTACCTTGTTTTCAATATACTTGCCTTGTTTCCAATATAAGAAAGTAAATTAAGTCCTTTACCAGAAAGGAGCTATAGATATTTCATGGGTGCTCTCTGTAAAGTAAGCCCTCTTTATTTTAATTTATGATACTTAGGGTTGTATCACGTGTAATGCTCAGTTCTGCTAAATGTGTATTCTCTTTTTAAATTTGTCTTCATTAACGGCATTTAATAGTTTGATGATGGACTGTATCGGTTTTATTTTTTCCAATATGTTGGTTTAAATATAACTATCACTGGAATACATTTAGCCTCCTCCTTCTATACTTTATTGGTTTGTCAAATTTGGAAAACCTTAGACATTAGAACCTGAAGTATTTCTTATATTTTTGTAGGATTAAGTCACACATATTCACACTGAGAGATAATGTCTTATTTGTGAGTAAAGATCTATTCATTCTTCTCAGTTTTGTTCTATGAATCTTTCACTTTTTGTAGCTTCTGTCATGTCTTCAGTTGACTGAATATTCTCATTCAATTTATCGACAGTGTTTAGTATGTTCTTAACTTTCGTATGTTAAGGTTTGTGGCTACAGGTCCCCCTGAAGTTTTAAGTGCTCATAGCATTTTGGGGAGGTGATTAGATCATGAGGTATGGAAATTATCAATGGATTAATCCACTGGTTAGTTCATAGTTAGATGCAGCGCTGGGCAGTGAAACTATCAGAGGAGGTAGCTCCTGGGGACATGGCTCAGCAGGCTCTGTGACCGTCCCGCCTCCTCCGATAGCTCCTGGGGTCTGCTGTGGCCACTTCAAGGCTGGCTCCTCTGCCTGCCTCTGCCTTGCTGCCTTGCCTGGCAGCCAGCCACATCTGACTGTATTTTCTGTGGCATGGGAGCCAAGATATAGCTCTTCTCTTTTAACTCATGGGTTGCGATTCTTGTGGCACTGCAATGTGAAAGACAGACATCACCGAAGACGTCCTCCTTCAGGCAGCGCTCCACTTGCAGCAGCCCATGTCCCTTTTCGATACTGTCTCATTTTCTACAGTTTAATCATATTTTCCTGAAAGTCTTTATCCTTAACTTCAAATGTTGCTTTGAACATTTGCATTAATTCCAGGATATTTTTCAGTTTCTTCATTGTTATTTTAGTCTTCTTTGGAAGGTGTGGGGCTCTGTGTTAGCATGCATTTGTGTTATTTCATCATTATGTTGTCCTTGTGAGGACTCTTCATGAGCTTCACCATCTTGGTTTTAGAATCACTGCATGTCTACATCGTCTCTCACTTAGATGGGACTCCCACTGAGTTCTCCACTAACCATTTAAGCTAATATCAACTCCTACTGCTTAAAACTTAAGCACAGTACACCTCTGCTTTCTCCTTATATGAAGTCTCAAGTTAGTGATCTCACCAGGCTCTCCCTTTTTCTTTGCCCAGGCTTGTGAAGTTTATCGCTTTGTGTGTAGAGCCCAAGATCATTGAAGACACAAGGTGAACCGTAAGCAGCTGGCTTACAATTACATGTGCCATCCTCTTTTCTGTCACTCTGCTCAGCTTCATTCTCTGACCTCCATCTCTGTGCTTCTTCAGGGCCTTCACGTTCTGTGGCTTCTCTGACCCTGCTTCAAAATCACTCCCAGAGTGAAGTCAAGCCAGCTCTGCTGCTCACCATCCTTGCTTCTGTTTTGTCAAGAATCTTACTCCTCCTTAGCTGGTTCAAATTTTTTTTTTTCTTAGGACTGGGACTATAGGACGCCACTACGTAGATTGGATTCGTAATGGTCCACCTGTGTTCAGCCTCCCAAAGAGATGGGATTACAGGGATACGCCACCATGCCCAGTCTTAAGCCAGTTAAGTGTTGAAAGAATTTATTTCATACTTTTTGTCGAGGTTTACAGTTTTTTACTATTGAGCACTAAATTCAAGGTGTCTTACTCTGTCAAGACTGAGAAGAGTTTTCCACATGGTATAACTTATGCCTTTTACTAATTTTCCTGAAAAACAATGCCAAATTGCTCAATTCTTCCATTTGTATACTGTTAGTGAAAATCATTTCTGTTGCTCTCTGTTGTTGACTCAAATAATTGAAATTATGTTTCAGGGTTTAGTTATTTAAGTATATTTTCCACACTTGCATTTTGCTTTCAGTTATACTCAAAATACCTGTTATATTTTTATTCATATCTTTAAAATATGCAATCACTAAAATATATCAGGTTTTAAGACTAATTGAATTTTACTTGAAAGCCCATTTTAAAATTTAAATTACATCAATGCAACTCAAATCTTAATTCCACTGTGTTAACTTCACATTTGCATATGTACAAAAGAGATGGGTCCAGCTCTCTATCAGAAATTCCAATTCATCTTCCTCTTTTTCCAGTTTTGTTTTGGCTTTAGTACTGAGGATTGAGCTGTGAACCTGTAAACCAAAGCCTCTTTCATGGTAGGCAAGTCTTTCATCAATAAGCTCCACTTGCAGCACATTTTATTTTGAGACAGAGTCTTTAGAAATTACCCCAAGTTGTCGTTAATTGTTCAGTCGCCAAAGTAGCTGGGGTTATCAGTTTGCGCCATCATGCCCGGATCCTTTATTTCCCTAACACTCCTTTTGTATTTTGCCATAGTTTGCACCTAAACTGAATTATCTGAGGAGACCTTGACAATGAAATGTAAATGAATGCACGTCCTACTTGAAAGCCACAGTGTTAAGGTATTTACTTCAGTCTCCTCTGTCTGCTGGCCTTGTGTAGAGCACTCCAGAATCTTTGTGTATGGTGGAGCTCAGGGCAAAGCTTAAAAGAAGGCTGTTTTCTCAAGAGGAAGATTGTGTTGACTCCTACATAGGTAATTCTATTTTTATAGTATGTTTATTATAGCAATTAGAAAACTTAATATTGAGTTTAATTTAAAATGAGAGTATCATTACATATTTTGAAACAAGTTCTCATTTCAAAATAATTAACTGAATAATTCATTTATTCCTTTAACTTGTAATAAGGTTATCATTTTCAAAAACCATTAGCATTTGTCACATTAGAAACACTGAGTGATTCATATATCCACTACTTTGAAATAACACTTTTGCACAAAATAAATTTTGTTTTTAATGTAAACTATTTTATTAATTTTTATAAATTTTTTATCCATTAGTTTTGGCATCAGAGTGTAGTGGTTTGCATTATAATTACTCAGTGGCTTTTAAAATTCTATAAGGGAACTGTTGGTTTAACATTTAAATTTTTCTAGACTGTATGTTTCTAGTCTTCCAATTTTTTCTAAGAAATTTTTAGTAATTGAAAAGTAGAATGTCATTTGATAGTGTTTCATTTTTTAATTAACTGAATGGAATTTTTTCTGTGAAATATTTTATTTTCAAGAACATACTACCATCCCAATTATTTAGAACAGTTGTTTACTCCTTCAGGGATATGCTTCATTTTGTAAAACTCTAAGCTAGATAATTAGAGAACACAAAATTAGAGTTCAGAAAGAAAAGAGAATTACTAATGAATATGAATTATTTTTCTTTAGAGACTGTTTCTGGATTCCTATAACTGAACACAGAACATAGAGGCCTCCTTCACAAACATGTTAGAGAAGTGCTATTATTATAAGCCCATATTCCTGTGCATTGTAGAAGATGAATTACATCCTGGATCAGTACAGGTAATGTACCTCAGTGTGTGTCCAGTGGGCAGAGACTAAAAATGCCACATATTTAAGCTGTGCAGAGGGTATTATTCAATAACTTCTACCAGAATAATCAACAGTGTCAGTGTAAAACATGAAAATTTTGATTTTAGTTCTAACAACTCACAGTATGCAATCTAAAAGCTTTTTCTTTGACCCTTGACCTTCATTTCTTGTCCAACATTAAAAGTAAGCTAAGTAAGCTTTCCTATATACTAATTCATTTTAACCTCACATTTTAGTCTAAAGTTGTAAAATATCAAAGCAAGTTATATATAGTTAGTGTTTGTTTGCCTTTTTAATCTCTCAGGAGTTCTAGGCTTATATTCTAAATTGCCTTTAATATAAAGTATACTTTGCAATCATTTCCAGCACTGTATCCAAAAGATAATTTGACTACTGCACCACTAGTTTTTGTATTTCATGTCTTTTCTTTTTAAATAAAAGCACCAACATTCTATGCTATCGGAAGTTAAGACACTGATTGCTTACGTACTTGTTCTTATCTCATCTTCAGCTTTGGTGACTGAGGCCCCAAATTAACTCCAGGTTTATTACTCTCTAAGTCCATTCCCATCAGCCTCGTTATCCCAGCTCCTGCAGTCCTGCCCTTGTAGCTGATTCCCTCCAATAACTTTGTCTAGGTCAAAACTATCTGGGAAAGGAAAGCATATGCCTCAAAAATATAAGTTGACTTACATAAAACAGATGAGTTTGACAGAGAGAGAGAGAGAGAGAGAGAGAGAGAGAGAGAGAGAGAAGTACTGGTATGACGTGAAACACAGAACGATGGGATATGGAATAGCCTACAATTAAAATTTTTGTTTTGTTTTGATTTTTTATATTAATTTTATTGAGAAAGAAGTAGCAATGAGAGTTTCAAAACAGGTTAGTAGGACAGTTGCAATAATTAGTATACTGCATATTGTTGTCTTTGTAGTAGTTATTCATAGTACAAGATGCAGACATAATATCTTGGCTGAACACTATTAGTTAAAAACTTTCTTCTCATTGAGCTAAGAGAAAGTTGCTGCAGATCTATGTTAACTATTTTGTATATACATATATATGTATTTTTTTCACTACAAAATGGTCTTTCATTTATATCCCCCATTTTTTTTTTTACTTTTGTCGGAGATGGGTATTCCATTGCCATTCATATATTGTAGGTGCATGAATTCAGCAAAATCATCCAATATAATCCAGTGGTCTGCAATAGTAATGGGTTATCCACATGACTGGCAATATCAGAAGTTGATTTGAGCCTTTTACAGCTCAGCATATTAATATGGCTTTACTTTTTATACCTGGTTTTTATAATTTTCTTCTGTATAGTTAAGACCAAGATAAAGCAAGATCTGTATAACAAATAATGTAACTTTTGTACTTGACAAGGCCAGTCAAATCCCCTCAGGATTTACCCTGAAACCCTGTACCACAGTTTGTAGATCCTTTGTCAGTGTCAGTCATGTGGATGAGTCATGGCCAATGCTTGGCCAGTGTGCTCCCTGTGAAAGCCTGAGAGAATGTTTTCTCTCCATGTGACTCTTCTTAGGCACACTCTACATCATCAATCACTTTCCTCTGAGGCCCCCTAATCTCATTGATCAGAAAATTTGGGACACCACTGAGTTACAATTAAAAATTTTGCTCTATTAATTCCTAAAATTTTCCAATTAATATTTTTTGTCTTCATTGGGTTGGCAATAATCAAAACCATGAAAACAATATGCTGATCAAGAAGGATTAACACTATAAATGGGCAAATATAGACAGCAAGTATGCTCCCCAACTCTGTATTTTCATACTGCTTTTCACCAATAGAATTAGAGAGAATTCCTTTTCCCCCTGAATCTGGACTGGTAATATTAGTCAATTTTACCAAAAACAACAAGAACAACAACAACAACAAAAAAAAACAAAACCACAATAGCCATGACATTGTATGTTCTCAACTCTAGGCATTGATGTTTTCTTTTCACATATTTGAAAGCTAGCTCTCTGGCTCTCACACAGAGAGGTCACATGGGAAAGGAGCCACAGCAGGTGAGCCAACACAGACAGAAAAAACATTCAGACCACACTGCTGGTCTATTAGATACATTTGTGTGACTTTTTGGACCGTTCTCTTAATTTCTTCACTTTTAATATTTATATTATGTTCAAATATAACAAAGAACATAATAAAGTACTTTAGAATCCTGTGTAACTACTAGGTGTAAATACTGCATATTTGATGACCTGCAAAAAGCTTCACTGAACTTGAGCACGACCCACAAAATAACACGTGAACAAAGAAGGCTCATATAGCCTTCAAACAATGATAGTTGGAAAGTAAATCAAGCCCCTGAGTATCTATCTTCATGTTATCATATGCAGACGGGTGGTTTTGGTTTTATTGGGTGTGGAAATAAAAATTATGTATTTATGTTCTTAGAATAGTGACAGTGTTGCTACACTGGCATCCAGATATATTTACTTTTGCTGAGAAGTCAAATGCCATTTTGATTTTTGAATTTGCTTTTGAAGCTCCTATTCCTTTCTACATGATGCTTCCAATGTTTTTCTTGCTCCAGTATCCGATATTTAGGACTGATGTTTCTTCCTGAGGGTAACTTTTCATTCATCCTTTAGGTAGTGTATTCACTTGGGGCTCTTAATTTGAGATTAGAAGCTTAAGAGTTTGATGAAACATCCTGTCTTAAAGATTTGATCATTTCATTGTCTTTTTTGTAACTCTTCTCTCTGTTACAAGAAAAATATAGATATTTGAATTTCAAAAAATGATGGCTTCATAACTAACTATCCTTTGTTTATTACTTTGGCTTATGTATGCTGGTATTTTGAAATTACCCTCTACTTTAATGATCTTTCATTTCTCAATTTTTTAAATTAGTATTAATTGAATTAGCAATGCTGAGACACCTGTGTGGGGCATAATTTGGTATTTTCATTTATGCACCCAGTGTGGAATCTAAAATTTGAACTCAGAAATAGAACAGAAGGATGTTAAAAGAACTGAGGTTTAGAGAACTGTGGCAGAGAAACTGACGGGGTAAAGGAGACAAAATTTGACACAGGAAGAAAATATTTTGAGATCTGTTATACATGGCAAGGTGGTTCTAAGTCCATCATTATTTATTACATATTTCAGAATAACTAAGTAAATTTCAAACACCTTAATGTGAAAACTCTACACAAGAAGGATGATAAGTACTATAATTAACTTGATTTAACTATTAAAATGTATTTAATGTACATTTCTATCTATAACTATGTCTATTATCAAATAGCTTTTCATACATATTCCTTCATGCTTCTGTGTGAAATAGCCTCTCGGATACTACAACAGATGTTTGGTCACATTATTTTAATCCTTCCAGTTCTTTACTTTTTTTTTTTTTATGTGTCTTTCTGAATATTCAACCCTTCACTCATTAGTCTACCTCATACTTTTGCTTTGGGGGGGGCGGATTTGTGATTTAATAATGTTTGCAATTAACTTCTCTAAAATATTTTATGAGTCCTAATCATATTTAGTTGTGAAGAATTAAAGGCCAGATAAATGCCTTTGGTTCTGTTTAGAATACCCCAATTTCTGGGCTTCAATTTAAACAATGCTTTTGAAACAACTTTTTCTGAGATGATTGGTGTTTTTGTTTTTGTTTTTGTTTTTGTTTTTGTTTTGTTTACTTTTATCATTGAGCAAATTCTTCAGCTTTTGATTCTGGGGGACAGAAGTCTCACCGTTGCCGTATCTTTACTCCTGCCAATGAGTGGGAAGTGTTTGCTTTTCCGTGGGACACAGCCATCTCCTGTGCTACGACCGCGCTTGTCAATACGCTGTCCTTGCTGCGCCGATGTGGGGTCTGCAGCCTCCGAGCAATGCCGGCGTGTGCCTTCAGGGAGGAAAGACAGGTGGTTTGACGAGGAAAATAATTTGGAAAAGTTAAAGCAATTAAACAAACTTGCAAACATTATTCTGTTGCAAGACCTGTATTTGTGCTGGTTTCGGCAGCACGCATACTAAAATTGGAACCATACAGAGAAGAGTGGCATGTTCCCTGTGCAAGGAGGACACTCAAACCCATAAGGCATTCCACATTAAAACAAAACAAACAGAAATACCCATATTCGGCTTCCATTTTCAGTGGTTGCGAATGGCTCCAGCTGGCTGGAGCTCAGGTGAGCCCCACACACTCAGAAGGGCTGCGCGGTGTGCTTAGCAAGTGTCCTTCCTCACCCTTCCGGTTCCTTTTTTTTTTTTTTTTTTTTAATGGACAGAATCAGTAAACAATCTTTTACGTTTAGTGGGAGATTATTTTGTTTTGTGAAAGGAAGATTCCTTTTTGTAAAAGGGAGATTAGGTATTTTTAATGTTCTTTAATCTTTTCTTTGTTGGTGTTATGCTAAAATACATCAACAATTAAGAAGTGTGCCAAGAAGATAAAATGAGAGAATGCCATTTCTAGAGATATACTTGGGGTTTAGTGAAATATCTTTTAGTATTTATATGATTTATTTTTCTTTTATTCTCCAGGATTATGTATTTCTTTGAAAAATTGGTGTATCTAAAAGAAGAAGTGAGGGACAAGGGTAAATATCTGAGGTGTCTATTTTGCATTTTGTAGGTATATATTATCTACAATAAGGTCATTAATATATGTGAGAATATGCAAATATTTAAATGAAGATATTCAACATACAGTGCTTGTTAAGAAAAAAACACAAAAAGAAAATAATTGTATCTCTCTCTTGTTTATGGTGTAATTTATCTTTAAGATTGGTCATGCTAAAATGTCAACGGGATACTGTATCACACAAATCTAGAGATTTTGGTAATTAATTCTCTTTTTGGGGCAGAACTGGGAATCAAACTCAGGACCTTCTACTTCACAGGGAGGCAAATACGGCGCTGTGCAATATCCCTAGCCCTGTGCTAGCTATTTCTGTCAGTTTCCGAGCGTATGGACTTGTTTCTGCTGCATTCACGAAGGAAATTCCTTGTACGATGATTTGATGGCGCAGAGGGCAAATTTAAATTTACAAGACAAGAATTGTGTTAAGGTAAATGCTTTCTTCAAAAGTCACCTCAGCTTTGTTATTACTTATTTAAAACTACAAAGATTTTGTTTATCCATGTATTATTATTAAATGTTTTCGGTTGAGTGAAAACTATGCACATATTAGCTACTTATTTTTTATGTTTTACGTAAAAGGTTTTTATAAGTTAAATTCACTTAATACTATGAGTAGGATAAGAGATTCTGAGTAGTTAAAATAGGCAAAATAATAATATATTTGTTATAAATTGGTTATCGTAATATGACCTAATGGTGAAAATAAGATGTATTTTTCTTAGAGCTAAAAAACATTAAAATAATTAAACTCCATTTTATGTGTCTGGTATATCTAAAGTAGTTGATCCATAACAAGTTCCACTTTGAAAGTGATTTTTGGTAGTGCTTCTAAAGTTTTATAGTGCTTATACAATCTTCCCTTCCCTTAGAGGCTACAAAGTTATTTTTCAATTATTACTCATATAAACAATATTATTTACTTCATTCCAAAAAATTAAAGTATGTTATTAATCTAAAGCACATAATTTACTCTCAACTGAGTTAATTGTAGCTTTTTTCACTTAATTTTGTATTTTCTAAAAGCATACCATACCAGTGATGACATATTCTAACCTATTTGTAATAATTATTTAAATACTATCAACATTCACAATGCGAATCATTAAAAGTAGTATATTTAAGTCATAAATGAATCAAAGAAGGGTCAGCCAAATAGCTCAGCAGATTAAAGGTCCTACAAGCAGGCGCAGGGGCTGGAGGTTTTATCCCTGGGCCTGCCAATCGGGGCATGCCCCTGGGGCGCTAAAACTGTAATTGAGACTAGGCGTGGTGGCACACATCTGTAATCCCAGCACTTGGGAGGCTCTAAACAGGAGAATCACTATGCTTCCAATCTAGAATTGCGACCCTAAACACCCTATAGACCCTTCCCTAAAATACAGAAAAATTGAATCAACGAATATTTATTATATTTTGAATAGTGCTACTGACTAGCTAGAATTCACAGACGTATTTTCAAGTAAAGATTCAGCTCTTTTAATTAATTATATTAATCCAAACACTAGTTTACCTTACTAGCTTAATCAAGAGCATAAACAACATCCAGTTAACTAATATATTTCATTTCAATTACAGAATTTAATGAAGAATAGTTTCATTAAACTAACAGCACAAATATGGTCTTCTGGTTGGATGTTTATAAATGGCGGATCCAGGAATAAATGTCAGAGGAATTTTAAATTTTTACAACAAGGGTATTAATAGCCACTGAGGAAAAAGACAATTTTGGTTTTGGAAAAACTGCATTCTGAGAAGTCACAAATGCAGGTGAGAGAAGAGCTCAGTGTTAAGAGCATTTGCTTAACACACAGGAGGACCTAGATTCACTCCCTAGCACCAAAATTAGTCAAATTTTTAAAACATTAAAGCCATTATGTTTAATAAAAGCAGTGCTACAAAATGAATTTTACAAACAAATTCTATTTTAAGGTTGGCTTAGCTAAATTAGCAATTAATTTATCTGTTCATTTTATATACTTATAAAACTTTGAATTACAGAAGGAAACTAATTAGAGTGAATCTTAGGTTATCCTGTCCCTTTTATTTAGTACATAAGATATTTCTTATAATCATCACAAAATTTCCATCAAATACTAACTGATTTAATCAATATGGAAACTAAATCACAGAAAATTATCAAATTGCTGTATTTTTTGCGGACAATATTTTGTCCTACGTATATGCATTTGCAATGCCCAGCTTTTATACATTTCCCTATACATTGCGAAGAAAATGTCAGGTGTAAAAATGGTGCATGATATTAAATGCTAAATAAACCACTTTCTCAATATCTATTAAGTTTTTTAAACAAAGGAGTAGATATATTTTTCTTTTTTAGCAACTATCAAAGTTAAAATAGTATGAGACATATTGCATAATAGGATATGATTTGAATGATTAGAAAAATATAATTAAGCTAAGAATTGAATAATATAAATTATATTTTCTGTATTTCTGCTTTTTATCTAATTTGTTTCAAGATCTGGAGAGGACTTTTAAATAGAAAGAATAACAATAGATCTTAATATAGAAATAATTTGTGATGGTGTGAGTAAAAAATAGAAGTCACCCTGGCCGGACTGTGCTACTAGACTGAACAACTCATTCTGCAAAGGCACACTATATTATTTTAAATTTGTCTATTCTGCAAACACCTGCTGTATCCTTATGGAAATATCTAATTTCTATTTCTATAGAAGATGTCTTATTTTCCAAATGATTTAATAAAGCAGTTTAATTAAACAATGTTGGATCAATATGTTACTAAATGACAGATATTTAACCTTTACATAAATATTTACGCTATATGAATACATATAGGTCAAATCTAAATATATCCCAAATGCACTAAAAATTCAGAGGTTACACATTTCTAACAATATGAGAGAAAGAGTTGAAAGAGATATTTTATTTTATTTTTATCGGGTGCCGAGTTTCACAATGCAGCTCAGTCTCGTAGTGATCCCCCTGTCTCAGCTTCCCCAGTGCTGGGATTATAGGTCTATGCTGTCGTGCCTGCTTTCAATGGCCAGCACTGTGTGACCAGGTTTCCAGGGTGATGCCAGGGATCAAACTCAGGACCTTGTGCATGCCATGCAGGTGCTCAGACTGCCAAGCTATCTCCGTAGCCCTGAAAGGGACATTTTATATTGAGCAACCATGATTAGTTCTGCTTTGTATAGCTTTGTCTCCCTAATATTTAGCATCAACTTTAGTTATAAAATTGGAATGTTGTTATTTCTTAATAAATATTACAGCACAAATGTAAGCTATTAGTTTTTAGTTGACTACCAAATTAATAGTAGATACAAATATTGTCATTGAAATCTACTTCTATTACATAAGAAAGTATCCCTCCAACAGAAGACCCAAACACTTCTTCCATGCCAGGTCAACACTACCTTTATCCTTATGATACACTCAATGCTGTCCACACAGTGCAGATTTTCCATATCCATATTTTCCATATCATTTATATTATTTGGAAATATTATTGAAATATAGGAATATATTATATCATATGTTATATTATATAATGTATATTATGGAAGTATAGTAAATGGGAATATTATATTTATATTATTTTCATTTGCATATTATTTCCATATGGGAATAATATCAATTTTGATGCTTTGCGTTGTAGTGTTTAATGCTATCACCATCAGTCTTGTTCTAGTCTCAGATTTTATAACAATCCTGTGTCCTTTCTGATTTTTTTTTTCTTTTGCAGAACCAGGGATTGAACTCAGGCCCTTGCACTTGCCGGGAAAGTGCTTATTCTACTGAGCCATCTCCCTGGCCCCCCTGTGTCCTTTTTGAATTAGTGGATCTGATTTGATTGTTACATTAGAGAAAGTTATTTTGTTTATACTATGTATGTTGATGAGTTGCAAAGACATTAGCTTACTGAATAATGTTCAATTACACTACAGCTGTTTTTACATTCTATCTCAGCTTTTCACTTTTTTCTTTCTGCCATCACTCCTACTATTACCTAACGCATGAGAAATGCTTCAAATACCCCAAATATGAAACATGAAATGTTAGTTTTGATGTACTTTACAGAAATATAAAGTACATTTTTGTGTCTCAGTCTTAATCTAGTTCATGCAGTAATAACACACATACACAGTGTCTCAAAAACAAAAAAAGGAGGAAAAGTTCAATGAAATGAAATGCCGTGTAATGTCATAGGTTCAATTCCCAATTGGTAATCTATCTATCTATCTATCTATCTATCTATCTATCTATCTATCATCTATCTATCTATCTATCTATCTATCTATCTATCTATCTATCATTTTAAACGGATTTTACACACATAGTCCCTCAGTACCACAAATTATGCAGTTAAGCTTCTTGCCGTTGAGATCTGCACATCGAGGGTGCATGCATGACCCTCACGCTGGGAACACCACCTTTGTGATCATAGCATCTCCCTGCCAGCTAAGTCTACCGATTGCTTCTTGAGAAAGGTCTTCAGGTTTCCTTCCAAAAGGCAGAAAGCAAAAGTAACTGTCAGATTTAGTCAGGGAGAAAAGTCATTTTTAATCCAGAGTGACAGAATTTCTTCTGCCTTCACCCCTTGGTTTGTCTTCCGTTTCTTCTATATGCATTCCAAATATATAAAACTCACAGAATAATTACTATGTTCATGAATAAAAGTATCATCTTAAGACTTGCTAGAATTGCATTTTAAATTGCAAATGAAAAATTAATCTACTAAGAATAACGACTTTTTAAGGTTAAAGGCTATTTAAAGTAGCATAATGTTTTTTACAGTGTGTATAAAATCATGTTTTTTTCAACATTCCTAATGTAGAATGCAATTCACAGAAAGAAAAAAGGCTTTGAGATGAAATATATATATCAAGAACCCCATCTCAAAGATGTTTAGCTACCTGTCGGGCTTCCCAAAGGTCAATGTCTGGAGTATATATATTTGTAAATATATATTAAAAATTCATTACTTGCACCATGCCAATGTAAGCCTACCTTTAGATATATTAAAATAATATTTTAAGGTTACCTTTTCTATGGAAAGTGTAATGCTTGAAACTATATTACTTAAAAAATTGAAACTGCATGTAAAGTCTAAGAGTTGAAATAATTTAGTATTTACACTTATTGACTTTGCTCTAATACAGAAATCACTAAATTAAAGTCAGTTTGGTTATCGGTGTGGATTTGATTGACCATGTCAGATACAAAGGTTACATTTGTTTTTATATAGGTCTTGCTTTATCTTTATCTTTATCTTGATCAGCAGAAAAGTAAGAAAATGAAGTATAAAAAGTAAAGCCATATTAATATGCTGAGCTGTAAAAGGCTCAAGTCAACAACTTCTGACTTTGCCAGTCCTACAGATAATGCACTACTATTATGGACTACTAGACTATATTGGAATATTTTGCTGAATTCATGCACCTTCAATGTTTAGATAGCCCAGGTATTGAACTCCTGGCCTCTGCACCTGCTTGCAGGTGCTTTAATCCCCTGAGGTATTTGGCCGGCCCTTAAATTTTGTTTATAAAATTTAGATTCTCATCTTTTTGTTTCATTTAGCTTACAAGGGTGAGAAAATGTTTTCATATTGCAAAGTACAATGATAGTTTTTAGATGCGGGTTTCATAGATTTGTGAAACACAAGTAACCTTCTCTTGTCTGTGCTATGGCTATTCATGTACCTCCTAAAGCACCTCGGGGGCAAGATTGGACCATAAAGTAACGAGAGCTCACTGCCTACAGAAGGCAGCAGCTGCTCAGAAGAAGCAGGGCACTCTTGGCATGACCCAGAAAATCAGATCTCCCTTCCTGGCTCCTTCCATGATGTTCAGTGCTTCTTGTTTGTTCTACCATGAGCAGCTCTCTTTTACAGTGCCAACTTTGGACTGAAATCTCTATAAAACTGCGATCCAAAATAACTCTCTTCTTTGTTGTGGGTGGTATTGTATTCTGTGAATGTAGCCTCATTTCTATGACTACCTGACTAGGTGATTTAGAAGACTTCAGAACAGGGTTTCAGGAGGAGCTTGGCAAATTTTGGAGATGCCAGCTGCAGAAGCCATCCTAGAATGCTGTAAGCCAAACTGGGTAGGGGATTCTAGTCAGAACTCTGAAGACCACAATGCTAACAGAAATACAGATGGAAAATGTTATGAATGAGAGATAAGATCATTACTAGCATGCATGGTGGGAAACCACAGAGAGGAACAAAGCCATGTCCATCTCTCAGAAAACAGGACCACACTCACATCTGTCCCACCCATTTGTAGATGCATGACCTCATTATTTCTAACCCCAAATATCTCAAGATAGCAAATCCTCCCATTCCCATTAAATACTTTGTTCTACCCTTTTTTCCTGCTTATTTTCTTTTGTTTGAAACTCAACTGACTCCCATGGGAGTGAACAAACAGCTATGGTTGCCTATGTAAAGAATTTTTCTCAATCACAGAACTTCCCATAACTCTTATGACACCAAATTAGTCCTCTAGCATCAACCCCTTAACAGTCCCAATCTCACAAAAGCCAGGTGGTTCTCACAGACTAATATGAGATCTCTTCACTACTAAGTAGATTGTCCCTCTCACATACCTCATGGTACTTAAACTCTGCCCCATTTTCTCTTCTATCCCTCTATCTACTGCTCCTTATTTTGTCTTAGAATTAAAAGATGCATTTTCAACATTCTATGGCACTTCTTTCACAACCTCTTTTCCCCTTTATCCATAAGACCCTGAAACATGTCAGGCAACAGCTGAACTTGCCACAGATTTTCTGGGGCATCCCACAATGCTTTGGTCAGACCCTTGCCCATAACTTGTTCTCCTTTCACCTCTGGTCCTGTCATCTCATACACCATACAGATAACCTCTTCCTCTGCAGATCCTCATATGAATTGCCCTGTGGAGATGGCTTACTGCTACAATACCTGGACTCAAAGCATATGTCTCCCCCCCAGGCTCAAATCTCTTTGCTATCCATCATCTATCAGGACATCATTCTCTGCAAACCTGCATGAGCTCTACTTGCAGACTTCCTCTTGAACTTCAAGATTCCTACCCCTACTAGCAAATAACATCTTCTTTCTTCTTTGAGCATGCTAGACTTCTTCTGCCTCTGAGTTTCCAGCTCTGTTTTCTTCATAAATCCCTCTACAAACTTATAAAGGAAGATCTCAATGACATTAAGATCATCAGACCTCTCCTCACTATTATGGTTTGTGTTTGAATGTCCTTCAGAAGACTTATGCTGACATGGGGGTAAGGTGGACTTTTCAGAAGCAGCTGAATATAGAGCTCAGGATTGGTTCATTGTCTGTGATGGGTCAGGACGCAATGTTTCCCAGACACCCTGCCCCAAGCACTCCTTGTTCTACACCCTGGTCACAGCTCATTTTCCCTTAGTCAAAACCACAGAACAGGCCCACCTGACTTTGACCTGGGCAGAAAACCAGAGAAACCCTCCTTTGTCCACATTAAAAGTCCCCCACAGACCAGGTAGCCTGCCAAAATTAGCTCTCCCTCAGCTGTTCCAGCCCACAAACACCTTCCCCACAAAACACCTAAAAAGGCCTATGCTTTGCCTTGTTCACTCTGTCTCAGTCTGTTAAACAGCCCGCCCACTTGGTCCTACCTCCAATAAATCTTTTCTCATGAGAATTCCTGGTCTGGTCAATTACATGGGTTTATACCTAATAGTCTAGTGCTGGGACTGGCTATGTAAGTGCTGCTCTTGCTGTAGGGTGGATAGTCTGTATACAATGTAAAGGAAAGAAAGAGGGTTCCTCTTCCCATTTCCCTCTTTTCTCTTGTTGATTTACTGTTTTCTGCTTCCATGAAATATTGCCTCTCTTCCAGGACACCCTGTTTTGGAGCCAGGTAATGATGAATCAAAACCTCGACACCTCTGAGCTAAATAAATAAGCTTATCCCTTTTTAATTTGAGGCATTGTGTATTTTATCTCAGTGATAAAAAAAGAGTGACTTAGACACTCTATCTTTTCAGATCTTAAAAGAGGTCCTGTTGCTCCTATATATGCTCAAAGTCCCTCAACATGCCCCTCTCATCCTCCATGCATTCCACAATCATCAGGGCCTCATGTCTTCTCCCCGCCTCTCGCATTGTCTCCCCACCCTCTCCTACCTTTCCATCCTTCTGCTCATGGAGACGAAGAGAGACTTATTCTACTTTCTGTACCTATTAAGCCCAGCACTAATCATAGAAACACCTTCCACAAAAAGCAGTCTTCCCTTGGCATTTGGCTAACTGTGGGAATACCTGCCTTGGGAACTCACTCATGTTGTGGTATGGCTCTGAGTGCCAGCTGGAGACATCAACTGTGGATCATGTAGCCACTCTCATTTTCTCATTCTGGATATCCCAATTGCTTCTGTCTGACCTCTAAGAGAAACCTTCTTCTTCTCTGCCCCCATCCTGTCCCCTAGACTTCCTCTTCAAAAATGTAATCTTTCCACACCCTTACCTCAATCCTGCAAAAATATAAAGATAATGGACACCTCAAGGTCCATCTCCCTAAGCTCATTCTCTGGCTCCATAAGACTGAATTTCCTGCAGTGATTTCTCTTCCTGCATATCTGAGTTACCCCCTGGGAATTTAGGAGATATGGTCCACTTGAGCTTCTATGTGGCCACACCTTTCTGCTCAAGTCAAAATTCTGCCCAGAAGAGAACCCACTGACAGTCTCTCTCCTAGTTCTGCAATAAGCCCAAAAAAGTTACAAAGCAATGTTAACCTTTTTGCCAACTCAGCCTTACAAATGAATATAGCTCTTCTTTAACTAATATTGCTTGGTAAAAAGACCCCAAGTAAGCTATGTTCATAATACTCACACTCATAAAGAATTTCTTAAAACCCTGTTATGGCTTCTAATCAATTGTCCTCTGTCTCAGGGATGAAGTCATTTCTGATGCCTATGATCATGCTCCAGGTCCCCCTCTCTCCTGTGCACTGTTTTTGTCCAGCTAGCCCTCTGGATTTTGTCATAGCCCCATGGCTATACTCCTTTCTGCAGTTCCTGATAAGCTCTGATGCTCTTTATAGAACCCTGCAGCTAGGTCATTCCCTGTTAAACTGGTCCAATCCTTCCCTAGCCAGAGATTGATGGCTTTCTGTTTTGATCTCTGCAGCCACCTCTGTGGCCACTTCTGTCCCTCTAATGTCTGGGGCCTTACTAACCTCACATACCTCCCTGTACCATTTATTCCCCCAGAAATCTGTTCCAGTTAAGGTGACAATGTCATCTACATATCCCACACAAAAAGCAGCACACACATCTATTTTCTTTTTTCTTTATGCAAAAAAGAAACAAGAATGTTACACCTGGTGGGTGAGCCTGTTTCCAGGGGCATGGCAAAAAACAGAACAAAGTCGTGTCTGTCTGCACTGCCATCCTGAGAAAAGTGACTACACTCTCATCTGCCCCAAGCTTGTGGGAAAGCACAACCACACTTTGTCCAAAACAAAATTCCTTAAGGCAGGAAACTCCTACCCTGTCCTTTAAATTTTTTGTTCTACTCTTGCTTTCTGCTGATTTTCTTTTTCTCAGAACTCAGCCTGCTCCCACAGGAGTGAATAAACAGCTGTGGTTGCTTATGTAGACCTTTTTCTGGTGGTCTTTCTCCCCTCCACACCTTTAATAGTAAAGAGCAAGATCAAAAGATTTCTGCTTGGAATGAGCACTCTCTCAGCAGTTGGGCTCCATGCCATGTATGTTTACTGAGTAGAAAACTTTCTGCATTGTGCTCAAGTCCTGAGACTTTGCAGGAAAGCGCAAATAACCTGATGGAGCAAGCTTCAAGGCATACTGACATTCAAGCTGTGGCATGAATAATGCTGGGAACATTTGGCAATCTCTACCCTGAAAACAAAGAGCAAAAGTCACAGCTGAATGATTTAAAGTTTTAAGGTTACATAGAAAGAAAGCTCTGGTAAAGTTAGTGTCTGCAAAAGACCAGAAGAGATTGCCATTCCATGGGTAAGAAGATTAGCATTAAAAATAAACCATGCCATCTGAAACAAGGCAGTTGGAAAAGTTGTAGGGGGCATCAAAGAACTAAACAGGATTCTACTCTTACACAGGTTTTGAGTTGAATAAATGAAAGACTTTGCTTTAAGAAGGGAACTCCATAGTACCCTAATGGTAAAAAACCTTGTATAAAATCACTTACCAAAAATTTAGCTTTCAAAGATTTGATTCATGGTGCTCACAGTGCTCATCCAAGTAGTCAAAGCCCTCCTCAGCTATATTCAAAAGGGCTTGATATTTCTATCACTGTAGCAGATCCTAGAGTCATCCACATGGTTCTGTTTATTCAAGCACACAGAATGCAAGAGCTGGGGCTTCGAGGAGGCTTCCACCTATATTTCAGAAGGGCTGGGAGTAAGACAGTGTTTCTTTGAAAGAGCAGTGTGTCAAGCTTAGTGAGTAGAGCCAAAAGTGCATTGGAGACCACCAAAAGTTGGAGAAACTAAGAATGCCAAATGTGTGAGAAAGCCCTAAGAAGTGAGCAAAGCCTGCCCAAGAGTGAAGCCACCAGAGCTACCTACAGTCACTGGCAGCACCGCAGGGGCAAGTCTGCCAAAGCTCGTCAGATTTCAGATCCCATAGTTTTCAATGAGTACTAGGTGTGGAGCCACAGGATTTAATGTTTACAATCTGACATTTAAATAACTGAAGCATATACAACTGCAAATGACGTCAGCCCAATTAAAAACACAACCAGACATTAAGATCCCAGAAATCTGGCACAAGAACAAT
>NW_004524764.1:1848979-1850740 GCF_000260255.1 Octodon degus | reverse complement strand
TTTTTTTTTCAGCTGCACATGTGACATTTTCTAAAATAGACCACATACTAGTCCATAGGTTATCCTTAGTCTTCAAGAAAACAGAAACAGGGCCGGGGAGATGGTTCAGTGGAATAAGTGCTTCCCTGGCAAGCACAAGGGCCTGAGTTCAATCCCCGGTTCTGAAAAAAAAGAAAGAAAGAAAATAGAAACAACCCGACGATTATTATCTGACCACAGTGCAATGAAACTGGAAATAAACAACAAAGGAAAACACAAAATCCCCATAAATACATGGAAATTAAACAACACCCTTCCAGCAAATTATGAGTTACAAATGAAAGTAAACATAAAATTCAACAATATCTACAATTCAATTAAAATTCAAACACAACTTATTGGAATTTATGGGATGTTATGAAAGCAGTTCTTAGAGGGAAATTTATAGCTGAAAACACACACGTTAGGAAAACAGAATGGGAACAAATAAATACCCTAATGCTGCACCTCCAAAATCTAGAAAGGGAAGTACAAACCAAACCCAAAGTCCAAAGATGGGAGGAAGTCATAATGATTAGAGCAGAAATTAATGCAAGAGAGACAATGAGAACAATGCAAGAATTAATGCATCAAAAAACTATTTCTTTGAAAGATTAAACAAAATTGATTAGGCTCTAGCTAACCTGTTGAAAAGAAGAAAGAAACAACTCAAAGTCAAGCAATAAGGAATGAAAAAGGTGAAATTATCACAGACCCTGTGGAAATTCAGAAGATCATCAATAACTATTTTGAGAATCTTTTTTCTCAAGAATCAAATACACCGAGGAATGGATAAATTATTACAAAGGTACAAAATACCAAAACTGAATCAAGAAGATATAAGAACTCTCAATAACCCAATAACAGCCAATTAAATTCAAAATATAATAAAAAAAAAACCTACTGAGAAAGAAAAGTCCAGGTCCTGATGGATTCACAGCTGAATTACAGAAGAAATTTACAGAAGATATTATCCAAATACTCCTCAAACTCTTCAATGAAATTTAAGAGGAAACAATTATCCCAAAATCATTCCTGGAGGCAAGCATTATATTGATAACAAAACCAGAGAAAGATGCAACTACAAAAGAGAGCTACAGGCCAAATTCCCTCATGAACAAGGATGGAAAAGTCTTCAATAATTTCTAGCAAATAGAATACAGCAAATCATTAAGAAAATTATGCACCATGACTAGGTAAGATTCATCCCAGGGATGCAACGATGATTCAACATACTCAAATTAATAAATGCAATACACTGTATCAGTAGAGCCAAAACTAAAAAACCACATAATCATCCAATTTGATGCAAAAAGGCTTTTTGAAAAAGTCCAACACTCATTCCTGTTCAAACTCCTACAGAAAATGGGAATAGATGTCCTGTATCACCACTCCAGTGCGATATATTTCTGGAATCATCAGCTAGAAGCCATTATACAAGAGAGAAATAAAAGGAATAAGAATACTTAAAGTTAGTTAATCTATCAGTGCAGATGCCATGATACTCTACTTAGAAGACCCAAAGCACTCCATCAAGAAGCTATTAGAATTAATACATATATTCAGTAGCATAGCAGCATACAAAATCAATACCCAAAAGTCAGTAGAATACCTTTACACAGATAACCAACACACAGAGAGGGAAATTAGAGAAATGATACCTTTTACAAGTCAAAAATCTATTCAATGAAAATTATACTATGAAGAAAGAGATTTAGAGGATTTCAGAAAATCGAAAGATAT
>NW_004524764.1:1840031-1843708 GCF_000260255.1 Octodon degus | reverse complement strand
AAAACCAGTTTCTCTGGCACTATTTATAAAAAGGCTCTCTTTTCTTCAGTGACATATTTGGACCCTTTGTCAAAGATAAGGTGGCTAAATATCTTTGTAGTTGTTTCTGCATCTTTTAATCTCTTGCAGATCCTCAGGTCTGTTTTTATTTTATTTTTTCTTTTGCCTGTACCATGCTGATTTTATCACAGTGACACTATAGCATACTTTTAAGTCAGGGGATTGTTGTGATATCTCCTGTCTTTTCTTTGTTACTCAAGTTTGCTTTTTCTAGTCTAAGCCTTTTCTGGTTCCAGGTATATTTTAGGAATGTTTTCTCTGAATTCTGTGAGGTATACTGATAGTATTTCATTTGGGATTTCACTAAATGAGTAAAACAATTTTGGGAGGATGGCCATATTCACAATGTTGGTTCATCTTATCCAGGAAAAGGAGTATCTTTCCATTTTCTGAAATACTCTTCACTCTCTTTTTTCAGAGTACTATAATCTTCACTGTATAATGCTTCTCTTTTTGTGGGATTTATTTCTAAGTATTTCATTTTTTGCAGTGTTATTATGAAAGGTGTGGTTTCCATAATTTCTCTCGGTTTGTTCATTCTTTGTTTATAGAAATGTTATTGATTTGAGTGTTGGCTTTGTGTCCTGCTACACAACTGAATTTGGTTAGCAAATCTACACGTCTCTTAGTGGAGTTTTGGGAGTTTACTGGCATCCTGCCATTTACAAATAGTAATAATTTCACCACTTTTTTCCCAATCATTATTCCTCTTATTTCTTTAAGATCTTTATTTCTTTGTCCTGCATAGTTGCACTGACTAATGTTTCCAGTATTGCATTGAACAGGAGTGGTGACAATGGGCTTCCTTGTCTTGTTCCTGATTTTAAAGTGAAGTCCTTCAATTTTTTTCCAGTTAGTATGATGTGGCTCTTGGTTTGTCATACATGGCTGTTATGAGGTTGAGATAAAGACCATCTTCTCTAGTTTTCTGTAGGGCTTTTATCATGAATGTGTGTTGGATATTTTCAAAAGCTTTTTCTACTTCTATAGAGATGATCATGTGAATTTTGTCATGGCTCTGTTGATGTAGCATATTACATTTATAGATTTGTGTATATTAAATCATTCCTGCTTTCCTGGGATGAATCCCACGTGGTCATGATGAAGAATCTTCTTGATGATTTGCTGCATTGTTTGTTAGTATTTCATTGAAGATTTTTGCATCTATGTTCAGTAGGGAGATTAGAGAGATTTGCTTTTTCTTTTCTTTTCTTTTTTTTGGTTTGGTTCTACTATGGTTTTGGTATCTGAGCAATACTTGCATCCAGGAATGAGTTTGGGATAATTGCTTCCCTTTCAATTTATTTGAAGACTTTGACAAGAACTGGCATTAGGCCCTTTTATTTCCTGAAGAATTCAGGAAATGGATACACTAGAACCTGAACTTTTGCTTGTTAATAGATTTTTAATTATATTTTCAATTTTGTTACTGATACTGGGTTCAGGAGTTTTGTCTTCTTGATTCATCGTGAGTAGTTCATATGTAACTAGCAAGCTGTCCATTTCTTCTATATTTTCTATCTTGTGAGGGTAAAAAGTTTGGGAGTCGGTGTTGATGTCCTTTAGAGTTCCTCTATGGTTTATAGTCATTTCAACTTTTCCTTTCCTCATTGCATGAATTTCAATTTTTTCATTCCTTTTTAAAATGAGTTTGCTAGGTGTTAGTAATTTTATTTATTCTTTCAAAGAACCAACTCTTTGACTCATTATTATTTCTTTGCATTCTTTTCTTCTCCTCCATTGTATTTTTACTCTTTGTCTTTATAATTTCCTGCCTTCTTTGGGCTTTGGGTTTAACTTGCTCTTCATTTTTTTAGGAGGTTTATGTGAAGCATAAGATTGTTTATTTGTGCTCATTCTGTTTTTCTGATGTGATAATTTATTGCTATAAATTTCCCTCATTCAGCTTTTATTGCATCCCACAGGTTCTGGTAAATTGTATCTACATTTTCATTTGATTGTAAATATCATTTAATTTCTTCTGTGACCTGTTGATTATCCAGGAGGGTGTCAGTTTCCATGTGTATAGAGTTTTTCTTATTTCTTTTGTCCATGATTTCCAGTTGCATTGCACTATGGTCAGATAATATGTGTGAAATCATTTCAATTTCTTTGCATTTACTTAAGCATGTTCTATGTTTTAGCACATAACCTATTTTGAAGAACATCAAATGTGCTACTGAGAAGAATATGTATTCTGATGCTGTTGGGTGGACCACTCTATAAAAATCTACTAAGGCCATTTCTTCACAAGTTTAGATTAGTTCTGTTACTTCTTTGCTGATTTGTCCATAGTTAATCTATCTCTTTGTGTAAGTTCCACAGTGAAATTATGTTATTGCTCATTAGATTTTCCATGTCTATTAAAATTTGTCTTATATAGTTGAGTGACCCTGCAGTGGGTGGATATATTTTGTAACTGCTATGTTTTCCTCTTGCATTTTTCCCCTAATAAGTATTTAGTGACCTTCTTTATCTCTTTTAATTACACTTGATTTGAAGTTGACATTGTCAGCAACCAGAATATATATCCACACAGCTTTCTCTAGGTTCTTGTTGCATTGAGTATTGTTTTATATTCTTTAATGTTTAGTCTATTAATTTCTTTTTGAGTTAACTGTGTTTCTTGTATGTAGTATGTTCTTGGATTTTCTTTATCCACTATGCCAGTCTGCTTTTTTTTTTTTTTTTTTGATTGGTGAATTAAGGCCATTTATATGGTTTTAACTGCTATGTATTGGCTCATCTTTGTCATATTGTTTTCCTTCTGTAGTATCTCTACACCCCCCCACACACACACTTAATTGCTTGCTCTGCTTGGTGGTTCTCTTCTATTGTTTTTGAAGCTATAGTCAGCTTTGTCTCTTTCTAAAGAGTATCTGTCAACACTCTGTAGTGTTAGTTTGGAGGTCATGAATTTCTTCATTTTTTCTTTGTCATGAAGTATCTGATCTCCCCATTACATTTAATGGTTTTGCAGGTAAATCAATCTGAGTTAGAAGTTGTTTTCCTTGAGGACCTGAAATATCTCACTCAAAGTTCTTATTGATTTGATTATCTGTGTTGAGAAATCTGCCATGATTCTGATGGGATTTCCATTATAGGTGATATGTTTCTTCTCTCTAACGGCTTTTAAAATTCTGTTATTTTGCTCAAATTTGGGGATCTTGATTGTTAATGTCTGACTGAATATTTATTTTTATTACAGCTAGCATGAGTTCTATATGCCTCACTTAGCTGTATGTCAGATTCTTTTTCCATGCTTCAGAAATTTTCTCCTAATACTCTGAAAACAATCATTTATGCCATTTGTGTCAACTCCAGCTCTTTAGTTGATACCTATAAGTCTTAAGTTATTTTGCTTTGCATCATTTTCAATTGATGCATTGTTATTTTTCTGATTCCCTGTTATTTTCAAGAGATCTTTCCTTTCATGTTCACTAGCTGTATGTATCTTCAAGGTCTGTAATTCTAACTTCTGCTTCATGAAAGCAGTTTTGCCAGCTTTCAATGAAATTCTTGATGCTCTGGATAGCTGCTTGAATTGGTTTCATGCATTTTAGTATTGTTTGTGAAATGCTTTCACCATTTTCCTATTCACTTTTATTTTTTTTGTC
>NW_004524764.1:1837184-1838961 GCF_000260255.1 Octodon degus | reverse complement strand
TTTTTCACAACAAAAAAGTCCTTTGTTTACACTTTTGTGAAGTTAGTAACACATGGCCCTGGTTACCTATTAAGGATAGTTAACTTTAATCACACAGAATGTTTATTTTAGGAGTGAGGTAGCTTGTTTGCTTTGGGCACTGGATCTAGTATCACCTACACATATTTGATTGATTTCCTAGCTTTGTGACTCCCAACATACCTCCCATTTTCCATTCTATTTTGTCAGAGATGGGTGTTCCACTGCAGTTAGAGAAGCTGTATTTGGAGAAGTCTTTAAAGGACCTTTTCATTCTTGAAGCCAGTCCAAAGACTGTAGGTCCTTGAATTCAGCAAAATAACCCAATAAAGTCCAATAGTCCATAACAGTAGTGGGTTATCAGCAGAATTAGCAATTGTCAGAAGTTCTTGACTTGACCCTTTCACAGCTCAGCATATTAATATGGCTTTATTTTTTATACCTCGTGGTTATAGTTTTCTGCTGGATGGTTCAGACCAAGTTAAAGCAAGACTTATATAACTAAAAATGGAACTATTGTATCTGACAAGGTCATTCAAATCACCTCAGGATTTACCCTGAAACCACGTACGGCTTCTTGTAGATCTTTTGTCAGTGTTAGCCATCTGGGTAATTCATGGCCATTGCTTGACCTATTTACTCTCTGTGAAAGCCTGAGGAAATTTTTCTCTCTAGATGACTCTCATTAGGCACACTATGCATCGCTGATCACTTTCCTTTGTGGTCCGATAATCTCCTTGATCAGAAAATTTGGGACACCACTGAGTTACAGGATATCACAGCACAGATTATTTTATATCCTGAGTCCTCACTAATCTGGAAAGGCTAGAGCCAAAATATTGGCTATCCTTGTAACTCCTCTATTTCTCTAATTTTTTATCTGCAAACTTCAGTTGTTAAACATCCAGAAGAGAAGCTTAATTATATTATTACCCTCGTAACAGAGACAATTGAACTTAACATCACTATCTCTCTGAATATTAAAATCCTTAGATGTAACATGCAACTATTTTCCAACAACAGTGGTTATTCTGAAATTTAAACCTGTATATGTCATGAAAAAAAATTCTACATTTTTACACAGAAATTTAGAAATCAAACCATATACAGCATAGTAGCAGGACAATGTTATGGCATTTTTTCTTGTCTCTTTTGTTAATTCAGAAAAAGTCCCTCACATCTCTTTTACGAGATCAGTAAACACGCTGAAGTTGATTCCATGCTCATAACCCAATTATCTCTTAAAGGGCCACCAATGCACTAAGTGTAAGAATTAAGTTTCAGTATATGAATATCGTGGTAATGATGATTTTTTAAAATTTATTGTTATAATAATTCCAATCTACTTATTGATAATAAAATATAACTACTGGGTAATTGTAGGATAAAAAGATACTTATTTGATTTATGAGTGGAAATCACTATTAATTCGTTTTTTATAGTGAATAGAAAATTGGTAATCTTTTAGAAATGATTTAATTAATATAAAATACATATTCCAGCAATCTATGTTTAAATATATTTAATAATAGAAATACAGTTAATAGAGTTAAACTTCCCTAACTTCCAGTGTTTTTTGTTGTTGTTATTGTTGTTAAGCCTTTTGTTAGATGGTAGAATTTTTGTTAAATATCTTGTACCATGATGTCTAAATATTTTTCACATCATCATAAAAGTGAACATAAATTACCAAGTGGTTCAAACTTGCCTTCCTAGACACTTTTCCTTTCACCTCGTATCTCTTGCAGTTTCCTCTATT
>NW_004524764.1:1834807-1836604 GCF_000260255.1 Octodon degus | reverse complement strand
AAATATGAAAAAGTGTATGCATAAACAATATTGTACAGAAAATATTGATAAAAATATCTAAAGTATTCACTGCACATTAAGGAGCATATTTTTTAAATTTCATATGCAATTCAGACTATGACTTTCTGGAGAAAAGAGAATTCATATCAAATTATATTTGTCCTCATTACAGCACAAAGTAATTATTAGAAATGCATAGAAGATCCATTGAGTGGAATATTTTATTTCTACAGTTAGTCTCAACGGAATTAATGAGGAAAGCTCAGGACCCAGGGTATATCCAGATGGCTTGATGGACAGATAAGTCACTGAGCCTCACAGATCAGCCATGGATTTTTTTCTGTACTTAGTCAGGGCTAGTTTCATGCTAGGCCTTATCAAATGTGACTACAGCACAGTGGGATGGAGTAACTATCCATAAATGTAACCAGATGTATGAAATGACTGGCTACACAGGCACAGCTCTTCAGAAAATGAAGCATTTCCTACACCCAAATTAGGAACCATACAAATATGAAACACCCTTTTCTACTGCAATGTCTGCAATTATATACAACACACACACACACACACACACACACACACACTCACACTTGCATACACATTCACATAAATTCAAGAGAAATTTAGAGAGGTCTCATTTTCATTCTCCATACAGTTTTTCAAGTACTTACAGCACAGTATCTCACTTTTTATACCGGCTCTGGGCACTTAACATTATTCCTGCATTACAAAAATTGAGTTGAGAAAAACTGTAAATGTAAACACATTTCTGATTCTATAAAAGTATTAAATAATTAGTCTATATTGTTAACTCATTTCTGTTAAGTCCAGCTGACCTTTCATATAATCACAGAAAATAACAGCAGATAAGAGGGTTGTGACACCAAGTTTTAATTCTATTTACATACATTTATATTTTCAACAGAGGAAAATATTTAAAAATCTTAGATGATTTCTATCTTAAATTTTATTAGTTTCTATTACTTATTTATTAGCCATGCTAACTCATCCACAGCAATGATTTCAATACTTTTACAAGAAATAACTAGACAATATATTTTAGATACTGCATTTAGTGGTAGAGTTTTAAATTGTTTATGGGTTTTTTTGTTTGTTTTGTTTTTGTGTCTGGGATCAAATTCAGGACATTGAGCTTGACAGGCAGGCTGTTCTGCTCTTATTTCTCTGGCCCTGCTACAGTTTAAAGAACAGTCAGACATTGCCTGTCCTATCATACTGTCAACTGTATAACAAGAATAACTACTTAAATAGAATAACGTACACTAGAAAGTTTTGGCAAACGAAAAAAGTTACCCTATGAATGCCCATCATAACACTTGAAATATAAGACCTCACATGACAAAATAGCCTTTATAAGTGTGATTAAAGCTCTTGGAATGAGATTTTTTTTCTAAATGGACCAAATCCAATCAAAAGGTACTTATACAGAACTGATGCAGTGATGGAGGTGAAGAGAAAAAAAGTCCAAGCAATACAGACCTAAGAACTGTGCAACAAGTACAGTATTTATCTTAGGAAATTCAAAGACAGACTCTCTCCTAAAATCTCAAAAGGAAAATAGTCACACCAACACAATTCACTCTAACTCAGTTTCTAACCAAAAACTATAATTGAATTGCTGGAATCATCAAGTTTGTTGTACATTTTTATAAAGCAGATATAAACTAATACAGAAAATAAAAAGACCTCATATATGATGGGTTAATAGTATCGGGTGTTAATGAGAAGGGGCTGTTTTGGAAGGTTTTTTCAGAAAACAACTGCAAGTGTATG
>NW_004524764.1:1827564-1828770 GCF_000260255.1 Octodon degus | reverse complement strand
TTATTTCAGAAGCCGTTGATTCATTGCTTTCAACTGTGTGATTCCCACTTTGTTGTGTGTTAGTGTCCTCTTCACTTTTTATGGGTGGGCTTGGGATCTGAGATTGTATTTAGTCCTTCTTGTTGTTATTTTGTGTAGCACTGTCTTCTGACCTTTGTTGTACAACTTTGGTGCAGTTATAACCTTAGCACCTACTGAAGTTCACGTGCAGATCTAAAAAGCTTGGATTTAGCCAATTGTGCCTGGCTTGGGTCTAGTTTCTGTGCTAAGCTCCTTGCTGCTGCTGCCCTTGGGAGTAAACCTGCTGTGCTCCTCTGGCAAGATGTTCTGCTCTTGGACTAGCTGGATGGTTCTGCCTCTTACTTTCTCTGCAGGGATTGCAGGTGTAGGGCTTCACCTCAGGCCTGTATGGCATGCCTGAGCTGAGGCTGGAGGGCATATGGTGGACTAGCGGGGAGAGGCAGCTCTCCCACACACTCACCAGGCCTGGGGTAGGGCTGGTTCTGGGGGGTCCCCAGAATGTGGCAGAATTTCTCACTGGGTGGACATGATGGGTGGTGCTGTGGAGTGTTGGGGAGGTTCCCAAGGGGGTGGAAGAGAGTCTCACTCAAGCTGTGCCTGGGCAGGTCCCTCCAGCGCAGTGTAGCCGGAACCTCCCCCACACACTCATTGGACCTGGGCTAGGACTGCATCTGCAAGAATTTTAAAAAATATTTTTCTTGTCATTTAGGACTAAATATTTCTTTGTTTGGACAAGAGGATATCATGTGCCTTCTCAGATGTTTAGGAACATCACTGTTTCTACTATTCAACATTTGTAGAAGAACTCAACCCATTTCTTAATTAATACCATCTCCAGCGGTTATATCAAGCAAACAAGTCTCTACACATTAATAAATGCTCCATGAGTGAAAGCTCCCATTGAAAATACTGGACTTGTGAAAAAAAAGTAAGTTGGTATTTCAAAATCCTCAAAAACAAATAACATTTTGAAACATTGACTACTGAAATGAATGAGTAAACATATTATGGGACTGTAACCAGGCAAGTAATCCAAGGACATTTGTGTCACAGAAATTAAATAAAAGAGTGTTTTTATAAAAGACAAACTGAAAATATTGTCACATATTTCTTTCAGATAAAGAATAAACTTTCTAAAACACAGTTTTAATATTCTTAAAGTTCTGGTGTCTTAAGGAAACCATG
>NW_004524764.1:1824959-1826336 GCF_000260255.1 Octodon degus | reverse complement strand
AAAAGAATATCAATCATATTTAAATCTTATTTTTATTAGTTTAATGTTTCTATATCAATAGAAGCTAAGGAAAGAAAATTGAATTGAAACAGAAAGCATTGAAAACTCTTGATTTTCATTTGTCAGATTTTAAGAAATGTAAATAAATGTCACTCTTGAAACAGGCTGGGCTTCCATGAGAAACTCCTCCACCTAAGCCCATGTGCATTGTCCCTGCACTGATTCTAAATTTTCATAAACTTTGATAGCTGAATGTTGTTCACTTCATTATTGACCAATATTCTAACTTTTGATGATTCTGTCTATGGCAATGTGTCTAAAATAAAATAATAATGATTTGTTTTTATTTTCCTTTTATGTTGAATTCTAACTTCATAAATAATTGTCTACTGTTATTCACATGAATTATAAATCTGTATGTTGGTGCTGGGAGCACATGCCAGCAGTAGCCTGCTTGCTAACATACAGAGGCTGTAGGCTCAGTGTTCAGTATTAAAAAATATCTGTAGTTTCTGTGTAACTATTGTTGGAGGAGAAACCATGTGCTTACTATCCCTGTGCAGGCAGGCATGTGCACACGTACACACACACACATGCACACATACACACACACACAGACACACACACACACATACACATACACAACTAAAACAAGAAGATAGCCACAAATACATGTTTCATATTTCTACAAAATTTTCAAGTATTATTCAGTTGTTTACTGATCCAACACATATAATTTCTGAAATTATATTTTAGTGATTAAGGAATCAAAATTTGAATTTGCCCTTGTAGCATAGAAATGTTGGGTTAACTAGTGTGTGTGTGTGTGTGTGTGTGTGTGTGTGTGTTTCTGACTATTACAATTTACATCTAACAGTAGTATATAAAAATACAAATTTTGTATTTTGTAGTTCTGATGTCTAGTAAGTCATTCACTCGCTAGAATAAATAGGTTCCTACAGGGCTGTGTTCCTTCAGGAGTCTGTAGGGAAGTTTGTTTTCTTTATTTTCTAATTTAGGGAGATGACTATATTTCTAGCTTTTTGTCTCCTATCCACTACCTTGAGAGTGAGTTCTTTCTCACACCAATATTCTGGGTCTCAGTCTGATTTTCTCAGTCTTAGTTAAGAGCTCTTGTAATTATATTGGGTCCACATGGATAATTTAAGATTATCATGTTTTTAATTTTAAAGCCAACTATTAGCAAATTCATTTCCATTTGCTAATAACCTTAATTCTCCTTTTTTGGGTAAGTAAACCTATTGACATTTACCACCAATTAGGATATGGAGCTATTTGGGAGAAGGATTATTCTGCCTCCAATACTAGAATAACTTAAAAATCTCTCTAGCAGAAGTTTGGCTTGGGACAACCAAA
>NW_004524764.1:1821017-1824269 GCF_000260255.1 Octodon degus | reverse complement strand
GTTTGGCTTGAAGATTCAATGTAACATATGCTATTTATAATGCCCAGCAAATACTAAATATTATCTCTCTTAATTTGATATGAAAACTATAAAATTTCCTTTTACATTAAATGGAGCTTTCTGCTTCCTCTTAAGTAGAACTGTGCAACCTTCCTAATAATGTGATATAAATATCATAAGTTTTACAGAGGTTATATCTTGAAATTTTTTAAATGAATATAAAACAAAACTCTGATTATTTACATGACATTATGTGTATCATGAAATCCATATAACATCATTTGTACTTGTATTTGTTAATTTTCTCTTTCAAAGTTCCCTGGGGTGGGGCCGGGAGTTCTCTCAGTAGAATAAATGCTTACTTGGCAAGCACAAGGGCCTAAATTCAATTCCCGGTACCCCAAAAACCAAAATAAAATAAGTAAATAAATAAAGTTCCCTGGATGATTGTCTCTTGATCAAATTCTATGACAGTTGTAGTTCTCACAGTCCAACGTACATGTTTTGAAGAATAGTTCCACATCTAGTTTAACCTTAATATTATGTGTTTAAATATGAGACAGGCCTGTAATTTTACGTAAATGTTTGAATAAAATTTTAATCATTTTTTAAAAAGTGGAGACATTATAAAATGTTTTGATGCAATAAAAAAACCCTCGAGGACTATAACATCACAGCCCTCTTCTGACAGTTTTATATTTCCATTCCCTCAATCTGAACACAACAATTGCAAAGTTCACCCCCTTGTGATCCAACCTTGGAGAAAGATGGAAGCTATTTCATACCCTCAGTTCTTAGGATGCTCTTCTGCTATGAGGAACAAGTAATAAGGCTTCGGGGAAGAGAAATGTTTATCACCAGGTAGAGTACCTCCTGAGTCAGCCTGTTAGGGAGATTTGCTGCCACTTTTATTGAATTCCTCAGGGTTTTATTCCTCAAGCTATTGCACTGAAATGTATGAGCAAGTAAAGGCCAGAGCCCTGCAAGACTTTAATATCTCTCTTCATGTAAATGTTTACTAAAGCTAAGAACAAAGCACTAAGTCAAGGCAGTGCTGGCTCGAGTTTTATATCTTTTCTTTCACTTCAGTATCCTCTAGCGGCTGAGGAAGACTTGGCTTCATATCATCATTTTGATACTGGTTTTTGACTTTGTTTAAGAGACTCTGAACTTCTGAAGGTAGGGAAAGCTATATAAAAACAATGCTGAAATCATCAGCTGATATAAAATGCGATGACCCAGACAAGTGTATCTCAGATTGCTTCACCCACTGAAAAGTTTTCAGTATTATATCTTTAGTTTCCTGACCACCTGTTCCTTTCTGTTGAATTATTTTTATGTTATTTGAATTTTTAACTACATTTATCTGAACTTTGTCAACCTCACTCAGAATTTGGATTCTGTACCTAGTATTTAGCAACTGCTGCATGTCTAATTTTAAATTGAGTAAAAACTACTGTGGAAGATACATGGAGAAAAAGTAATCTAAGTCCTACAAAATATTTTTCTGCCTCTTGTTCCAACAGATGATACTTTGACATTAGTCATACTGAAAATTCCTTCAATGCATCAATAACTATGAATATCTCAATAGTTTAAATAAAAAAAAACTACATGAGAGTTGAGTTTTTAGGTGCATGTCTGTAATTCCAGCACTTCTTAAAATTAAATATAATTTTATTATTTAATTTTGAAAGTAAAAGACAAAAGCAAGAACAAGAATCAGAAGCAATGACAAAAAGTAACATACAACAATACATTGTTAAAGATTTTCAGAACAAGAATAGTGATTAACAATTGTTGATAAATTATCTATTTTTATGATCACATCTGTCGCTCAGATTAACAGATAGAGATATGTAAGACTGGACATATAATTGCATATTACAGCTTGTTTTCCAGAAACCTTAAATTTTTGTGCTTGTTCCTCTTGTTTTTCTTTTCATCCTTTAAAAAATTATTATGAAGAGATTATAGTAAAGATTGATGTATTAGGAATGGTATACACTTTGAAGACAAAGATGTCAAGTATTCAAGCATGACTGTTATATTACATATTCCTGTCCTTGACATAGTTGCTTAGATCACAGATATACCATAAAGTTAGTCAAGGTGAAAATTCTACACATTAACTGCTATTTTTATAAAACTGATGGAAATTCTTAGTACAATCACCTCAGCCATCCTGTGTATATACTTGCATGATTTATCGCTTCCTTTTTTTTTTTGCTATCTTTTCTTGTCCTTCATCTATAGTATTTAACCCTTAAGTTCCATTTCTTTGTTTTTACTACATCTGTTATAAATTTCACACTTTATTTTTTCTTTTTGTTCTTACACTAGGGAGACTATACGATATTTACACAGGTTGTTCTGATTTATTTCACTTAAGAGTATAGCCTCAAGTTGCATTCTCTTACCTATGTAGGCTTCAATTTTGTCTTTTTTTATAGCTGAGTAATTGTCAATTATATACAAATACTATATCATTTTTATCCATTCATAGAGTGATGGATATTTTTGTTGATTTCAAGAGTTGGCTATGACAAATTGTACTGCTGTAAACATGGGTGAACAAATATTGTGGTAAGACAAATATTCAGTACTTTTGGGGAAATACACAGAAGGGGAATAGCTGGATTGGATGCCATTTACAGTCTTAGTTTTTGTTAGAAGTCTCCTCACTTATTTCCATAGTGGTTGTACCAGTCTACATTCTCACCAGTGGTGGAGAAGGGCTCCTTTCTCCCCCCAGAATCTCTAGCATTTGTTATTAGTTCATTTATTCATGACAGTCATTCTTGCTAGAGTGAGATGATATTTCAATGTTGTTTTAATTTGCATTTCTCGAATGGCCAGTGATGTGGAGCATTTTTTCAGGTAATTATTTGCTTCTTGTATTTCTTCCTCTGGGAAGTGTGTATTCATTGCAGATGCCCATTTTTGAATTGGATCTTTAAATTTTGGGGCCATAATTTGTTGTTGTTATTCTTTATATGCTCTAGATAGAAGACCTCTGTGAGATTATTGGTTAAGATTTTTTCCAAATCTGTGGGTTGTCTTTTCACTCTATTGGTCATTTCCTTAGATGTGCAGAAATTTCTTAATAAGATGAGGTCCCAGTTGTTGATTCTTTCAAGTATTTCCCAGGCATTTTGATTTTTGTTCATGAACTGTCTGCTTATCCATCTATATCTTCAAGATTTCCACCTATTTGTCTTCCAGGAGATTTAGTGTTTCTGTTTTTTTTTT
>NW_004524764.1:1807646-1814241 GCF_000260255.1 Octodon degus | reverse complement strand
GGGAGGCACTGGTGTTTCTGTTTTAATGTTCAGATCTTTAATCCATTTTGACTTTAGTTTAGTACATGCTGATAGACCCAGATCTAGTTTTAGTTTTCGATGTGTTGGAGATCCAGTTTTTCCAGAGCAATTTGATAAAGAAGCTATGTTTCTTCCAGTGAACATGTTTTGTCAAATATAAGATAGCTGAATGTGTTTGCCGTTTTATCTGCATCTTTGAATCTGTTCCATTGTTTCTCAGATCAGTTTTTTTTTTTTTTTTTTTTTTGCCAATACCATGCTCATTTTATCACAGTACCTTTGCAGTATACTTTCAATTCAGGGATTGTAATGTCTCCTTCTTTGCCTTTGTTGCTCAATTTTGCCTCTATAGTCTAGATATTTTCTGGTTTCAAATAAATTCATTAATGTTTTCTCTAAATCTGTGAGGTATACTCATGCTATTTTCATAGGAATTGTATCAAATATGTGTGATAATTTTGGAAGTATGGCCTTTTTAAAAATGTTAGTTCTTCTTATCCAGGAGCAAGGGATATCTTTCCATTCTCTAAAATTCTCTTTGATCTCTTTGTTCAGAGCACTGTAATATTCATTGTATAGATCTTTTACTTCTGTAGTTATATTAATTCCTGGGTATTTCATTATTTTGGTTTGTATTGTGAAGTCTATTATTTCTCTATTTTCTCTCTCATTGTATCTGTTATTTGTGTAGAGGAATGATATTGATTTTTGATCACTGACTTTGTAACTTGCTACACTACTGAATTTGTTTATTAATTCTAGGAGCTTCTTGGTGGAGTTTTTTTTTTTGTTTTGTTTTGTTTTGTTTTCCAAGTAGAATCATGTCATCTGAAAATGATGATAGTTTAATTTATTCTTTACCTGTTCATATTCCTTTTATTTCTCTCTTTTCCATAGTGGTTCTAGCTAATGATTCCAAAACTAAATTGAATAGGAGTGGTGAGAGGACATCTTTGCATTGTACCTGATTTGAGAGTAAAAGATTTCAGGTTCTCCCATTTGCAATTATGTTGGCTTTTGGATCCTCATAGCTGGCTTTAATGAGACAGAGGATCTATCCCAATTTTATGCATGGATTTGATCATGAATGAGTGTTGGAATTTGTCAAAAGATTTTTCTGTATCAATTGAGATGATCTTGTATTTTTTTTATTTGGCTCTATTAATATAGTGTATTACATTTATAGATTTGTGAATGTTGAACCATACTTGCATCCCTGGGATTAATCCTACCTGGTATTGGTGTATAATCTTCTTGATGATTTCCTGTATTCTATTTACTAGGATTTTATTGAGAACTCTTGCATCTCTTTTATGATGGAGATTGGCCTGCAGTTCTCTTTTTGGGTTGGATCTTTCTGTTTTTGGTATCAGTATAATACTTGCCTCCAGGAATGATTTTAGAAATATTGATTCCTTTTCAATTTCATTGAAGAGTGTGAAGAATATTGGCATTAATTCATCTACAAAATTCATGTAGAATGCAGCTGTGAATCCATCAAGACCTGGACTTTTCTTTATTGGTATGTTTTTTATTACACATTTATCTTCATTGGCTGATATTGTGTCATTGAGAGTTCTCATATCTTCTTGCTTCAGTTTTGGTAATTTGTACTTATGTAGGAATCTGTCCATTTCTTCTGTATCTTTGATTCTGTGAGAGTAAAGATTCTTAAAGTAGCTATTGATGATCTTCTGAATTTTCTCAGGATCTGTATAACTTTGCACTTTTCATTCCTTATTATTTGAATTTGAGTTTTTTCTCTGCTCTTTTTGATGAGGTTGGCAAGGAGTTTACCAATGTTGTTTAGTCTTTCTTAGGACTAGTTTTTTGGTTCATTAATTCTTTGTATTGTTTTCTTTTTATCGATTGCATTAATTTTTTTTCTAATCTTTATGATTTCCCCCAGTCTTTGGGCTTTGGGCTTGGTTTACTCTTCTTTTTGTAGAAGTTTGAGGTACAGCATTTGGGTACTTGTTTGTTCTCGCTCTATTTTTTCAATGTGTGAGTTCACCACTATAAATTTCCCTTTAAGAACTGCTTTCATTTCATCCCACAAATTACAGTAAGTTGTACTTGAATTTTCATTGGATTAAAGATGTTATATGAGGGCTGGCGAGATATTTCATTGGATTAATGCACTTGCTTAGGCAGATGCAGTGGCCAGGTTTTGATCCCAGGCCTGCCTTGCGGAACCCAACCCAGGGCATGCTTAGTAGGTGATTCAGACTGGGTGTGGCGGCACTTAACTGTAATCCCACCTCTTTGAAGGCTGAAAAACAGGAAGAATCATTAGAAGCCCGATCTACATAGTGAAAGCTTTAGAGCCTGTTAATACATAAAAAAGATGTTTTTTAATTTCTTGTTTAATTTCTTCCATAACCCACTGTTTGTAGAGGATCATCCTATTTAATTTCCATATGTTTATGGTTTTTCTGTGGTCTCTTTTGCCATTAATTTCCAGTTTCATTTCACTGTGGTCAGATAATATGCATGGGATAATTTATGTTTCCTTGCGTCTATTTAAGCATAACCTATGGACTGGTATATGGTCTATTTTAGAAAATCTTCCATGTGCATCTGAAAAGAATGTGTGTTCAGATGTTGTTGGGTAGAACACTCTGTATATGTTCAGTAAATCCATTTATTGAAAGATCTGGTTCAGTTGTACAACCTTTTTGCTCACTTTTTTTTCTGATGGACCTATCCTTTTGAGATAAAGGGGTGTTAAGGTCTCCTGTTAAGATTGTTGTATTGGATATTAGATTTTTCATGTCCATTAAAATTTGTCTTACAGTTTGGTGCTCTTACATTTAGTGCATATATGTCTATGCTTGTTATCACTTCCTCTTGTATTCTTTCTCTAACTGGCATATAGTAGTCTTCTTTATTTCATTTGATCATTCTTGGTTTGAAGTTAAGATTGTAAACAAGATTGCTACCCTGCTTTTTTGTGAGGTCGTGAAGCATGTAGTATTGTTTTCCATCCTTTGACTTTCAGTCTATGAATTTTTTTATAAGATAAATGTGCTTATTGTACACAGCATATTGTTGGATTTTGTTTCTTAATCCACTCTGCCAATATTTTTCTTTTAATCTGTGAATTGCATCCGTTTACCTTGATGCTTAAATTTGATAGGTACTTACTTATGTTTGTCATGTTGTTTTCCTTCTGTGGTCATCTACTTCTCTCCTGTGTTTGATTGTATGCCCTATTTAGTTGGATGATTCCATTTTCATTCTTGGAGTTGAGGTCTTTTTTATCCCTTTCTAGAATATCATTTAGTACTCTGTGTAGGGTTGTCTTGGGCATCATTAAATCCTTCTCAGGATGGAAGGATTTAATGTTTTCGATGGAAGTATTTCACTTCTCCATTGTGTATGAAAGAGAGCTGTGCAGGGCATACCAGTCTGGGTTGGAATTTGTTTTCTTGTAGAATTTAAAGTACTACATTCCATGCTCTTCTTGACTTGATAGTTTGTGAGAAGAAATCTGCCATTATTCTGTTAGGTTTTCCTTTAATGTGATCTGTTTCTTTTCTCTTTTAGTATGCTGTTCTTCTGCTGAATTTTGGGATATTGATTATTATATGCCTGGTTGTGGTTTTAATTGAGTTGATATTATTTGAGTTCTATATGTCTCAGTTACCTGAATGTCAGATTGTTTCCCTTTTTTGAGAAGTTTTCTGCTATTACTTCTGCCCATATTATTTTCACATCGTTTGTTCTGACTCCTTCTTTCTCATTGATGCCTATTAGTCTTATGCTGTTCATCTTTGCATCATCCTGCAGCGGCTGAATTATCATTTCCTGTATCCAAGTTTTTTAAGAGATATTTTCTTGCATTTTCACTAGCTTCTACAGTGTCTGCAAGGTCTGAAAGTGTACTTCACTTTCACTCAGTTTTGCCAACCATTAATTGAGTTTTTAATTTCTTGAATATCGCTTTGAATTTATTTCTTCCATTCTGTTTCTTTATTATATTGCTCATTTAAGGTTTACATCATTATTCTATTCTCCTCTACTTTTTGTATCAGTGTCTTCTTTAGAAATGCTCAGTAATTCTTTCATTAAAGTTATCAGTTCTTTTCATGCTTGGGAGATTATTTCTCACCCAATTTCCTCTATACCCTTGGGTAGTTTTTATTTACTTCAGATGCTATTATTTCAGAGATTTCAGTTGTGTGACTTGCAATTTCTTCTATGCTAGTGTCTCCTGAATTTCTTCTGTGTAGGCTCCTTCTCTTTGTCATTTTATATTTAAAAAAAAAACTCTTTATTTTGAGTTCTGTGTTACTGTTTTGTGAAGATTTGTTAATAGTTAGCTGTATCATTGTGGTCAGAGCCTCTGTGTATAGAACCTGTTCTTTAGGTGTCTCTTATGTAGCAGAGATTCTTGTTTTGTGTGTGTCTCTGGATTTTGCTCTCTTGGTTAATTGAGAGTGAGATACTGATTTCTGTTTGGCACTTTCCTTTGTCTCTCAGTGTAGGGCTTTGATGAGGTTGTTACCCAAGTACCTTCTGATATTATCACTCAAGAGAGAACATGTTGTCAAGCCAGATATGGTTTTCCATTTACAATATAATTAGAAACACTAATAATGTGTAGCACAATTTTGCAATTGATAAACTTTTGTAGCTAATGGGTTTTTATTTTAGATGGTAAAAGCAAACATTATGACTGTAGAGCTAAGCAAATATTAAATTGGGAATTTGTATTTAAGTTTGTTCCCCTAAGTTCTATTTGCTCACCTCTCCTTGATGTACCTGGAGACTTCTAGGCAGACTAGTTCACCCTAGTTACCTGTTGCCACCCTCTGTCTGGATAAGATGGTTCTGTAGATCTGTGGCTAGGTCTGGGCCGCACAAGGCCAGGCAGCATATCTCAGCTCACTGGGTCAGGATCTACTGCACTGGAACTCAACCAGTGGGGCCTATCTTGTGTCTGGATATTGTGCTTGGCTTCTTTCTGCAGTCCACGGAAGTGCACCCGCTGTGCCCTACTGGCTTCATGTTCTGCTCATGATTGAGCCTGCTGGGTCTTGCATCTAGCCACTCTGCAGAAATCTCCCAAATCAAGCGCCGCAGTCTTCCTTCGCAGTCTCCCAAATCAAGCCTCTCTGTTGGAATTCCACTCTAGCTGGTCCCAAACTGACAGGGGTGGTTTGTTCATCCCAGCACTTTGGTGGTTAAAACTGCATGATAATGTTGAGTTTGAGGTCAGCCTGGCCTCCAAAGTGAGCTCAAGTCCAGCCTGAACTGCAGAGAGAGACCCCATTTCTAAAAGAGAAAATATATGAAAAAAATTGAGTTAATATTACCATTGAGATGGCAGAATTTATTAAAACAATAATAGGTAGTCTAATTAAAAGTAGCTCATTACTAGACTAATATAAAATGCAAACAGTCTGTAGCAAACAAAGCCTAACATCTTCAGATGAACATATATATACCAAACTATTAATACCAATGAGTAGGGGAAAGATGTTCATAGTGCTAGTTTTTAATCAGCAAATTTTCATCAGTCCTGGACCAAATGAGCAACACTTACATTGACAGATTGTGACATGACACTTCTAATAACAAGGTTGTCAGGACCTTGTTTTTATGGCTCAGAGAAACAGCTCACAGAATAGCTAGCTACCGCTGTAAGCATAATAACTAGTAATTACAGGACTAGGATTTTTAGCCTACATGGTAAAGGCATAATTGTTCTGGGCTAGCAAAGAATGTAGGATAAGGTCTCTAAGAAAAATTCATTATGCACTTTCCAGTGTCTGGAGTTTGAAGGGAATTTTTAATGTACAACAGGTCAACATTAGGTTGCATAATATTGACAGGATTTCCTATCACACCCTCATAACGAATATATTGACACAGAAACAGGCAGGTGGCAATGTGGCGGCATTCGTTTTTGTGATAACTTTCTACATTAACTCTAAGGTAGTAAATGACTGTAGTTGTCATTTCACATAGTACATTTTGAGGTAAAACCTCAAAACTTCTGCCATTGTCTGAAAAAGGTAGAAAGGTTGCAATTATAATTTATTAATAGAATATTAAAAGTCATTTATTACCTATATCAAAATGTTCTTTTATCATGATAATTAGCCAACAACCTTGCAGAACGCTTGTCTGTAGAGAACAAAATTGAACAAGTAAACAGAAAGCTTGTTTTCCTACCTAATTCATCATACAGTTCAATATTTGTTGTGTGATATATGCCAAATTATTTTCCTAATTATACCTTTAGTTTTCCTGCATGTTAAATATTTAGTTTATTACAATTTACATTATAGTTTTCTTGCATGTTAAATATTTAGTTTATTATAATATAAGATTAAGGAAAGTTTTATAAGATAGGAAACATTTTTGTATCATTCCACCCTTATCTCACCCACTTCATGCTTTTTAATACTCTGATTTGGGATACGAGCGGGCCAAAATGCACCTAGGCAGCCTTGGTTCCAGTTCCTTTCCATCCTGGTTGACACACTTCATCCTGGGTGCAGGTGTTTCAAACCCGCTGAGCCAAATAATGTGAGGAATCCAAAACTTGTCAATTAGGGCCAAG
>NW_004524764.1:1801714-1806436 GCF_000260255.1 Octodon degus | reverse complement strand
AAAAATTAAAGAACAATTAATGGTGAATAAATGATTTAGAACCAAAATATAAAAAGAAGCCTAGAGACTGTCATCTTAAAGATTGTTATTTTATTTTGTCAAAACTATTAAAAGATTAGTAATTTAATAACTGTTGAGATGTTTATGGAAACATATGTAGCAGTATGTATACATGTATATAACTTATTTAGAGGAGCATAAAATATACTTTTAATATATATTAGCCTACAGTACTTCTACATAATGCAAAAAAGGTGTTTTCACATTATCAAAGCATTTTATTTCCTATTACTGTTAGCCTGAAAGCCAGAAGGATAAATACAAGTTTGTCTCACTAGTGAGAAGTTTGATATTGCCTGTGTAAAAGTATGAATAGAAAATATAGTACTGTGGATTGGCAGAAGGGTCAAAATTGGATAAAATAAACTTTAGAATTAATTTAGGTTGACATTTTTAGACCTCAGGAAAAATCATATACTTAGTAATTTACATTGAACAAGTTGGTACTGTAAAATTGCTGAAAATATATAGTGTAGGGAAAAAATAAATATTACGCAATGTCTAATGGTGAAGTTTCAGTCTTTAGGATAAATTTCTTTTAAATAATTATAACACCCTTAGTTTTTGGTTTTACACAAAGTGGTGGAATGCACTGTTCATAACCCATGACCTACTATTACTCATCATACCTCAGAAGCCAGAAAACCATAAGGACATCAAAGATCAAAATAAATCAGATATGTTAACAGGGACTTTTATTCCACCCAGAAAGCAATTTTTGAAAAACTTTAAGAAGCTGGTCACTTTTCTTTCTCTCTCTCTCTCTCTCTCTGCCTTGAGAAATTCCAACTGAATGATCTGTCTCTCAGTTTGTAGACTGTGAATTGTGTGCTCATTTCAGAGACAATTGACAGAGCAGGGATGCTGCAGTCAATAGTCGAATCTCTCTGGGAAACTAACAAGATGAAGGGGTGACCTGAGCTGCTAATTACTTTCCTGTGGGCAGAAAGCAGAGCTTGTGGTTGATGACAAAGCCTTCTCCCAGATTTTCTAGAACTGAGTCCCATTAAATCAGAACTTGCCAGTGCAAATATTTTGAGAAGAAGACATCTCTTAAGAATTTCAGAAGAAGACATACAAGAGAGAAAGCCTAGAAATTATCAAAGCAATGACATGGGACACTGTGTTACATATATTATTAATTTCATGTGTTATATGTTTGGAAGCAGCTCTGTGTTCATTAACATAAACCTTGTATTCATGGTCAAATTTGATCATTAAAGAAGGAAGTGGTAAATGTTAGGGATCTATTGGTAAAATTAGAGCCTTAAATTGCATCTTAACCAATGGGCCAGACAGATACCTCAGTGGACTAATGTGCCTGCTTGGGCAGAGCAAAGAGGCAGGTGTTCGATCGCCTGTGTGCCATACCAGCCCTGCTCCAGGGGGGTACTGAGACAGCAATTGAGACTGGGTGTGGTGATGCGCCTGTAATCCTAGCTTTTGGGAGTCTGAACATAGGCAGATCATTATGAGTCTGATCTATATAGTGAGACACTCTAAACCCTGTACAAAATAAAAAAGAATATAGAATAAGTGCTTGCCTGGAAAGCTCAAGATCCTGAGTTCAATCCCTGGTACTGCCAAAAAAAAATCTTACCCATTATTATAGCTTGAAATATAATTTTTCATTGATATTACTTAAGAAAATATGTTCTTTTCAGACAAAAATCATCTTTAACATATTGACTGCTGTAATTTTTGGTTAGGCTTTATATTTTTATGTTATTGGTTTGCATGTGATAATTTTGAATATGGATTATTTTTGCAAAAACTAAAACATGACGAGCGGGCCTGCCCTTAGCTTAGTAGTTTAAGCACCTGCTCATGCAAAGGCAGTCAGCAGCAGGATACCATGGATTGATCCGCACCTAGCCCTGCCCTTCAGGCAGCCTGAGCCACACACACACACACACACACACACACACACACACACACACACACACACAAAGACTTTTGGGGCCAGAGAGATGGCTCAGTAGAATAAGCAATTCCCTGGCAAGTGCCAGGGTCTGAGTTTCCGCAAAATGAATGAATGAATGAATGAATGAATGAATAAATAAATAAATAAAATACAACTAAAAAAATTAAAACATGACCATATGGCTATAGTTTGTATCCAAATGTTCACCTAAAGCCTTATGAAGTTATGGGGTGGGATTTTAGAGTTTATGATGGATTCATGTTCCAGTGCTGGGATTATGTATGTGAGTACTACATGCACCCTGGGGTGGCAGCCTGTACACAGCATAAGGGAGGGAGAGAGCCTTGTTCTCTGCTGATCTGCCTTTTCTCTTGCTGCTTTTGCTGTCCTCTTCCCTCATGAGCTGCAGCCCTCTGCCATGCGCTATTCTGCCTTGGAGCCAGCTGAAGATGGACTGAAACCTCCACAAACTCTGAGCTAAATAAAACTTTCACTCTTCAACTTAGACACTGGGTATTCTGTCTCAAATATATAAATAAATATGGCTATTTAACAGTGAGATAAATGTAACCAAGATACTTGGCTACCAATATCTTTACCAGATCAATAAGAACCTAGAAGCAAAAGTCATTTATTCAAATATAAACAATGCAGGTTAAATACCCTTAGTACCTGAATTTAAGAAAACCAGAACACTATACTTTTTGATATTTCATAAGGATAAAATGTTTTAGTCACAATTCTCTTATTTTTCTCTACAGTTGAAGCATAGACTATGAGTAGCCTGAATTCCTTAGCCATAAAAGAAAAACAAAAAAAATGCATTTTGTACATTATCTGTGCATATATATGTCTGTTGGTGATATATATGTATATATTAATTTTCATCATTATATCAGGATGAAGTCAGGCCAGACCAAAAACATTGCCTAAGGCAAAATACAAACACTACAATTTGATTTTTCAAAACTGATTAGTTTGTTGCTTAAAACAAAACTCATGATGCTTTTTTTCCCCCTAAAACTGCAGAGTATTTTAGAAATGAGAATCAAATAAAACAAAAATATCATCATGGCTGTGAACTTCCTATCTGTGCCAATATCATTTCTTTATTATTACTAAGTTTCAGTTCCATTCATCTGTAATCTTTGGTATTAAGAAAGAAATTGAAGGCAAAGCAGTATAGCTCAGCAGACTAAGTGCTTGCTTAGGTAAGCGCAGGGGCCAGGGTCCCATCCCTGACACCACATTTCACACTGGCCTGGTCCCAGGGTGTGATAAGCCAGGGCTGGAGTTTGAGAGTGCTGGTGCATACCTGTAATCCCAGGACTAGAGAGTCAAAAATCAGGAGGTTCACTACAAGTCTGAACTGTGTTGTGAGATCCTGCACAAAAAGAAGAAAAGAAATTGAACTAAAATATTCAATAAACATTTATCCTAACTATCTAACCATATGTTTCTCTCCACTTTCCTCATGAACTGGTTATTCTCAAATATCTACTTCAAATTTCCTAGGTGTTATGACAAGCTAGTACTCTGTTTCTATACTTAGGATTCTTATTCTTCTATGCATTATGTTTCTCTAGTCATTTGATTTTATTATTCTAGAAGTTGAGTAACGTGTATGAACCTTAGACTTTATCAATGATTAACAGTGAACCCTGAAACCTTATGCTTAAGAAATATATACATTGCTCCCAAGTGGTCACATTATTTCTTCATTTCCACTTCATTTTTATAAATATTTTGAAAGTTTCTTCTCTCTGTTGCATCTGTAGAAATGTAAGTCTTGTAGCTACTATAACATGCTAATTTGAGCTCCAAACATTTTCTAACACTGAATATCAGTACATTATGTTATGCACTTGTTCATAACCTTGTATTCTTTATCTCTTATTCATTTGTTTTTACCTGGCTGAAAGCATCAGGAGCTGGTATTCCTCATAGAATACAAGTGTCAAATCTAACTAAACATACAGATAGGCTGATAGTTAAGCTCAAGAGGTTTGTAATTTAATGGAGAACCATTTGAAACATTTTTCTGTATTTTTAGAAAGCAGAAAAATGAACATATAAGGTTAAGTAGATCATAGGACAAAATATGTTGATTTTGCAGGAGAGATGAATCTAGTACATGAATACTGTACCATTATTTCTAAATTGAACATATTTTTCTCAAGGTTTCTGAATCAATTGGATGAAAATTATGTTTGATTGACAATATTAACTGTTTTTCATACTTGTAAGAGGGTGTTACAAAGTACATGTGATATAAATTACTTTTCATTGTTGTTTTTTTGGTACTGAGTATCAGACGCAGGACCCTGTATTTGACAGACAAGTGTGATGCTGCTGAGCTATATTCCCAGCCTCATAATTTAAGTTTTGATTATATGATATGGTAAAAAGTTTTAGGAAATAAGGGCTTAAATTAGGTAATTTTAGGATACAGAGATAATTATATTGGGATAGTTCAGTAAGCTGGATTGAGGGTAGATTAGAGCGAATAGAGGCAAACTAAACTCTAAAGATGTATTAACTACTTATTCCTATTAACCTGGAGAAAGGATTTGCTATTATTTCTCTTAGAAAATGTTCCTTTTGATTAGGCTGGTGGTTTTTGCCCATAATCCTTGCAATTTAAGAGCCAAAGCAGGAAGACTGGAAGTTCAAGTCAGGCCTGAATAGCATAGCAGGTCTTTTCTTATTAGACAGAAAGAAGGAAGGAAAGAAAAAAA
>NW_004524764.1:1796671-1801514 GCF_000260255.1 Octodon degus | reverse complement strand
GGAAAGAAGAAATACAAAGTTTTCTATTTTATTTTTCTTCTAACATGATTACAGATTGATCTAGTCTTTATATCCACAAGATCAGAACATACTTTTCAGATATTAATGTTATCTGAAACTTTCTTCAGTAGAAAAGCCCTAGAGGTATCAATAGCTGTTGCATAAGGTCAGATCAGGATTATCCGGATCTGATTTTCTCCTCTTCAATCATATTGTTTAGAAAATGAACTTTATTTTTATTTATATTCCATAAAAAATTGTTCATGAATCATGATGCATGTGAAATAACAGTTTGCTTAGATAAAAAATAATTTTGGAAGAGGAAAAAATACATTTAATTAAAAATAGAATACAATTCATAAACTTTGTATTTAAATATTGTTACTATAATTTCATTTTAATTCACTTTAGCAATGGATAAAACTTAGAGATTTTAAAATTTCTCAAGTTTGACTCTAATATGACTAACAGTTGCAAAGCATTCCTTTTATATATTTGTAGATGAACTCATACAAAATGCAGAAATCACTAATGATTGATACAAAAACTCAAAATATGGCACATTTTCTTCTCTACTGTAATGTAATATAGAAGCAGCCATAGGAAATAAATCTATACCTAACTGTACATTGGCATTTAGATTCCTAAAATTAAATCTGGTATTATATTTCTTTAGTATGGTTTAGTAGTGCATCATTTGGAATGAGATAACTAAGATAGAAGATTGTTATTCATTTTCTTTTTCCTCTTGAAAATACCAGGAAATCTACTAAAATCTATTACTGCTATGTTTTATTTTTTGTTTTGTTTCGTTTGAATGATTGATTGATTTTAGCTCTGAAATTTCAGCCCCAGATCTTCCCACTAAACACCATTTTCAGTCCTTTAGTTTTTACTTGGAGACTATTTTACTAAGTCACTAAATTGGGTTTTTTATATTATTTTTATTGAGAAAGAAATAACAATAATGAGATAGTTTCAAACGAGGTTAGTAGGACAGTTACAATAATTAATACATCACATATTGTTGTCTTAGTAGTAGTTATTCGGAGTACAAGATGCAGATGTGATATCTTGTGTAAACACTATTAGTACAAATCTTCCTTCTCATTGAACCAAGAGAGAGCAGCTGTAAACCTGTGATCCTTGTGATTCCCAGAGTGCTGGAACAGTGATGTTTAATGTGCTCAGATTGCTTTAACAGTTTCAACGGGTAAATTTTTTAAAAGACGTTAATTTTTAATGACAAGTGATCAAGCCAATACAGTGAAGAAAATAATGAGACAGTAGACCTGGGCGTATTTTGCCGGTGCCTAATTTAGTTCTTTGCACGTAAGCAGCACTATGACAAAGCGTGCTCAAACCCAGGATGTACAAATATTTGACATGGGCTGTCTGGGGAGACAGCGCAGTGGACTAAGCACTGGCATGCCAACTGCAAGGACCCGGGTTTGATGCTGGGTTCCACATGTCATGCCAGCGCACAAGCACAAAGCTGGCCACCGAAAACAGGTCGTGGTGGCACACGCCTATAATCCCAGAGCTGTGGAGACTGAGATAGATGGATCGCTACAAATCTGAGCTGTGGAACGAGAGTCTGTACTAACTAACTAACTAACTAAATAAATAAATAAATAAATAAATACCAGGGACCAGGGTTTGATCTAAGGCGTGCCATGCTTGCCCTGCTGGCCCTGCGCAGGGGGTGTGCTGAGAGGGCAATCAAGACTGGGCATGGTGACACACGCCTGTAATCTCAGTGCTTAGAAGGCTGAAAACAGGAAGATCACTAGGAGACTGATCTATGCAGCTATAGACCCTGTACTAATTGCACAAAAAATAAATAATTTGATAAAAAAATAAATAGGTTTTAAAATTTTGATTTTCTTTGGTAGGATATCTATAATTCTACCTCATGCAGTTTACTATAACGTAAGTAATATTTTTGGCATTATTAGAGACAGTGATAACATGTTGTTGGATACCAAACTTTGAAGTTATGTCCTTTCATATTTTAGTTGTTCAAGTATATATGCAGAATGAGGAGATAGTTTGGGGTTCTAAGCAAACTACCTGGAAAAGACAAGTACTTGGATTCGATTTCCGGTACCATATGCTGTGCCGGTCTCACCCAGAGTCAGCCACTGAAACCAGGCATGGTGGCACATGCCTGTAATCCCTGCACTGGGTAGGCTGAGACAGGAGGATCACTACGAGTCTTAGCTACAAAGTGAGGTCCTCTACCGAATAAATAAATACATAGATTTATATTTTTTGTGGCTGGCTTAACCTGCGCTGGGGGACGGGGCAGGCTCTGCATGTGGTGCCAGGGATTGTACAGCAGTTCCTGTGGCTGCCTGGAGTATCTAAGTAGGTGTTTTAGATGGCTGAGCTATCTCGCCATGCCACCCCCATTTTTGTTTTTTATTAAATATATTTTTTAAAGTATATATGCAATAGGCTTTAGTGGTGCAACATTTTGGGCTTTTATTTATTTATTGATTGATTTGGTACAGGGTCTCCTCATGCAGAGATCATAGTGATTCTCTTGTCTCAGCGTCCCCAGCGCTGAGATTACAGGCATGCACCACCATGCCCCATTTAGGTGGCCTGCACTGCTCACCCAGGTACCTGGCCAGCATGGCATGTGGTACCAGGGATTGAACCCTGTTCCTTACTTGCCAGACGGGCGCTTAGACAGCCGAGCTATCCCCTGGCCATCGTAGTGATCTGTCTGTTTATAGCCTCCCAAGATCTGGGGCTACAGGAGCGCGCCACCACGCCCAGTCTCAATGACCATCTCAACACGCCCCAGAGGTGGGGCCGGCACAGCAGGCCTGGGGATCAAACCCCTACCCCTGGGCCTGCTTGCAGGTGTTTTAATCCGCTGATCTATTTGACTGGGCTCTGGCCTGGGATTTTAACTAGTCATTGTATCTATGAAAAATTGTAAGATTTTCTTTTATATTATATAACTTGTTTTCTGATTCCTCTAAAATATATTAGTAGAATCTTTATGCTCTAAATTTTGTCAATAGTTTTACTATTGTATGAGTATTATCTAACTGAGACAATTTGAATATAGTATAGTAGTTTTATCTTTTGATGTCATTTTTAATTATTTGCCTATTTTTTTTTCCTATGACTGTGTGTGATTCCTCCTCATTACAATTTCAGTCATGAGTTCTTCTCTCTATGATTTTGTTAAAATTATTGCAAAAAACATGTGAGGCCTCTGCTTTATCTTTACAGTTGAGAAGTAGCTCTTGCCAGTATTTCCAATAATGGAATCTCAGAAGCTATGAACTCTTTAAGGAAGAGATTATTTTTAAATTTCAATGTCTTACAGCATGCCTTATATCAGATGATTTCTACATAAATATTAAAAATGAACGTAGAAAATAATGATTCACTAGTAGTATTATATTCAAATCTGATTTAATTCCTCTTTTGCAATTAGTTACAACAGGAATTACATAATCACATTCAAAATAACTAAGAATTTGGTGTCTACTTTGTAACATCTGATATTAATTACAATTAATTTATTGTATTAGTATATTTACATCAAAAGTGTAATATTTGTCAAATATTGATATGTGGCCCCATGAGAATTAACATGGTAATAAATCAGGCGCTTGTTGAGCATGCATAAAATTGAGTACATACAGACAGATGTATCATTAGTTGATAATTAATTGTTAATTGCTAATTTGGTTTTTCTTTTCCAACTCATTAACTTGCCATTGTTTATTATGTTTTGGAATCTGTAAGTCTAAGCTGTGTTTCAAAAGAAAGCATTTTTCTTTATAAACATCAAAATGTATTGAAAGTTCTAACATTACATGCTATAATGTCAAATCTGTCTCCTCTACCCCAGACTTGATGTCTAGATCACTATTTACAATCACCAGATCTGTCACAATCTTATTACCACTACTTCCCTCACAGCCTACTCTCCCACCAGTTTTCCTTCCCCAGAGTCATGCAAGATCTATTACAATGTAAATTAGATTGTGCCAGTTTTTTGTTTATGAACCTTCAATACATTTCCACTGAACTTATAATAAAATTACAGTCCTTAACCAGAACAACACCACATGATATTCTTTGTTTCTAAATCTCATTTCACGCATTCTTTTGACTAGTTTTCAGACACTGAGTATTCTGCTAATGTTTTTAAGCCAGTTTCGATATGAATTTCAATGTACAATTTATGTAAATTTTTAAACTGTAACAGGTACCCCAATGCTGGACCTGTAGTTGTCTACTAGGTAACTAAATGCAGGATAAAACTTGACATCTTGGGTTTCATGTGCTATTACATTCATTATTTAATTATTTTTATTGTATTTTAGTAAGGGTCTATGGAGTCTACAGGGTCTTACTACGTAGATTGGACTCATAGTGATCTGCCTGTGTTCAGCCTCCCAAGAACTGGGATTATAGGAGCGCACAACCATGTCTATCCTTCATTACTTTAAATCTTCAGTTCTGACTTTTGCTCTGTTTCACTTACTCTCTTACTTACTCTCTTAAGGAGCATCTAATATGAGGTTCATTAATCTAAAGTTTACCTAGCCTATCCCAACCCCTTCTAAGACTGAAGGCACCAATGTAAGAGTAAATAAAATTGTTTTTTGAATGTCATAGAATTTGTATACTGAATTTACAACTTCTAGTTCTAGACCTCTTGGAGCTATGCCCAGAGTCTCCAACCATTGTTCCAAACCTGTAGTTCCTTTGGATTCTAGAAAAAGTAATACTTTAGACACCACCTCACAAGGAGGTCACTTCCCCACTGGGAAACAGTTTGTCCCTCACAGGAAAGAGACTGCTTCCT
>NW_004524764.1:1792495-1794326 GCF_000260255.1 Octodon degus | reverse complement strand
TGGTACCTTGCCCTTTCCTTTGTTGTTGCTGCCTTGGTGTTTTTCCCAGAAATGATGAACTAAGCAGTTTTCCTCTGCCACATTTTTTCACCATGAAGTCTTTGTTTAAAGCCAGTTTAATATATTGGACTCAGTTGTAACTATCAGTGAATTAAATTAAACACCTTTTAATTTGCATGGGGTGGGCAATTTCCCTCAGTGACCATAAAGTAACAGAGAATATTGACCTTAGGATTGGGGTTCTTCTTGTGACTGCCTCTGACCATACAGTGTACAAGCACTTGGAATTGGTTAACTTGAAGGGTTCTGAAAGGCTTGGCATATATAGGCAAGAGAAGCTTTAGAATGCAGTTAAGTAGAACCTGGTGGGTGATTTTCAACTAGACTCAGAAGGTGAGAATTATGAGAGAAATATAGACAGTAATTGATGGGATCAGGAGGTTCAGTTAAAAAAAGAAGACTCCTTTGGCATTAGAACAAGAAGCCATTTGTATTTTACTCTGGCAGAACATTTTGTGTATTTCCTAAGGTTCTAAGGGACCAGGATTAAGAACATTAGACTAATTAATATGGTGGAAGAAACTTCAAGGCAGGTCAACATTCAAGCTTTGTCATGGTTAATATTGGCTACTTTTTGCCAAATTTACAGTGAGAACCAGAGCCAAATTGGCAGATAATAAAATTATGAAAAACTTTAATTTTGGCTCAGAAAGAACCACTTGTAAGATTGGGAATAAAGGAGGTATGACTGGTAAAGAGATTATTACTATTAAAAATAAATGAACCCTGGTCCTGCATGGTGTGCTGGCCACATCCCCCAGGTGCCCTGAACTGATGACCGAGTCTGGACATGGTATTCATGCTTGTAATCCCAGAGCTGGGGAGGCTAAAAACAGGAGGATTGCTGCAAGTCCAAGCTGCATAGTGAGACCCAGTAGCAAATATATAAATTTAAAAAATGAAGTACTTATTCAAGGACGTGAGATAAGATGACTAGGGTCATCTCAGAAGTCAGAAAGATCCCACTCATCACAGGCTCACAGGGGCAGAAGTGTAAACTTCTCAAACTTCTTGAGAAGAAAGCCTGCTTACCCTGTTTGATTCAAGTGTTGCTTATTCTGATTCTTTTCCATCCCCTTATGATTCGCTCCCTGACCTGTGCCATTGTATATTGGTCCAGGTAGCTTTCTTTAGATATTCACATCCAAGATTTGTTCTTGAGGCTCAGAAGACACTTGGACTTGGGCTGTAGAAAAAACAATGCTTAAACTGATGAGACTTGGGTGAAAGGATTGTTTCATTGTCAGTGTTTTAAAGGATACTATTATTATGTAAGGTCAAGTTCTAACCTCATTATTGCCTTTATTTGGACATTAAATATGAATTCCCAAGATGTATTTGGGTGCAAGTTTGACAAATATGCACTGTGACTGATAATCCTGATATATTAACTTCATTGAATTTAAAAGCACTTCTAGGAGTGGGACTGGATGGGCCATAGAGATAAGACTTAAGGTAATAATGTGTGGAATACTTCTCCCCTTCTTTCTGTGTTGATGTCCTGCTCTATTCCCTAGATGTCCCAGACTAAGCAGCTTTGCCCCTTCATGCTCTTTTCACATTCTTCTGCCTTAGATCCAGCCAGCCATGGACTGGACCCTCAAACCAAGAGTGAAATTAAGCCTTACCTGTCTTAACTTGTGTAGGTTGTGTATTGTTTACCAGTGAAGACAAATCTTACTGATACATTAAATCATGCAGTTATTTGTTATAGCTCTTATCTGTCCCTTCACTGAGATGCAATACCAGACACCCAACAACCTAGAGGAGG
>NW_004524764.1:1767162-1791235 GCF_000260255.1 Octodon degus | reverse complement strand
ACATTGTCTCCTGTTAAGGCTGTTTTCAAAGTGAGGAAGAATATTTTGAGAGGTGTTGATATCAATGTGCCTTTTATTGTTATTTATAAAATATTACATATTCATGTTTTCAGTCATACCTGCTATACTCAGCTCTCTGTGTTGTAAAATTCACAGGGCAACAATTTGTTCTATATGGAGATTTGATACAATATAAACTGATATATTAAATTCAGATACTAAGGATGTAGCATATCAACCTGAAAACCTAAGAAACACACTGTAGAATAATTAAAATAAGAATCAGATACTCAATGGTTTGAGAATAATTATATTCAGTAGTTCTGTTCTTACTGAATTTTATTTACCATTAAAAGATACAAGCAAAATATTTTGAATTATATTTGTTATCTAGATGAAACTTTAATCTTTTGAAACAACTCTATTTATAGGAACAGAATAATTACAATATTGTAGGGCAGAAAGTATCAGCAAATACCGTACCAGAAGTTAAAGCAGCTAGTACCTAGTTTAACTTGAGCTCAGAATGTATTCACAAGACTCCATGCAGAGAACTTCAGTCTTATAAGACGTATACATGGAATTTAGAAGAATCCTAGACACAGGCTCTCTGACTATATCCCTTCTGATAATGGGATTTTAAAAGGGAAATTTCTTGCATTTTTACCTTTAGCTTCAGTGACACAATTTAAATTAGTATCTGGGTTGCAAAAAAAAAATGATTGATGTAAGAAAAAGCATTTGTATTCATGTTTACATGTGCATATTCTTTCGAAACCCAAGTCTGTAGTCAGATAATTTAGAGAACAGTTGTGATACAGAACATGCATGTGCTGTCTCACTTTCAGCAGTTAGTGACTGTTGACAAGCGACAGATCATCTGCCTCCAAATCTGTTCCTGTTTTATGTTACTTTGGAATGTGTTCAAGTGACATAAGAAAATCTTGTGGTTCACATGTTTATGTACAGAATTCTAGTATCATTATTCCTCACATATGTTTCAGGATGGCTCAAGCTAGGACTTTAATGAATGTTGGTACGCACCCTGAAAAAGTCCAACAAAATGTGCTAATGAAAAGCAAAAATAATGTGAATCTGAACTTTTTTATTTTTTCTTTTTTAATAATTTTTATTCATTTTAATGAGAATAAAAGTTAAAGTAGTGATGAAATAATTTCAAATCAGTTTAGTAGGATGTTTACAATAATTAATGCATTTCATATTATTGTCTTCCTAGTAGTTGTTCAGAGGACAAGATGCACACATGATATCTTTTTTTGTTTGTTTGTTTTTGTTTTGTTTTGTTTGCAGAACTGGGGATTGAACTTCCCTTGTGCTTGCCAGGGAAGCACTTATTCCCCTGAGTCATCTCCCCATCCCCAGACATGATATCTTGTCTAAACAATATTAGTACAACCTTTATTCTCAATGAAATAAGAGAAAGTAGCTGCATAGCCATCCTGAGTCTCTTGTGTCTACATACACATATTTTGTTATTCTTCCCCTTTTTTTCACAAAACATCTGCCTTTCATTTACACTTTTGTGAAGTTAGCAATGCAGTGAATCTTAATTTATAAGAAATGCACAACATAAAGTAATATATCTTGTACAAAGCGAGACACTAAAGTGAATTTTAGCATTAATGAAATATAATACTAGTATCCTCAGGTGTGTTGGCAAGAATTCAAGTTAGTCACTAAAATTAACAGAGCTCAACTTTCCTGAGAGAAGTTTTTGTAAATCATAAGAGAATTACATACCAAATATTAGTTACTTCTAATAATTAGGAGGAAATCAATTGCAGCTGAAAACATATAACTGAGAAATGAGCCCATTCGGGGTCTGGCAAGCTGAGAACAGTTAATAGTAGATAGAAAGAAATACAAATAGATAATATATTATAAATAACCAAATGTTAAATATTTCATAATGTCTTCAAATAACACTAGAAAGAACCCAAAATATAGGGCCCAAGATAATAATGAAGTACATTGGATTAAAAGAAGACTTTTGGCTAAGAGACTCTTTGGGTGGGTCACTATTTCAAATGTCTTTAGGTGAATTTAGAAATCCTTGTTGGCATAGTTTTGGGATACATAATTACACTTGTCTTGAGAACCTGGCAACACCAGCTTTTTTTTTTTTTTTCCTGGAACTGGGGATTGAACTCAGATCCTCACGCTTGCCAGGGAAGTGGTTATCTACTGTGCCATTTCCCTGGTCCCAAATTTGGCACTTTTATTTCCCCTTCCCCTTTTCCCTTACACAGTGGCCTTCCTATTACTACAAAGACGTCTTTCTGTGTACTATTGTCTTCTTTTTTTGTTTAGGTCTTTATTTATATTTTGGGTTTTTTCATGTCACATAAACAATGTGATATTTAGCTTTTTTCAATCTGATTCATTCCAGCTAGTATTTGCAGTCTCAGTATCCACCTATTTCCCACAAATAACTCAAAATATACAGTTACATATATATATAAATAATATTTATTTATTTATATCACACATGCATCACATTTCTTTCCTTTTATTTTTTCTTTCTTTCTTTGATACCAGGGATCAAATTCAGGACATTGTGCTTGCTAGGCAGGCTCTTATGCTTCTGATCTATCTCCCTAGCCCCTTCCCCTTTTATTAATCTCTTGATAAACATAACAATTAGTTCCATACCTTAGCTATAGTTAGTTCTGTTGCTATAAACAGTTGCATTTGCCATAGACAGTTGTCATTATGTTTGTTTTCTTTTTACATTCAAGTAGGTATATTATGCACCATAGCTGTTTTAATCTTCAACTTTCTGACCACACGAGGCTAAACATATCTTCGTATGATTATTTATTATCTGTATATTTGCTTTGGTGCAATGTTTCTTCATATATTTTGCTTGTGAGTAGGCATATAGCTTTGCAGAATGTTGTTTTTAAATTTTATGGAAGAAATCCAGAAAAAGAATATGTGAACTAAGTGGAGGATCTTTCTTTGCAGATTGTTTCTTTCTTTCTTTCAGTACTAGGGATCTAACTTGTTACTTTTTAACTTCCCAGGCAGGCCCTTATGCCGCTGAGCTATATCCCCCACCCATGTCTTCAGGTTTTTGAAGAATTTCTACATTGAATTTCATAGTAGTTGGTCTAGATTACATTCCCACTGCCAATGTAGAAATTTCTTTTCCTCAAAATTTTTAAATGCGTTTCCACACTTCACTGGAGTCACAGCAGTACATTTCTTCAAAACCAGAAAACAATACTATAAAATAAGTGCAGTTGGTGATAGATATTTATACAGTTATGAACGTATAATTTCATACTTGCTGTCTCCTTTGCATGCTTTTATTGACTAGCAGAAGGCTATGAGTCCCATTTTCATTCAAGGTGAATGAGTTCCGTGAAGACAGAAGTTCAGATCTTGGAGAGTGTGTGTTCCACCTCGCAGCTTGTCATTGCGCTATCCATATGTCACTATGTCATTACAACCCCATTTGTACTAGTCTATGTAGATGTCAGTCATTAATGCATCACCTAAATCTGCCAAAATCTGGCACATACCTTGCTGTAGAGATTCATCCTTTCCTGCATTATATTAATCATACATAACAGTAATTGTATATGTAGGTAATACTTGATTATATAGAAATGCTATACAATTTACAAAAGTAAACTTTAATCTTATTTGCCTATTTAACTATATACACATTTCATTTTAGCTGTGGCATAAATATATGTGTAATTGATCTCTCTCTCAAATAGTTCAATTTTCTAATACAAATGACTATAAATACATATAAAATGGATGTCTGTGTTTACTGAATTATTATTTAGGTTGAAGAGATTCAGGTTACATTTTAGATCTATCACCTTTTTTGATCAGTACATTGCTAGTGTTTATTATATATTGTAATTTATATTCTTTTTATTACTTACTTAAAAAGAAAAACATTAAATATTTACATTTGTATATAATCCAACTCATGTTTTCACAATGTATTAACAGGATTATATTTTGTAAGATTTATATAGCTAGCACTATGAGAATATCGGCAACTTCATGAAGAAAGAGATAAACATAGAAAATCATAATACAGCTAATCATATGAAGGCAAAAATGAGAGGATCAAAAGTTTGTTTGTATGTCTTCTTAGTTAATTTTCAATTTAAATACAACTGTTGAAAATCTAAATTATTTATTGCTTCATGAATAAGCATATCATCTGTATGAAAATTTAAAAAATTCATAAGTAACTATTTTAAGTTTAACACATTTACAAAACGTTAAGAAGCACATTGGAAATAGTATATGATGTAACCCACATATTAAGAAAAATATTTTTTCGCCAATAGCAGTGACTTTTATCTTCTGTCCTCAGCTTCTATTTGAAAACCCAAATATTATATAAGAAAAAATATGTAATACTACACTTACATAGTAACTGTAAATAAATGTTTCATGCCAAAGTAGTAGGATTTCACCTGATACAGGCTCTCTGTCACTGATAGAACAAGGATGTCAATGTGATGGTGAATTACCTTCTTGTGGCAAGGATTCATAAGACACATGTTTATGCCATCAGCAGGATCATTAATAAAACAACTTCCATTTGTATAAACAAGAGAAAATAGTGAATTAATAACACTTAAGAGAATCAAAAGGCCGCAATCTTTGCAAATCACATATATGATATATGTTTATTTTAAATATACAAAGCCCCATAATGGTAATTTAAAACTGAGCAATATATCTGAACAGAGTTTTCACCAAAGCAGATATGCAGATATTAAATAAGCATATAAAGTTGTGTTCAGCCTCGTGTATCATCAGAAATTTGCAAATCAAAACAGGTATGGCACACAACATACCTACCGAAGTGTAACAAGAAAATGCACCTGTCTGTGGCAAAGATGTGAGGTAAGGTGCACCACAGGTTCAAATTGTTCTTGAGTCTTCCATGCTCTGGGGACTCATGGTGTTCCTTGCATTATGGCAGCTTAGCACCAACCTACCATTGTGCTTTCCTGTTGTTTGATTTCTTGTATGCCTGTGTGCCCACCTTTCTTTGGCAGGGACATCAGCCTTTAGACTCAGGGCCCACCCAGTAATACAGGATACTTATACCAATGACATCAGCAAAGATAGTTTAGGTCACATTCACACATGTGAAGGAATCCTTCATGGAGATTTCCATTGGCAATCTTGCCCACCACAAAATAATAAACAAACCACAAACTTGGGGCCAGGGAGATGGCTCAGTAGAATAAGTGCTTGCGTGGCAAGTGCAAGGGCCTGAGTTCAATCCCTGGTTCCACAAAAACAAAACAAAATAAACAAACAAACCAAAACAAACAAACAAACAAACAAAAAACAAACCTTGGGAAACAACCTGCTCAGCAACCACCCCCCCCAATCCCTTTCATGGACAGGATCCTTCTTTCCCCCAATAAATATATTCTACTCAAAAAAAAAAAAAAAAAAAAAAACACAAACTCATTTCTTCAGCTGTTTCTTTATTATTCTCAAAACTGTTAAATCCACTAGACAGAAGAGTCAATAAGAATATAGAATACTCAACTAGTTCACCATCTGATTTGAACTAAGTGATATTCAGAAGGAGAAAGTAGCAATGGTACAATACACATTTTAAGTGCTCATACATTAGCCAAGATTATTATACATGTCATAAACTAAGATTTACTAAGTTGAACTTTCTGGCTCTGAATTTCTTTTCTTTTGTGATTTAAAAATAGTTAACCTGGCTGGCCGAATAGTTCAGCATATTAAAGTGCCTGCTTAAGCAGACACAGGGGCCAGGAGTTTGATCCCCGCCCCCAGGGCATGCTGGGATGGCAATTGAGACTGGGCATGGTGGTCATGTGCCTGTAATCCCAGCACTTGAGAAACTGTAAGCAGGAGGATAACTATGAGTCCAATGTATGCACTGAGACCCTATATACTCTGTACACTCTGTCCTAAAACACACCAAAAAAAAGTTGACAATCTAAAAATAAAAATGCTTGGAAATGTTTCCCAAATTATTAGAAACTAAGAAACATCCACATCAATCATATACCAAGGAATGTGAATAAAGGAAATTCAGAAATAATTTTACTTTGCACTGAAATTAAAGCATAATATAATGATAATTTAAAATAGCTAATTTTACTGTAATATATATGCATGGTATTTAAAGACAGTATTTGAAAAAATAAAGATCATTAAATTTTATGCATTTCAACATAGTAAGAAAAGCTAAGGCATGATTATTGTACATGGGATAGAGTTAAACTTTAGTGTAAAAATTTTGTAATTTATTCACTAAAATTATGATACTATCTTCTTTTATAGATTATTTTTTAATTTTATGACTTCAGTGTGGTGAATGATAGAAACTCATCTTCTCACATGTACAAATTTCATTAAACTACTTCCTGATTCAAGGAAGGATTGCATATGAATCATAATTTTCATTTTATGAAGTCTAGAGTGCTAATGTATAAAGAAATTGATATTGTCTTTGGTAACTTGTGGTGATTCTGAGGACATTTCTGCATCCAGGAGATACATTGGTATGAGAATAGAGATATAAACTACCAAGTACATATGAAAACAAAATTTTCAGGAACTTAAGCCCCACTGCGATATATGGGCAAATGCAAAATATCATATCCAGTGAAATAATTTCATACTTTAAAAATAGTAACTTCAAAGAAACAGTGTTATCATCATGCTCCGAAAATACGTGATAAATTCCAAAAATATTTTAAAATTGTAGTAGTGAAAATTTAAAAGAATAGGAAAATCTCAAGAGACAATAAAAAGATATATATCAATATGCTGATCTGTAAAAGGCTCAAGCCAACAACTTCTGACATTGCCAGTCATGCAGATAACCCACAACTATTATAGACTACCGGACTATATTTGATTACTTTGCTGAATTCATGCACCTACAATACATGAATGGCAAAAGATAGACATAAAATTGGGGAAAATTAAAGAAGATGTGTTTTGTTTTGTTTTGTTTTGGTACTGATGAGCAAGCTCGGGACCTTGTGCTTATGCTGCTGAGCTGTCCCTCTGGCCATAAAGAGGAACTTTTCGACAACATAATACTAAGGTTTTAATGAGTTTAATGAAGAAAATTTAGTGAAAAGAAGGGAAGGTTGACAAAAAAGGACGTTGTGAGGGGTCAACCAAATAGCTCAGTAGATTAAAGCACCTGCAGGCAGGTGCAGGGACGGGGTTCCATACCCAGGCTTGCCTTGCTGGCCCCGGCCCCAGGGTGTGCTGAGATGGCATTTGAGACTGGGCATAGTGGCGCACCTGTCATCTCAGCTCTTGGGAGGCTAAACACAGGCAGATCACTATGAGTCTGATCTAGTAGTGAGATCCTGATCACCCTGCAAACCCTTCCCTAAAATTAAAAAAACAAAAAGAAAGAAAAAGAGAAAAGAAAAAAGAACTTGTGTCTAAATGGAGATCCAGAAATAAACCCTAAAAGGAAACAGAACAATTAATGTTCAAGTATGTATGTGAAAATTTTACAAAAATCATAGAAAGATATTTTCTTTATAGAAGTTTAAACTAGGACTAGGGAGAGCTAGAGATTTAATAATGATACCTGCTCACAGCATATCTTGATAGATATAAAAGAAAGACCTTCAGCAATGCAACAGCAATAGAAGTGAAAAAAATATTGCTCAAGAAAAGGGAAAACAGATGACATTACCCAAAATTTACACCTTAGAACTGATCATTTCAGCAAGTTAAGAGTCATAATATTTGATTATGTAAATTATAATTTACTTTTTCATTTTGGCTAGCTAATGGCCAAGTATAGTAAGCAACAACAATAGCAAAATATAAACTAACCTTTCTATAATCATTGACTTGGTTGAGAGAACCTAAACAAACCCTCAATTTTTGATATGCAGTTATGAGAAACAAGGGAGTGCTAATTTGCTGTAAAAAAAATTGTAAGGGCATATTGCAGTATAGTATATTGACGCAATAGATAAATTAGTCCAGTGTGAACTGAATTAGAACTTTATTTGTGACTGAGAATGTCAAAGGGGAAATGAGACAATGTGCTCGGTCATGGTTGCAATCAAGTATGGTAACAATACCAAAAAGCTAATGGGAAGCAATGGTCTGTGCGAAAGTAACCTGGTTAGCAGCTTGTGCTTGTAAGTATTAGGTTCCTGCTTCCCAAAGATTCTTGGAAAGAGTCCCTATCGTCAGGTGTTGGCTTGAAGAAACCGTTAATTCTTTGGCAGCATTAAGCTTCCTCAGACAGGCAGTTAAGCAAGGACTCAGGAGATTCTTGAATTTCAGTCACAGGTATGGCTTTCATTTGTTTTGGGTGAACTTTAATAAAAAAGAGAATTTAGAGGATTCTGGAAGGAGCTTAATCAAGAATAAGGATTCTCAAGTTATACACACACGCACACACACACACACACACACACACACACCCCTTTCAAACACAAATACGTAAGCAAATAAACTATCAGTATTGTATCCTAGGGTGACTTTAGCATTATTGCAATACATATGCAATCACTCACATCCAGATAAGTATACAAATATGCTCATAATGATTATATGAGTCATTTTCCCTTCTCTGGGTCAAAATATCCAACACACAAAACTTTAGGGAGGAGAGGTTTATTCTGCCCTGTGGTTGTTGCAGTGGGTTCAGTCCATGGTTAGCAAGCTGAAATGCAGAGCTGGCACGCCAGACAAAAGTCACTTGCTGTAATAAGAACAAGAGAAAAAAAAAAGATTCGTATAGAAAAATACAACTTTCTAAGTCAAACCTCAGTACCCTGCCTTTAACTAAGTTCAATCTCCAAACAATAGCACTTTGGGACAATTTATTTATTTATTTATTTATTTATTTATTTATTGTTGTTGTTGTTGTTGTTGTTGTTCTTTTAATTTATTTTTGTCTGTTTGAGAGAAGATCTCATTATGAAGTTCAGGCTGTCCATGAGCTCACTTTATAGCCCAGGTGGGTCGGGAATTCACAACAATCCTCCTGACTGCTGGGATAAGAGGCACACACCACCAAACCTGGCTCTTTGGCACATTTTACATCTAAACTATAACATTCTGCTAACTCCCTTAATAAGGTCAAGTCCATACAGATATAAATATGAGAAGAGTATGTATCTTAACTCTAAAAGTTTCCAAAGACTACATAATGGATGAATGAACCGTGAAAACATGGGTTTTATATTCAATATTGTACTACTCGGCCATAAAGTAGGATAAACGAGATATTTTTAGGTAAGCACATGCCATTTGAGGCCATGATTTTAATTGAAACAAATTAGACAAACAGATAAATGTGCTTAAATATTGCATTCTTTCTCTTGTATGAGAAATCCAACAGATAACTAATAAATAAAATTGATGATGGGTAATAGGAGGTAGGAAGTAAATGCTAAAATGGAAAGGGAACAAGAGAGGGAGAGGAGAAAAGGAAAAGGGGGAAAAGAAAATAGAAGGAATAAATAGAAACAAAGCTTTTGTAAGTAATGAGAGGAAGAAAGGTTGTAGTGAGGGTAGGGGAGGAGAATGGAAGTAAAAGAAGAATTGAGGTATATTATGTACAGGTAGTAATTCCCTATCATGAAAGTTCTCTCTCTCTCTCTCTCTCTCTCTCTCTCTCTCTCTCTCTCTCTCTCTCTCTCTCAGCACACTATTACTTGGTTAACCTATGTAAATTCAAAAAGTTAAACACTTCCTGAATAAAAGACAGAGCTAACATTTTCATCCCAAAGAGACGGTGAATAGAAATAATCAAACACATGCAAGATCCAAATCTATCAGGGCAATATTAAATCCCGCAGCTGTGTGCCCAGCTCTCAGGGCAGGTTCTGATAAGATGTGAGCTCCAGCAGCCCCATCCATGTAGCTGTAGCTTTACTGTCTGCAGCCCACATGGCTTCTCACTAAGGCAGACTTCACCCTGACCGGTCTTTCCTTGAATGTGTTTACATTCTTGGCATTTTGAAATTCTCGAAGTCTCCTCTGCACCTTTAGCTTCTCTTGTACAGCTGCATGTGCTACACTGTCATAGGCTGCTGGACCGGGCTATGACTCTGTCACATCCTTCTGCTTGGCCTCCTATTGCTTCTTTTGATATCTAGGTAGAAGACTCCATGACCCAAAAACTTGCATTGCATGCATGAATTTTTATTTGTTTATTTTTTTTTAATTTTAGATTAGGGTCTATAGGGTCCATCTGTGTAGATTGGACTCCTAATAATCCTCCTATTTATAGCCTCCCAAGAGCTGGGTTTCCAGGCATGCACCAACACGCCCAGTCTCAATTGCCATCTCAGAGTACCCCACAGGGGGAGCAAGCACAGCAGACCTGGGATTAAACTCCTGGCCCCTGTGTCTGTCTAAGCACGTGCTTTAATCCACTGAGCTATTTGTCCCGCCCTTGAAAAAAATATCATGTGGATGATGACAAGTGAGATACCAAATTGAGCATCGGATGGGCTCCCTTGAACCATGGCTGCAGAGGCCTCTGAAAGTACAGAGGATTCAATTTAGGGCCATACTTCACTCGGCAGGCATGAAGGAGCAGTTGTCTAGCAACTGTATCCTCAGATGGAAGACTTATAGTTTTGTACATTTGGGACTGAAAAAGATGGGCGATGGCTGATTTCTGATATGCCCTCAAGGTATCTTTCTTATTGTTAAATACTTGGATTTTTAGTGCTCATATTTTCAGTAATCATGATATTAGTTTCACGAGCTTACAGATATCCCCTTGTTAGTGAAACTAAGATTTTTCAAATCATTTCATCCTATATTCTTCATTCTTCTCATTGTAGATCTGGCTAAGTGCAGTCAGCAATTTCAGTACCACAACCTCAGTGTTAAGCTGCCCTGGAGGTTTCTCTGCCACATTAGTGCACCACCATTAAATTTAATTTCACACAAACTCAAACGAAAGTGTAGAAATAGAAATACATTATTTGCCAAAATAAAACTTGCATGATTTCCAGCCCAATTTCTAATTCAGCCCTCACTCTGAGCCAAAATTCCATGAGCCTGCTCTTTACTATCCATGTTCCTATCTGCTCTATGGTCTTTTAAGCTCTAATAACAACCTCTTATGAAGCTCAACTTACAGGATTCCAGCGTTTCTCTAACTGACATCTCCAAACCTTTCTAAACAATCCTACAAATGAGTTTCAAAGATGTCTAAATCACATAGTCAGGTGTGGTCACACAATGACACCCCTCCCGCCATGTTAATACCAATTTTCTGTGACAGTCACTTTCTCAGCACTGAGACTAAGCTCACAACACTCAGAAATTAAAGGAAGAGAAATCAATTTTGCTTCACAATTCAATGTGCTTAGACATACTAGGTTGGCTTCCATAGTGTCACTGCCTACTACATATCGTAGGATTGTTTAGAAAGTTTTGGAGATGCCAGTGACATTATGGAAGAACAGAATGGAAAAGGAAAATAGTGCTTCCCATAGTGGCCAAGGAACAGCGAAGGGATAAGGCAAGAATGTTGTTACACCTTTCCAAGTCATACCTCCTGCAACTCATCTTTTTTTGTCTATGAACATGAGATTTTGGGAGCACTTTAGATCTAAAACTAAACAATGATAAAGAAGCTATTGCATCAAAATGTATAGGGACAAAGAGGAAAAGGCTATGCATGGTAAAGAGCTCTGAGATTAATTTAAAGCATATAAAGAATTCAAGTGAACAGGGGCCCTTGGTTTGTGGGGTGATGTCTGCCAGAGGAGTGAGGGAAATGAAAGCGAAAAGGAATGGATTGTGGCAACAACAGCTCCCAGGTTCCCAGCATACATGGCAACCTTTGGAACAGACCTGGATGAGCTCAGCAGGTAGAATGAAAAGCAGGTTGCTTTCAGAGATGTTTACTTTGGCCAGTGTGTTCCCTCTGCCTCTGACAACTTGCTTAGATTGGATTGACACATGGTGTGTAACCAACTACCCTACTCTTTCCCTATTCCTTGGCCAAAACTTGAGAAATACTTTACTTCTACATGTGCATTGTCAAATAACCACAGAGGTCTCAGCTTGAGTTACAAATAACCACAGAGGTCTCAGCTTGCTACAGTTTCTATAAGGCTTTCATATATATTGAGAACCATCTTCTCTGGCCTATTGGTTATTGAACTAAGTCTTATCTCCAAGTAGTCTTTACATCTGTTGCATCTCCACTGTCATACACTGAAACTTAGGTGAAGTCTTGTTGCCTGCACATATTACCTATTAAGGACAGGTATGTACTTATGTTCCCCGAATGTAACCTTAATCTCTTATTGAGTATGTGAGCCAATGGCAACTTATCTAGTTAATAAATTGGGAACCCCTCTTTACTGTCTTGCCATGTTCTAGGAATTTGAAGACCCTATTTTTTCCTTACAGAATAATCATCCCTTCTCTATTTATGGACAGAAAATCCAATTATCCAATTACTCATGATAAAATATCTCTCAATTGCAAAACTAGTTAATAAACCAACATTATTGTCGTTATTGTTTCTTCAATACTAAAACTTAAATATAAATTATTTTTCAGTGTGCAAAATTTCTACTTTTGAAGATTAAAAAATAGTTATTATTCAATTGCACTTCATTTGATCCATTTTAGAAAATATATGCTAAATAATATATTTTAATGTATTAAAATCATTAGTCTAAATTAAGTAACTCTGACATGAAGTGGATGATTAGAAATATTTGTGCTGATTAGTATGAGATTGAAAAGAATATGAGTTGAAAACATAATTTATTTTTTCTAAATTAGCTTTACAATATACCTGCAATTATTTTGTTATAAAAATATAAGAAGTGTGAACAAATATATTAATTTTAATATGAAATAAAAGAAAAATTATACTTACTTGTGACTGTATGTACACTATCTAGTTATTAACAGACACTCCCATTATTTTAACTGTGTGAGCTCCTTACTCTTGCAAAAAGCAATTTAATGACTTAGAATTCTTTTAAAAGTAATAAAAATATAAGAGTGACCAAAATACACTTCAAAGGCTGGCCGACAGTTCAGTGGACTAAAGCACTTGCTTAAGCAGACTCAGGAACTGGCGTTTGATCCCTTGGACCATTTGTTGTGCCTGTCCTGTCCCCTGTGCACCTTAAGATGGCTATTGAGACTGGGCATGGTGGCTATGCCTGTAATTCCAGTGCTTGGGAGGCTGAAAACAGGAGGATCACTAGGAGTCTGATCTGTGCAATGAAACCCTGTAGACCCTGTACTAAATACATAAAAAATACACTTCAAGACAGTTATATGTTCTGCATAAATTATATGCATGAGATTCTCCTCTGTGATGAGACATGACTTCAGTAAGAAGCACCTAGCAAACTAGTAAAGCCTTGGGTATCTACAGATCAATGACATGTAAATCACAAACTGAGGAAAGAAGGCCTACCCTGGATATGGGCAGCACCAACCAATCAGCAGTAACCTAGAAGGAGGTGTAAGTAGATGTAGAGACAGACAGGGGTAGGTTGGTGGGAAGGGAATTAAATAAGAATCAAGTTGTATTATGTATACATAGCTACTCCCAAAGGTAATGTAAACTTCATACACTATAAACGTGTACTAATAAAATGATTTTTTCTAAAAAAATGAAACGAAGAAGACAGCCTTGGCTGGGGATCCATCTTGGCGCATAGCACCTGTCTGGCAAGTGCAAGGTCCTGAGTTTGATTCCTGGTAGAAAAAAACAAACAAAAACTTTTCAAGAAAAAAATTTTTCACTCTTATTTAGAATAATAATTACCTTTACCAGTGCCTTTGCTTACTTAAATCCATTTCCTTGGGGCTTCCGGTACAGACTCTTCAGCCTTCCCGTGCTTTTGTACCCTTTGGCTTTGGTTACTCCACAGCACAGATGCCTGCTTTTTCATTCTTAGGCTTCTGATTCCACAGAGGATCATTTGAAGATTATCCAGTAATCCTTCATATAATCCCATATGATTAATAATCATATTTATAAATAACTATTAATCATATGATTATATGACTATATCTTTAATTTTTAATTTTTCAATAAATTTATCAAGAAGTATATTTTAGTTTTCTTGCTAACAATTCCTTTCTACATACCCAAAAGTTTGCTTACTTATCCATTTTGGATCATACTTATTATATAGCTTTTAAAAACTTGAGGACATGGATATATTAAAACTTTGAAGGAATATAATTAAGAAATTTACTAGTGAATAATTGTGAGGTCTTCAATGTAAAATAAATAATTTCAGTGGAGTTATGTTTTCTTTTTATAACCTCTTAAATGTATCAATTAGAATTCAATGGTATATTCAATGGGTATCTTATTTCTTTTAATTTCTTATTTTTAAAATTTCATTAAGATATAAGGAAACCAGTATGTCTTTTTTTTTTTTTTTTTTTTTTTTTTTTACCAGGGATTGAACTCAGGCCCTTGCACTTGCCAGACTAGCACTTATTTTACTGAGCTATCTCCTTGGCCCCTGATTTTGTTTTGAACATGCAACTTAGTATGTTAATAACAGTTGTTAGTCATTTTCAATGGCGTTTACAGCATTTAAAGGCCTTACCTGTCTTACTTAACTCTTTCATTTCTGAGACATTATATACAACACCCACAAATTGACGGAGAGATTCAATCCATGATTTGCTAAACCAAGGCAGAAACATGGCATAGGTGCAGGACTGTGTATACTGCTAAGCTCATGATTGAGAGGGCAGAGCAGGAGAAGATGCCAAAGAGACAGGGACACCATTCCAGTACACACCGAAGGCAATTCCTCCCTGCTTCATGCAGACACGCTTGGAAGTGCTCTTTATTCTCCTGAGACTTCTGATTCTACAGGGGATCATATTGAGATTACCCAATAATCCTTTATATAATCATATATGATTAATAATCAACCACATTTATAAATAATTATTAAACATAGTTGTGACTGAGAGGCACCCAATCCACCAAGTTAACACAAGATTAAGTGTCATGCCTCTTATTTAAAATGTTTGTATGATATAGACTATGACCATCTTAAGAACAGAAAATCACTAACTGATATTTTTAACTGTAGAATTCTTAGTCATAGATCATTTGAAATAATGTTAACAATATAATTTCCCTTGTTTTTATATTAAATTATTATTTCTTGAGTTTTCCACTCAACAATAAACAGGTCTTAAATCTGGACTATAATTCACTATCAATTTTTTACCAATATTGTCAGTGACTGATCTCATTCCTTTAAATTTAATAATTTATATTTGAAGAAAAAGAGAAACTAATGTTTACCCATCAAGAATTTCAGAGAAATTTTATGTAGAAAAAGGAACTGCAGCTGAAAAAAATGAGCCTTCTAAGTCAATGGCAAAATGAGTATTCATGCTGATAATGTTTTCAAATAAATGCAGTCCATCAAAAAATAGAGCTAACTCACTTGCCAAACACACTGTCACATTTCTTCAACATGATTCCATGTTGTCAAGGCTCCAATATGTATTGCAATTATGTGTATCAAAATAAATTATTCAGTTTGTTTTTTTTTTTTAATTTTCTAGAACAAAACATTTTCTCAGGAATGAAAGAAACATGAAATGACTCTTTGGGGTTGGGGAGAGAGTTCTGCTGTAAGCCACTGCCTGGCAAGCACAAGGACCTGAGTTTGATCCCAGGTGCCACATGACAGGCTGTGCCAGCCCTGGAACCCCAGACAGCATGCTCACCTGAAACCGGGCACGGTGGCACAAGTCTGCAATGCAGCGCTCCTGAAGGCCCAGCAGGAGGGTCACTCCCAACCCTAACTGCGCAGCGAAATCCTGAATCAAAGAAATAAACAAACAATAAATAAGAAAAATAGAAATGATTCTTTCACATTTGTATAGTTGAGATCCTGAACTTCTCAGTACAGTTTCCAGAAAATATACAATAAAGAAGAAAATTAATAGTAGAAACTAGGACTTCACTTGTCTTGTATCACATAATTATTTTACCTTTTCTATTATTTTAAAATATGTTCATACTATCCAATCTGTTAAATATTTGTAAGCTTCTAATTTATTTTTAAGTTGCAATAAAAATATTTGAGTTCAATATGCTTAAGAGTGGCCATGAATGCCTGTATTTAAATCATAATTGTATGCACTACAAGATAAAAGCTATACTATTATTCATTTGGGATTTATTAAACTAATATTCTTAAAATATCCAAAATCATTTATAGTCAGTGAAAATAATGTGTATCTGAAATATGCAATGTATTAATTATTGTAAATGTCCTACTAACCTATTTTGAAACTGTTTCATTGTTAATTTGTCTTTTTATCTCTTTAAAATGAATAAAAAAATTTAAAAATTTATATAAGAGGTGCTATTGAACTCAGTTGGATTCATTGCCTATGATTAGTTTTGAAAATTATCAGTGTTGTTTTAGTATTGTCATAGTGGACCACAAGGACCAGGGAGACGGCTCAGTAGAATAAACACTTGTTTGGCAATCACAAGGGCCTGAGTTCAATTTCTGGTTCTGAAAAAACAAAAACAAAAACAAAGAAAAACAAAACAAAAAAAACCAACAAAACCATAGTGAACCACAAACTGACAACTAGTTTTACATACTTTCCTGAAGGATGAATGGAGATTTTAGTATCAAGTTCTTGAGATTTCCCATGATCCCATTAGGATCTCATGATCCTCTCTCCTATCTGCTAAGGCTTGGATTAAGCCTAAAACCACTAAGGCTAGAGATGCTCCAGGGCAAGATTCTTATTAGCTCAAGATCACCACCACCCTCAAAGTCATCCAACAATTCCTTCCTCAAGCCACAAATGCATAGGTTCTGGCTGCCTTATGGCCTTTTGCTCCTTTTGATGAACATGCTGACTGCCCAATTACCACCATTCTTTCTTTTTTTTCTTCCTTCCTTCCTTCCTTCCTTCCTTCCTTCCTTCCTTCCTTCCTTCATTCCTTCCTTCCTTTCTTCTTTCTCACCATGTATAGTAACACCAAGAAGACTGGAGGTTTACTGCAAGGGTCCCCAGTGTATGGAGTAGTCTCTACCTAAAAAATACAGCAGAACACTATTTTACTTAAGCAAAGATTCCTAGTCAGTATGTGTTTATTAATAAAGCTCTAGTGTATTTACAAATTGATTTTTCAGGGAAGTTGAGATAACCAAGTGGACTAAGTGCCTGCTTAGGAAAGCTCAGGTTCCAGGGTTTGATCCCTGGCACCACATGCTGCACCAGCCCCAAGCCTTGGCATGCTGAGCTGGCCACAGAGATGGTGCTTGGTGACACGTGCATGTATTTCCAGCTCTGGGAGGCTTGAAAACATGAGGATAACTACCAGTCCAAGGTCCATAGTGAGACTCTGCACAAAATAGAAAAAAAAAGTTTTAATTCATCAGAAATTAGCTAAATCAAATTTTATTTTAACATTATAAAATTATGAGAAATTATCCATATACTTCTTATTTAAAACTTCATTGCTATAAACAATACTGTAAAATGACATCTTATTCATACTAGATATACATCACATGGGCTGAAGTTTTGACTTCAGGTAATTTCAATGTAACTATAATCCATATAGGAAGATTAGTGCCTATGTAGTTTATACTTCTGAGGTATTAAATAGTTTAAGAGCTTACTTAGAAGTACCCACATATAATTCAGTTGACTAGCTTAGAAAACATTGCTTCAGAGAACAAACAGATTGTTCATTACAGAAGATTGAAAAGTGCTTTCTCTGCCACCCTCACAGAAATCTGAGAACAAAACTCATCACATCTTTACAAAACTAGAGCTCTCAAAACATGTGCAAACAATGGAATATTAAAATTTTAGAATAGTTACAAGCTAAACTCTTGATTTAAAGTATACTGTGTTTTTCAAAGTTAAGCTATTGCCTAGAGCTCATGACTCTATATTAACAAAGCTTAGTATCTTGGAAATCAAATTCGATTCATTAATTGAATTTTACAAATAGATAGAGTGTATTTCACTTAAGCTTCTTTTGTTATGTCTGAGGAAATCTCTTTTAAACAATTCCTCCTCAAGGCTAAATCGAAAATAAGTCATCCAGTATATACACATACATAGATATAGACATAGACATAGACTTATACATAAACATAGACATAGATATACTGACTAAATTTTTGAAGGCCAAAAAAAGCCATATGTTAAATATAAATTTACAAATGTCAAAGAAGAGAGCAACAGGGTTTCATAAAGAAAGTGGTACTTGCATACTATACTGAAATTCATGACAATAGATGTTCTTTTTCCTGAGACATTCATTATTATGTCTAGAGGGGCCTGATGCTTCTGTTCATAAGATTTCCAGTACAAACAGATAAACATAAGCCTCAATATGCAGCATATGATTTCAAATCTGCTGGTCGGAATCAATATGAGAATCAATAACTTTTCATTTTCGTACATTAAAGATGAGTGACGTATTTCTGAAAAAGCAATCAGTTGTGAAATAGTCATAAAAATATCAAAAATTTTTAGTATGCTGCACACAATAGCTAATGGAATGTAATTTTAAAATTGAAAATGAATGGATGCAGATTGTTTTGCAAGGAAAGCATTGGAATTTCAGATATTTGGATTGATGTGCTTTCTTATTTCAAGGTCTTCAAAAATTGCCTTCTATAGGATCCATCACTCATGCTCAATATTGATCTAGGGCTGGGGAGATGGTTCAGTAGAATAAATGCTTGCCTGCCAAGCACAAAGACCTGAGTTCAATGCCTGGTTCCGAAAAAAAAAAAAAAAAAAAAGAATACTCAATCAATATTTATGTAATTTGAAATCACCAGTGTATGTTCATCAGAAGTCTATCTAAAAACAATAGTAATAGTAGATTTATAATTTTCCAACACAACAAGAAAGATATTTTGATACATTGCATTAATATAATTTGATATTCCATGAATTTGAATCATATCAATGATAAATAAAATTATATAAATAATGTGAAGGAGCATAAAGAAAAGATAGAGGTGAAGGGAAGCTAGGATCAAAGAAGAAAAGGATTATGAGGACACACTACCATTAGATAAAAATATTTTCCATGAAATTATAAATTATCATATCTAAAGCTCATAAATGAAAATTTAGCAATAAAATAATGGGTGGTGGATGACGGGACACAAGTTTCTAATGTTGGAATCAGGTTACAGATAAAGAAGAGGAAAGCTGGAATGATCTATAGGATGCTTGATTAGTGGAGAGACATCTGTATGAACTCATGCAAATCTCACTATAAATACAGATAGATTCACAAAGAGATGTAATAGTGCTGATCTGCTGACTAAGATGAACAAAAAGGAACAAACATTTTAGCCATAAACACTCGTGTTCAGATCTTATTTTCTAATATTATTGTCAATAAAAAATGGTTCCACAAATAAGTTATTGATCTTTAGACTAGGACAAGGGATATAAAAGATGAGTTTTAAACATTTTATAGTGCTAGAAAATGAGGTTTTCAAAAACCCACAATGATTATGTATGTCAGAAGATCAAAGTTTGCAGTACAATGAGCTCTAAATTGCCAATACAGAAACAATTCAAGAAAAAAGTAAATCCATACTTTGTGAAATATAGTAATATATTTATGCATGTACTTTAATGCCTCTATTATGGACATTTCTGTTCATAAACAATTCAGTTTATGACAGAAGCATTCAGGAAAAATTTTGCTTCCTTTTTTGAGCTCTGCATTCATGGTGAACATACCCACCATCCACTTATGGTCACAAACGTGGCCAACTTTCTCACTCTCACTTGTCATGGTTTTCTCTAGTTGAGCTTGTGGTCACAGACAGACCTGTGCACACTTTCTTTGAAGCTTTTTGTGAGCTTTAAGGACATAAATCAGTGTATAGTGTGATTCAATCTAGCATGGCTGCAAGCAAGTGTAGAGCAGAAAGAATACTGACAAGAATATGCAGAACAGGAGTGGCAAGAAGGTTTTGAAGAAAATGACCATTGAATTGAAACAGAAAATTGCAGAAAGGCATGAGTGTGGTATTTCTGTGACTGATCTGGCCTTGGAGCACAAGATGGAAGAGTTAGTGAACTATTGGAAAGATTAAAGATGTCATCTGAGGAACTGATGTGACAAAAGGCGTAGCAGTGTTAACTAAGCACAGGGCACAAATTCTGAAAAAGATGGAACCACCTCTGTCAGTGCTGTTGAATGAAAAACATAAGGCAAATGATTCCATTAGTGAAGTTATAATCTGTGAAAAGCCAGGAAGCCAGGGAGATGGCTCAGTGGAAAAGAGCTTCCCTCGCAAACACAAAGGTCTGAGTTCAATGTCCGGTTCCGGAAAAAAAAAAAAAATCCAAGAAATTGTAGTGTTTTAATGCAAGAAAAAAAAAAAAAACAAGTACAATAAGTGAGAATTCAAAGCCAGTGAAGGGTGGTGTGCTAAATTCTGCAAGAGAAGTGGCACATACAGTGTGATCAGACATAGTGAGTCTTCAAATTATGACAAGGCTGCTGCATAAAGCTACAAGAAAGAATTTTGGAATTCATGAAGGTATAAGGATATGTCACTCAACAAGTGTTCAACTACAATGAAACAGGGAATATCTGGAAGATGCTGAATGGAAGAATCTGTATTATGCAGAAGAAAATGGCATGCTAGAACACATATCAAGCCTTTTGCTGTGTGCAAACACAGGCACTAACCTGAAGATCAAGCCACTGCTGTTCTACCATTCCAAGAACACTCAAGGAATAGAACATAAACAAATCCAGGCTGCCTGTGCTGTGGAGCACCCATGTGAAAGGTTGGGTCATAAGGCAATTGTTCATGGAATGTCTTCATGAGGTGTTTGAACTCACAATTCTGAAATATTTTTCTGATAACCACTAAAAGGTGAAAGTATCTCCTTCAGTTGGATGGTTGCTGGCACACACTGGCTCAGTGGGTTGAGTATGACTTCATGAAGATCAACAAATTACTTCCCTAAAACACAACACCTCTTCTGAAGCCCATAGACCAGCAAGTATTCAAAAACTTCAAAAAGCTATACATAAAGGTGCTTTTCATTGGGTGTTTCAGTCTCATTGAAGAGACATCCTTGACTCTGAAAGAGTTCTTAAGAAATGTTTCAATGCCCTCCCCTATATCAACCTCATTGAAAAAGCCTGAGAAGTTGTCACACACTGGACCTTAAGCTCAGCATGGAAGAAATTATGGCACAAATATGTTCAAAAAATGTGACTTTGAAGGATATGATGCATGGGTAGTGGAGAAGACTGTGTTCTTGGGCAATACTATGGGTCTGGATGTCAATGGAGCATGGTGAGGACAATATGGAGGAGCTAATGATGGAGAACTTGCTGAAATACAGAGGGAGCAGAAGAAGCACTTGTTTTCTTTTGTTTGTTTGTTATCTGCAGTACTGGAGATTGAACTCAGGACCCTGCACAAGCCAGGTAGGCGCTTATTCTACTGAGATATCTCCCCAGCCCTGAAGGCACTTGTTGAAGAGCATTTCCCTGAGGAAGAGGAAGACTGGGAGGAGGTTAGCTGTGAATGATTAAATGCATTAAGAAAAAGTGAAATGAGTGCCAGGCAAACATATACCCAATCTCTGACTAAACTACATAAAAAGGGGATACAAATGAAGGACCATTTTGTATCTGTATATACAAAATAATTAAGATAACTATATAGCTACTTTCTCTTAATTCAATGAGAAGAAAGATCTGTGCTACTAGTGTTTAGACAGGATATCATTCTGCATCTTGTGCAATGAATAACCACTATGAAGACTACAATATGCAATGTATTAATGATTGAAACTGTCCTACTAATCAGTTTTGAAACTCTCATTGCTATTTGTTTCTCAATAAAATTAATTTTAAAAAAAGAAATGAGTGCCAGGATATCTTTGAGAAGCACACCCAAAAATAAATGAGTCTTTACATTTTCACATGAAACAATAATGTGTTATGTCATTTCTGGAGAGTTCTGCATTTCAGAAATAAAGAAATTACATTGAAAACTTTTTCACCAAGATTGACCTTGAAGCAAACAGATAATGAAGAGTTGAAACTCCTAGAAAATTATCCTTAAGGAGATGGATTTTCTCCCCTCAAATGACCTCCAAAACTTCCATCTTCCTGTATGCCATGTCAGAAGTTGCCACAAGCAAAGTTAATGTTCTCTCTCTTCATACTGTACTGCACTAGACTTTGTTTCACATTTGTATGGCGAAGTCTTCATATGGTTCAGAGTGGATTAGCCTTATGTACATTGAAATTTAAGGGAAAATGTGATTTTGTGCACAAACAATTTGTAAATCAAGATACCACTTTATATAACTCCATAATAATACAAATGAATGAATTAATGAATGATGTGGAATAGATAAATCTCTAAAGAAGAATAGTTACAAACAATTTTTATGACTACTTGCTCTTTCCTACTCCACATGTAGGTTGTAGAGCAGAAAGGGATAGAAAAAATTCATTATCATGGGAAAAAGTGACAAATGCTAGGTCACTCAAAAGATCAAGGTTAAATTTCACAGTGATAATTCCCACTGATACTACGTGCCCTGTTAGATGTAATAAGAATGGCCTTTTATGTCAGTGATCCTTTTCTTCAAAACCAAAAATTTTAAATGTAAACATAAGAAGCACAATAATAGAACCCAGTTAAAAGACATTCTCTCAGTCATTACCTAATTATTCCTAAAAACTGTTAAGATAATCAAAAACAGGGAAAGATGTGGGATAGTCTCCACAGCTGGTGTAGCACAGGCTTTTGTAGACACTATATAATGCAGTATCAGGGGAGTGTGAAACTATATGATACTGAGTATTATTTTTAGACAAGGTCTACATGCAGCCTCCAGGGCCTGCATATAGATTTCAAGCATTTTTTACATGTATGGTCATCTGCCAGAGCAGATTCCTCAGCCTTTTGGGTGAAATCCTTCAGCCATTGGCACAGACACTTCAACTTCCTTCAAAAGTGGCCCTTTCCTTGCAGATCTTTGATACAGATTTGCAAAAGACATTGCAGTGGGTCCAAGCCCTCCTCTGGATCCTTTGGGGTAGCCAGGTCACAGATCTCTTGCACTCATCTACACATGATTCTAGCAAGCACTGACTAATGTAGCAACTAACTTAAATTCTCTAGTTTGTTCTCATTAAAAAATAGTTCATTGGGGCCAGTGAGATGGCTCAGTGGAATAAGTGCTTCCTTGGCAAGCACAAGGGTCTGAGTTCAATCCCTGGTTCCGCCAAAAAAATAAAAATAAAAAAATAAAAATAAAAAATAGTTCATATTTTAAGTGTCTTTATTACTTTGTTGAATGTTAATATATATTAAAATGTGTATATTACAACATTTTCTGTTTGGGACAATGTTTCATGGTGAACTTGAAAAAGAATTCCTATACCTTTTATATTTTTGCTAAGTTAGCTTTTTTTACTGAAGTAGCTTTTCAACTTTCTTGCACTTCTGATTTACTTAGTAAGTCATTTCTGTTCTTTCAGTGGTACAATTTTTATGTCTTTGGAACTACATATGAATATTGATTTCAGTTTAATCTGAAAATTGTTGTTGGTGGTACTTTTTTGGCAGAAGTATTGTATTTACTATTCACAGAACTGAATTCCTTCTCTGCCATTTTATCTTTGATTTATGCATTTTAGATTTTAATCTTCTTTTCTTCAGCCTTACTTTTAAAATATTTTAGTGGTATTCTACATAATAGATAAATCTGAAGATATTCCAGACTACTTTAACATAAAACATAGTAAATTTGAAGGTATGTAGCCAATTACTTCAATATAGTTCCATTTATAGTATTTATTTTAGTGAGAAAATTAAAAAAAGTTGAAAACCAGATAATAGGAGGGTAATAGTGGTTAACACATTGTGTGTTGTTATCTTTGAATTTGAAGTAGTGACTTTGAATGCAAGACATAGGTATTTAACTGCCCAAATAATATTAGCACAAACCTTTCTTTCCAATAAACTGAGCATATATA
>NW_004524764.1:1761320-1767062 GCF_000260255.1 Octodon degus | reverse complement strand
TATAATATATATGTATGTATATGTATACTTTTTCATTTTTTTTCCTTTACACGTCCCAGTTTCTCATTCATTTTGAGAAGTCTCTTCCCATTCTACAATATCTATTAGACAGTTATATCTTCCTTACTCTTTCACTTTATCACATTAGGGAGACAATACAATGTTTTCACATGTGCATATGGTTCATTTCATAAGAGTATGGTCTTGTGTTATGTCCATTTATCTTTTAAAAATATCCATTTTATCTTTCTTTCCTTTTTTATAACTGATTAGTGCCCAATTATATAAAAAGACCACAGTTTAAAAAATCCATTCCTTGATCGATGGCCATTTGTGTTGTTTCCAAGATGTAGCTATTACAAATTATATTGCTATGAACACATGTGCATATATATTGCTGTGGTACAATGTTTTTAATTCTTCTAGGACAATATCCAGAAGGGGACTAGTCTGGTGAAATATGAATCCCAATCCTAGTTATTTGAGGAATCTCCACAGTAATTTTGACAGTGCTTGTACCAGTCTACAGTCCCACCAAAACTCAGAGATATTCCATTTTTTCCACCAGAATTTGTGATTAGTTGATATTTTAATGATAGCCATTTGGGGAGGTTAGGTGGAATATCAGTGTTATTTTAGTCTGCATCTTTCAAATGATGTTGACTATTTTCCCAAATATTTATTTGTTGTTGGTATTTCTTCATCTGAGAAGTGTGTATCCATTTAAGTTGATCATTTTTGGATTGGAACATTTAATTTGGGAGGTCTGATTATTTTTCTAGTTCATTATATGTTCTACATAGTAATCCTTTGTCTGAGAAACAACCAGTAAAAAAGTCTTTCTCAATGTTGTTTGTCTCTTCACTATGTTGATGGTTTCTCCTGCTGTGCAAAAGCTTTTTAATGAGATGAGAATCCAGTTGTTAATTCTTTGTGATAATTCCTATGTGTCTGGAGGATTGGGGTTTTATTCATAAAGTCTCTGCATATACCATTGTCTTTTTTTTCTTCGCTCTTTTTCTTTTTTTTCATAATTTTATTGATAAACAAATAGCAATGAGACAGTTTCAAATCAAATCACTAGGACAGTTTCAAATTAACAAACTGCATACATTCTTCTTAGTGGTTAGTTGCTGTACAAGATGCGGACTTGAGATCCTATTTACAACACCATTAGAACAAATCATTTTATTCATTAAGAGAATGACTTGTTCTAATAGTGAACACCATTATCTTTAAAACATTACCAGTTCTATCTTCACATTTAATGTTTGTGTTTTAATGTTTAGATCTTTGATTCATTTCAAATTTCGTTTAGTGCATAATGAAAAATATGTGTCCAACTTTAAAATCTTTCCTTTGCTATTCTATATCCTACATCGCCTCTGTTTCCAAATGAATTTTAGGGTTGTTTTCTCCAATTCTGTGAGGTATGCTGTTGGTATTTTGATCAGCATTACATTAAATCTTTATAATTATTTTGAAAATCTGGCAATTTTTCACCATGTTGGTTCTTCCTATCCAAAAGGAAAGGAAATCTTTTATCCCCCCCCATTTTCAGAGTATTGTAGTTTTCAAATTTGACGTTTTGCATATTCATTAGGTTAATTTCTATGGCCATTTTTCACTATATTGGTTATTCCTACCCAAAAGGAAAAGAAATCTTTCATTTTCTGATAGCTTCTTCAACCACCACTTTTCAGAATATTGTACTTTTCAATGTTGATATCTTTTTTTTTTTTTTTTTTTTTTTTTTTTTTTTTTGTGGAACCTGGGATTGAACTCAGGCCCTTGAGCTTGCCAGGGAAGCACTTATTTCACTGAGCCATCTCCCTGGCTCAATGTTGATATCTTTTTCATCCTCATTAGGTTAATTTCTAGGTATTTTATTTTTTGTTATGCTCTTGTGAAAGGTGTTTTTTCTCTAATTTCTCTCCCATGTACAGGAAAGCTATTAATTTTTGAACATTGCCTTTGGATCCAGCTATTATACTGAATTTGCCTATTAAGTCTAGCAGATTTTAATGGAATTTTTGGGGTCTTCAGTATTGAATGGAACGCAATCTTCACATGATTATAACCTTGCTTCTTCCTTGCCTATTATTATTCCTGTTATTTATTTCTCTCATCTGATTTAAAAGTTTCCAGGACTATCTTTAATAAAAGAGACAGTGAACAATCTTGTCTTGCTACTGGTTTTGGAGTGAAAGATTTCTTTTCTGTCCACTTAGTATGATGCTGACCATTATTATTCTTAGATGGATTTTATCAGATTGAGATAAAGACCATCTATTCCAGTTTCATGTAGGGATTTTATTATGAATTGGTTGCTGGAATTTGTAGAAAGTTTTTTTCTGGTATTTATTTATTCATTTCTATTTTTTTATTATTTACTTATTTATTTTGTACTAGGTCTCGCTATGCAGCTCAGCGTGGCATGTGATACAAGGGATTGAACTCAGGTCCTTGTGCTTACCAGCCAGGCACTTAGATCAGTGAGCTATCTCCCCAAACCTCTGCAGCTATTTAGATGAACATTTAATTTTTGTCTTTGTTGTTGTTAACATAGTGTATTACATTTATTTATTACATTTATTGATTTTACATACTTTGAACTGTCTCTGCAAGCATGGGATGAATTCCACTTGGTTATGGTGTATTAATCCTGTTGATTATTTGCTGCAATCTGCTTATCAATATCTTATTAAGGACTTTTGCATCGGTGTCCATTAGGAAGATTGGCCTATAGTTCTCTTTCTTAGTTTCACCCTTCTCCAGTTTTAGTATGAGGCTAAAGTTTACTTTCAGAAATAAATTTGGTAATGGAACAGTACTTCCCTTTCAAATATCACTAAAGATTCTGTTACATAGCGGTGTTGTTTTCTCTAAATTTCTTGCAGAATTTAGTAGTGAATTCATCAGGTGTGGTAAATTTTTAAGTACATCTTCTCTCTCATGGATTTATATTGATTTGTTTAAGATTTTTATATTTTATTGCTTAAGCTTTTCAAAAATTCATATATATCTAGGTATCTGTCCCTTTTATCTACATTTGTTATCAGAATACAATTTTAGCACACTATAATATTAGCATTGATGGCTTTATCTGACTTATATTTACTTTTTGTCACCCTGTTCTCCTGTTGTTTCTCCCCTTTTTCTTTTTTTTCCCATAATTTTATTGATAAACAAATAGCAATGAGACAGTGTCAAACAAAATTGGTAGGACAGTTTCAATAATTAACATATTGCATACATTCTTCCTAGTGGTTAATTGCTATAAAAGATGCAGACATGATATTCTATTTACAAACACCATTAGAACAAATCTTTCTATTCATTAAGAGAATGTAACTATATATCTATCCTAACCACTTTGAATACACAGATACAAAATGGACATTCATCTATATCCCTTTTTTGTTACGTTCCGTTATTTGAATATTATAGGTGTGTAAACTCAGCAAAATATTTTAAAAGAGTCCAGTAGCCGATAATAGCATTGGGGCTTCCACTTGAATGGTAATGTCAGAAATTGTTGACCTGAGTCCCTACAGCTCAGCATAACAGCATGGCTTTGCTTCTCCCCTTTTTCCTCTCTTCTGTTATCTGCATTACCTGATAGATTCCTTCTCTTGGAGTTCGTGGAGTTGTAGTCCTTGTTATCTCTTTCTAGAATGTCTTTCCAAACACTTTGGAGTGCTGATTTGGTAACCACCAATTTCCTTAGATTTTATTTTTAATGAAAGTATCTTATTCTTCATTGGTTTTGGAATATAGCTTTGCAGGATACATCAATATGAGTTGAAAGTTTTTTTCTTTGAGGACTTGAAACATTGATTCCAAGCTTTTGTTGACTCAAGGGTTTGTGATGAGAAGTCACCTGTGATTCTGATGGGCTTTCCTTTATAAGTGATTTTTCCCCTAATAGCTTTTAAGATTCTTTTCTTTTGTTAAATTTATGGAATCTTGACCATGATATATCTTACTGTAGATTTCTTTTGATCATGACTAATTGGAGTTCTATAAATCTCAATTAGCTGTATGCCAAATTATTTTACTCTGCCAAGGAAGTTTTCTCCCATGACATTTGTGAAGTTTTTTGGTTTATTTCATTTGTGCTATATCTTGTTTTTACGTTGACTCCAATTAGTCTTCACTTTTTTTTTTTTTTTTTTTGCCTCATCTAGCAGCTGATGGATTGAATTCTCATGGTCCATTGTTAGTTTTAAATCTTTCTTTGTATGAGTGCCAACCCAAACCTCTCTTTTGTTATCTGAGATGCATTCCTCACATTGGCATAATCTTCTTTGTATTTTTTTTGGCAGAACCGGGGATTGAACTCCGGCCCTTGCACTTGCCAGGCAAGCACTTATTCTACTGAGCCATCTCCTCAGCCCATGGCATAATCTTCTGTGGAAACATTCAATAAAATTTTTGTTCTCCTTCACATTTGCTTGAATCTTTCTTATGGATTCCATTACTTTCTTATGCTAAGCACTCATGGTTTTCATGATTTTCTTAACTCTTCTGTTTTGTTTTGTTTGCTCTAGAGTAATTAGGCATGACCTTCATTGTTGACATCATCTGTGCATTCATATGAGAAATTATTTCTGATTTGATTTTTTTCTAGAGAATCATTCAACAGTTTTGTTGGTACCACTTCAGAGAGGCCGATTGTGTGGCTTTTGGACTGTTCTGCCTAATTGCCCTCTGGGTTTGCATTCAATAAACTTGATTTCTGGGGTTGCACCTTGTTTAGATGACTTATTTATTTATTTATTTATTTATAAATTTAATACCTGGGAAGACTCTTGTAAATTGCCTCTGATGGATTGCGTCCTGCTACTTTTTATAATCATAGGAAATGAGTATTTCTCAGGTATTTTGAGGTTGCCTGGTTTTGGGGTTCAAAACCCCAAACATTTGTTGTGTATGAGAAGTTGCTGCTTATTTGGTCCACCCCCAGGTTCTTTGGCAGCCTGCCATAATAACTTTTAATTACTTAGTCAATTCAGTTTTGGAATACCAGGAAGAAGAGCTGTTTAGAACAATTATGTCACTTTTGGCTAAACTATTGCCAGTAACATAATATTAGCATTAATCACTGCCTAGAAAATGACAAACTGAGGTAACCATTAATGTGACATCTTTGACCATTTGAACTAGGTTTGTGGTTATATAACAAAACATAAAACAGACCAGAAAATTGTATGCAGTATATAAGTCCTTCACATGTCAATTTGACCCTCAGGGGTTAAAATTTAAAAGGTACTACAAAAAAATAGAGAGGTTGACATAGAGGAAGAGATTAGAAGTGAGGTTAGAGGACAAATGGGGAGTCACACTAACTTTGGGAAGCTGGTTCTTAAGATCGTCGGGAAAGAGAGAAGGAAGTGATAGAAAGAACAGAACAGAGCAACAACTGCAAATAAGCTAGATACCACATTCATACTCATTTAAAAACAAGATCAAGCAAATTAGGAGAAAAAAAATCATTCACTACCACCACAACTAAAACACAGTACAGATGAGAGAGAGAGAGAGAGAGAGAGAGAGAGAGAGAGAGAGAGAGATAGAGAGACAGAGAGAGACAGAGAGAGAGAGAGAGAGACAGACAGACAGAGAGACAGAGAGAGAGAAAGAGAGAAACAACCTTTGCTCACATGAAAATGTTAAGAAAGATATTTGAGGAAATAGAGAAAAAAGACAAAACAAAATAATAAATGGAAAAATCTAATA
>NW_004524764.1:1759416-1760640 GCF_000260255.1 Octodon degus | reverse complement strand
CAGCCTTCAGACGCTTCCTGGGCCCAGGAGACCCAACTCCTTCCTTCTTGTCTTCCTCATATTACTATATTCAAGCATCTGGACAGCAACACTCGAGAGACTCTCTCTGCTGCTTACCAATCTGCTATCTTGGTGTTCCTCACCCATAGTTCCATCTTTATCCCACTTTTTATCATCTTCTTGTGTTTTTTCTGACACATTTTGTAAACTATAGCCACTATAATTGTTCTGAGTGATGCTAGACTTTAAAGAAAAAAGAAAGAATATGTTTTCTATTTATCCAAATATTTATTGTTGCTAGTTACATATTCCCTCTTATATATTTGAAATGAATGCTAATATCCTACTCCTTCATCCTTTATTTATTTAAAAATGTTATTAGGAAAAAAATCAAATAACTAGACAAAATCCCTCTCTTTCTTACTCCTTTTTATCCTGTTTTGAAACATATTTTCATTGCTTATAAATTTGTGTTATGTTTTTAAACTTCATTCCCTCATGAATTTCCTCCAAAGGATGATTATTTTCTTGAATTATTTTTCTTTCTTCATAGCCTTGGAATTGCAGTGTCCAACCTTTTACTCCAGCTGAAATGCTTTCTGCTGTACAATGAAATGTCTTGGCTGTTTCTGGCTCACTGCTAAATATGCCCCCATTGCTCACAGTAAGTTTCTGTGTGTCCTTCGCTCACTACAGCTTCCTGTACATTGGGCTCTGGTCTCCTCCCTTCCCTTCTCATTCATCCAGATTCCCTGTGCTATGACAACTCACGTATCAGGTGAGTGCACCCTTAAAACAATAGAATCACGTTACATTCTCCAGTCTCCTTAAAGTTCCACTTACTTTGACAGAAGATTGCATTTGAAAATATAAATTTGACTCATATTTGGTGACTTTTTTCAGTTTTATTTTATGTCATTCGTTAAAAGAATATGTTTCTCATAAACATGCTGTGGCATTTCCTCTTGCCATAATGTTTGTATGCTTACTAGGTACATCGTGTCTGATAAAATAAATGTAGCAGTGAAAAATTCCCCTTTGTAATCTTGAAGAGATCTATGACTACACATTGTGGTTGTATTGACCTCAAAATGTTTTTTTTTTCAATCTCTTTACTGATTTATCACTAAAGTAAAGACATAACTCATGCAAATATCAGTTGGAAAATTTAAGTGGTTAGAGGATTCTTATTTACCTGTACATCTATTATTAATACTTAAGTCA
>NW_004524764.1:1753934-1754841 GCF_000260255.1 Octodon degus | reverse complement strand
ATATATGTTATACCATCAATTTATAAAGAGAAAAGGATTATTTTGGCTCACAGTCTTTGGAATTGTTAGTCTGTGATACACTGACCACTTTCTTTCTGAGCCTGTGGCCAAGCCATATATCAAGGCCGAGATGAATAAAACCAGAACTGCTCAGCTCATGATTGGGGCCAAGAAAGGCAAAGGAGGAAGTGGGAAATTCTGTGATCCCTCAGTATCGTGAGCCAGCAGTGATCCAAAGGCCTGACAAGGGGCTGGGTACTTGTTAGCCCCACTCTGGGTAGAAAGCCTGTAAAACTTGTAACCTCAGATCTAAACCCTAGATTATATGATCAGTAGTGAATTAGAAGAAAGGAAAAATAAACATCAGTTTGACCAGGGCTATTTTTGTGGGAAGATAAAATGTTAAGGGTGCTGAGGCTCATTAAACCAATTCTGGAGTTAGAGAATAGTGCCTACGAAAATTGTTTCTAATTAAAACTAGAAATTTACCATATTGGCAGAAAGAAGTAAACTCAGGAGAATAAATTAGGTAAAATTTCAGGTAAAGGGGCAGCATTTGTGATGATCTAAATGTGTGAAGAAGGTCTAATGTATTCAGTGACCTAAATTCAGTTAAAAGTATCATGTCAGGATATGCATTGAGTTACACCAAAAGATGAGAAGAATCAGAATGATGAAAGTTCTTGTAAATTATGCAAAGCAATTTAGACTGAATTCTGAAACCATTTCATTATAAAGTGTGAATAATACGTAATCCTAATTGAAACACTTGAGTTGGTGATGCAAGGTTGAAGGTTAAGTGCAAAGTAGGACAATCTACAAAAGATAGCAACTATAAAAGTGCAGAAAATTCAAATGCAACTGAAGTATGGATACAGGCATCAATATGTAGATTTTTCTTCTTCTT
>NW_004524764.1:1748828-1751709 GCF_000260255.1 Octodon degus | reverse complement strand
TAATGAGAAAAGTAACTAAGATAGTCTACTTCAAAGCTGAGAGTGCTGAACACAGCTAGAGATAATTTGTAGAATGGGATATGGCAGTCACAATTCAAAATGTCAAGACTGCTTCAGTCTTACTAGGGAGTTAGAATGATTCAACCACAAGCTGTATAGTACAGTTATATAGCCATGTTGCCCTTCTAAGAGTAGTGTTGAGAATGCCTTGAGAGTGTCTGGAAAACCAATTGATAACTTTTGATCTTCCAGGGAATTTAAGGCACAGTGAGAAAATTTGTCACATTTTTGAGACCTGAGATTATTAACTTGTTCATACTTAATATATAATTCTATGCTCTTTGCCTTGGGGATCACTGTCTTGCCTGATAATACACTTCTTCTAACCTAAACCTACAACATCCAGAGAGGAAAAAGAAGGGGGGCAACTATAAAATTCTAAGTTCTGAATTAACATGTGCCTCTTCCATGGTACATGATAATGTTGTATTCCTTGCTTAACAGACATCTGACTTTTAAGTGATTTTCTACACTGTATATGTTAGAGATTGGAATGCTTTTCCTCTTTAAAGTCATGATGAGCCGCTGATCTTCAGCTCAGCAACCAAAGTGGCCACCCAGCAAGAACAAGATCCAGAGTTTAAAACCCAGTGCCACCATAAAGAAGAAGAAAAAAAAAGAGGCAGAAACATCACTTCAAGTCATTTGCCCATTTTGGGCCATGGAGACAGCTCAGTGTGATAAGTGTCTCACTGGTAGGCCCAACAACCTGAGTTTGATCCTTGGTACCACAACAAATTAACTAATTAATTAATTAAAGCCAGTCAGTGGATTAAAAGATCTTGAGGTAGCTTCCCACTTCAGTTTGCTGTTTTACCAAAGCCTTACTCTGCATATGATAATTACAAGAATTCATTAAAAATGCAAATAAGTATATTTTAAGAATTCTGATTGCTGTTATTTACCTTTATGGATCATAAGCACACAGTATAGCCTGTGGATGTGATTATACATTTATTTTCAACTTTTAAAATTTATTGATATTTTTCCAGAGAAGAAATAGAGTCAATTGCACGAATGTCAGCAAATGTGATATGTGTATAAAATAATGTATTTGGGAAAATAACTTTATGCGGCACTGTGTGAATGTGCTCTCCCGCACTTTCATTGCTTGGAGGTATATACTCTTTCATGTTAATTTTGCCTTTCAAGTCTATTCTTCACATATACCTGATGTGTGTGTGTTAAAAATAAGCTTCAATTTATTTTGACATAAAAACAAATAAGACACATTTTCTGTTTCTTGGTACTTGTATACTGCTAGACTGACCAAAAATATGTAAATAGATTATAAAGCAGAATCAGAAAAATTGTAGTGTTTGCATAAATACTGTGGGGTGCTTTATCATGTGAGTATTAATATTGTGTGGAAGTAGAAATATTTTCATTACAGCTCAGCAATGGATAGTAAATAAGAAAAAATTTTAGATGTACTTATACAGCGAACTGTTCAGTACAATAAAATCAAGAAATACTGAAAGATATATGGTGCTGATTTTGTTATTTTCTATTATAAGTAGCAGAGACTCAAACCAGCTTATGCAACAAGGAATGCTGATTTCTCACATAGGAATCTTTCTGGTTAAATGGAGTTTCAGTGATAAACGTGTAGTATAGTAATATTGTTTTTATGTACTCATATTTCCATATGATGACTTTTTCTCACACATTCTATAAGCAAAAGGATTGTTTGAGGGACAGAGAGAGTAATTTTCCTTCCCACTTGTTTAATATCAGAGTCTGAGAAAGCCTTCTAGATTATCTCCAGTAGACCTGTCCTTGAAATCCTCACCCTAAACTGAGGCATATGTACATTTTTACGCAAATCATGGTACCACTTATTGGACTCTTTATAACAACAAATCTGGGCCTTGAATCAAAGTCATTTCTTCAAATTACTACATACTTTTATTCAACAGCATAAAACAAATGGAATTTGAAAAGTTAGCCACATTGCCAAGCATAATGCATTGTGGAAATTTTAAATTGTCTTGTTTTTGAGTAGAACAAAATAAACATAAGTGTATTATCTCACTGAATTTTCTTTTCAGTTATATTAAATATATTTATGTGATTATAGGTAAACACCATTATTATTGATCTAATGTTATTAAAATATGAAGGACCATTTACTTATGAAATATGTTGCTACATTAAACAAAGCAAATCCTCTTTTTGTTTCTATAGCTGAATACTATGGACTAGATAATTTTCAAAATGTGAAATTTTGTTTTGTTTCTTTAGGTGATGGCTCTGGAGTTTAGAAAGTCACAGACTGTACACCAAGCCTTCTACACATAGCATTTGAAGATATCCAAGGTCCAGGCTATAGTAGCTGGAAACTTAGGAGTGAGGAAAGTTACTGTGTTAGTGGTTTCCTCATTCATTTGCCTAAACTAGTCTGGTTTCTTTCTGCCTTCTCAATGTTAATTCCTCTAACTTGGCCCATTTTCTTCAGAATCATCATTGATTTTTTTTTTTTTTTTGACGTTTTGAAATCATGTGCCGTTTCTCCCTATTTTGTCAAATGTTGAATCTAGGTAGTATATTTTAAGGACTTTAGAATAAAGACTTTGAGGGCCAGCCAAATAGCTCAGCAGATTCAAGTGCCTACAAGTAGGCACAGGGGCCAGAGATTTGATTCCTAGGCCTGTCATGCCAGTCCCACCCCCAGAGCGTGCTGAGAGGTAATTGAGACTGGGTGTGGTGGCACACACCTGTAATCCCAGCTCTTGGGAGTCCATAAATAGGCAGATCACTACAGTCAGATCTAGTAGTGAGACCCTGAACACCCTGTAGACCCTTACCTAAAGTACAAAAT
>NW_004524764.1:1747120-1748463 GCF_000260255.1 Octodon degus | reverse complement strand
GAAGAAGAAGAAGAAGAAGAAATAATCATAGGAAAAAATACTTGAAAACATGAGAATAACTATGACCTTTTGAAAGCTCACATTCAACAAATGCTTCCCCAGTGTAATCAAGATTGTTTTCACTGGTGCTTCTACCTGTGTAAAACTTTCCTGTCTTGTTTCATTGAAGTTGAATTTATTCAATCCCTTAGTGTTGTCTTCAACAAAAGCCTGTTTGGCTTTTGCATTTTAATTCAGATTTTAGCTTGATAGTGTGTTTTATGTTTTTTTGCAGCACTTTTGCCTTTTAATTTTTCACTTTTAAAATGTGCAAAATGTGTTACTCATGATGAGATAATACAACATACTCGGTACCATATTTTCACATGTAAAGTATTTTAGTGTTAAAGACACTCTGTCTCAGTGTGCTTATTTGTAGTATATGTATTAATGAGCTTATGTTTTAAATCTGCCTTAAAAATTGTCACAAATGAGAGCCTTAGGGCTACACGTATTTCTGCCCCACAGATCTATGCATTAACACTTCCAAGTGGACTTGGCTGGCTTCTTATAGTCTCAAGTTATCACTAGTGCGAAGTCCATTACCAGATTTTTTGCAGAATAACTTGCTCCCACTATCAGATTTGGACTCACTCCAGTCCTTTCATGCTTAGGTCTCCATTTGTCGGCTGGCTGTCAGCCACAGCTCATTTTCTGCTTGTAGATATTACTTCTTTTCCTTGTTTTGTGATCTGTTGTGCACTTCAGCACCAGTAGCAACATATGACATCCTGTTCTCATTTCTGTGATTTCTTCACGTTCATGTCCTCTTATAATCGTGACTCGCTCTTTGTTCACAGACAGGAGGGGTACAGAAACTGGAACTCAAGGCCCTTTCTCTGAGCTAAATTCCCATTCTTTTTTAATTTGTGCTTTAAGATAGCCTCACTAAGTTGATGAATTGCTCAAGATTTGCTTGAAGTTGTGATTTTCCTTCCTTGATGTCCCAGATTGATTTTATTATAAACATGTGCTACCACACTGAGCTCATTCTTCTAATTGGAACAACTCAAACATCAAGCTTACCTGTATAACCCTGGATATTATCCCAGTCTCAAACTCACTTCATTAAGAGTTCGGGGGGCCTGGCCCTAGCTCAGTTCTTTAAGTGGCTGCTTCCACAAAGCTGTCAGCCTCAGGTTGCTGTAGTTCGATCCCCACAACACTCCAGTCAGCCAAAGCTGCCCTGAAGGCATTCGGAGAAAAAAAAAATCCTTATTGGGGCCAGGGAGATGGCTCAGTGGAATAAGCGCTTCCCTGGCAAGCACAAGGGCCTGAGTTCAATCCCCGGTTCCGCCAAAAAA